>NW_011494732.1:6483196-6494193 GCF_000754665.1 Bison bison bison | reverse complement strand
CTGGGTCTCTTGTCTCAGACACTGTGCTTTATCTTCTCCGTCTCTCTCAGCTTCCCTGTCTCTGTGGAGCTTTCTGACTTCCTCTCATCTCCCTTCATCAAGGACCAGTCATGCCCAAGGGCTGGAAATTTGGACTCTACAGGCATCACTTGAGCACCATCTGTGTACTGAGCCCTGGGCAGCATTGACTCCAACTTGACCCTTTCTTTCTAAGCAGATAAGCTGGTACGTTAGGATGCTGGGGACAGTTTGGAATTGGGGAGAGGTGCATTTTGATGGCAGGGGTCAGGGAGGCGCCTAAGATGGTGGAGGAAGCCCAGGCATGGGCCTAAGGAGTTCATTTTGCCTCGTGGATGCTAAGAAGTGGCTGGAGGTTTCTGAGCCAAGGCTCTGCTGGACTGGGGGTGGTGTTGCTAGTGAATGGCATGGACTGGAAAAAGCCAGACAGGAGGTGGGGGCAGGGCAGCTATGGAAGTAGACTGCAGGTGAAGCAGGAGGCGAGGAGTTGGCAAGAAGGCCCGTGTGCCCCCAGGTGATGTGAAGGTAACAGGCACTGCAGCCAGGCGAGGTGGGAGCAAGTTTGAGAAGGCAAAGGCAGGCAGACAAAGCTCTGGTCCAGGTCCAAGTCTGGACCACAACAAATGTCACAGAAGTCCGCGGTTGGGCTGAGGAGGGATTTGAATTCCTAATGCCCAAGTTTATCCCTCACCTGCTTGAGGAATGCATATTTTCCTCCGGAGACTCAGAAGACACTGGCTGCCTTTGCCAGTTGCATTCCCCTCTTCTTCCGGTAGGGGGCCCCCTCACCCACTCAGCCGCAAACGTGGCTGGAGAATCTGGGTCCCTCTCCATGGTAACAGCAATTGGCTCAAGGATGATCACGTGGCCCAATGAGAGTCAGCCCTGGAATTTTTGTGGGACCTGTTGGGAAACACTTCCCCTAGAGTGTTGGCTGGAGTTGTTAAGTGGAGCTGCTGGGGCCACCTTCACTCCAAGGCGGGGAGAAGCCTGCCTGAGAATGAAGCAGAGACAGGAGAGAGTTGAAAGATGGTGAGTGTGAGCCTCCTGAGAGCACCACTTGGACCCAAAGTGTTAGTTACTCAGTCGTGTCCAACTCTGTGACCTCATGGACTGTCGCCCACCAGGCTCCTCTGTCCATGGAATTCTCCAGGGGATCTTCCCAACCCAGGGCTTGAACCCAGGTCTCCCACATTGCAGGCAGACTCTTTACCGACTGAACCACCAGGGAAGCCAACAGCTGGCCTTGAAACTGGCCCTCCTGAACTTTTCAAGTTCTTGAGCCAATAAATGCCTATGATCGTTTAGGTTAGCTTTCCCTTGGTCTTTCCCCACCTGAGCCCCCACCCCTCCAACCAAGGGCTTGGAGGGTCTCCTGGACAAATCCAGAAGGAGGGATGGTTGTTGAGATGGTAGCTCTGACCCTGACTGTTTTTCTCTTGGAAGGACTGTCTCTTTCCTCCAGACTTTGTTTTTTCAATGCTCCCATGTGACAGGAACTTGGAAGTTTCACAGCTGAGCACAAGGAAATAGAGGCTAACATAGACCTGATTTGGACTTTGGAAGCAGGCTTTTCTAGAATCCTCAGAGCTCCAGCACTTCAGAGCTGTGTGACCTCAAGTAAGTATCTTAACCTCTCTGGGCCCAGCGTCCTCATCTGTAAAATGGAAAGAATAACGGTGCTTCCTCAGGTTGTTGTGAGGATTAATACATGTAAATTACTAAATACATGTAAAGTGCTCCAGACAAGCCCTGAAAGTGAACATGTTAGTTACTCAGTGGTGTCTGACTCTGTGACCTCATGAACTGTAGCCTGCCAGGCTCCTCTGTCCATGGGATTCTCCAGGCCAGAATACTGGAGTGGGTTGCCATTCCCTTCTCCAGGGTATCTTCCTGACCAAGGGATCAAACCCAGGTTTCCCACGTTGAAGGCAGATTCATTACCGTCTGAGCCACCAGGGAAGCCCATGGCACATAGTAAATCTCAATAAATATCAACTGCTGTTGTTGCTGCTATTATTATTGTAGTTATCCTCCAGCATGTCTAGACCCCAGAGCTCCAGCTGCTAGACCATGAAGCTCCAGGAGAGGCAGAATTGCCCAGCCCCAGCTGCTTTCGGCTTGTCCTCTGAGTTACACTTTGCTCCCTGAAGACTCGCCTCTCCCCCAAATGAGACAGACACTGGAGTTATCCACCCAGCTCAGCCCAGATGATCTAGAGCCTAAGTGGTGCCTTGTGGAATGACTGGAACCCCACCAGGAAACAGGCAAAGGGAAGACATTCCTGGCCAAGGCAAGGGCTTGAGTAAAGGGCTGGAGGTGTGACGATGCATCCCCACTGTGAGCGTTGGTGGCTCACAGCGTCAGGCCCAAGAGGGACCTTCAAGCAGAGGAATGGCTCACTGGAGGCTCATTTTTCCAGCATCTCTCCTTCATTATTGCTCTACCTCTACAGGCCTGGGGGGAAAAGGCCTCTAGGAGGCAAGCACCAGGATGTGGTACCAGGCCTGTTGTTCCTATCTCCTTCTAGGGTACCCCTGGGACAGACACTTGTGCCCATGGATGCCCTGGGTGACTTGGAGTCAGTGGCTTTCTCTCGTTAGACTTGACCGGAGATAACAATCTGCTTTGCATCAAAGAATCTCAAGAGACTCTTAAACTCAGCTTTTCTCCCTCAGGGCTCTCTCAAAGTATGAGCTCATTTGACCTCTTTGTAACCCTAAATGGTAGTTAGAGCAGGGATCAGCCTCCCCATCATAACAGATGAGAAAACTGATGCCAGGGAAGTGACTGAACAGGGTCCCGCAGGTACTCAGTGAAGAAGGCTGTGGAATGCAGCCTGTCTCCCACTAGACCCAGGGTCAGCAGATCCAGCCTGCCAGCTATTATTGTAAATAAAGTTTTACTGGCACACAGCCATGCTCATTCACTTACATATTGTCCCTGACTGCTTTCACAATTGGGAGAAGGCAATGGCAACCCACTCCAGTACTCTTGCCTGGAATATCCCATGTACAGAGGAGCCTGGTAGGCTGCAGTCCATGAGGTCGCTAAGAGTCAGACACGACTGAGCGACTTCACTTTCACTTTTCACTTCCATGCATTGGAGAAGGAAATGGCAACCCACTCCAGTGTTCTTGCCTGGAGAGTCCCAGGGACAGGGGAGCCTGTGGGCTGCCGTCTGTGGGGTCGCAGAGAGTCAGACACGACTGAAGCCACTTAGCAGCAGCAGCAGCAGCAGCTTTCACAATACAACAGCAGAATTGAGTAGTTGCTATAGAGACTGACTTGCAAAGTTGAAACTATTTACCACCTGGCCAACTGCTGCACTTGACTACACTTCCCTGTTGAAACTCTGTGGTTGAAAGAATATGATAAAAAATAATGACATTAATGGTAATAATAATAATAATTACCTACTATGTGCCACGGGCTTCCCAGGTGGCACTAGTGTTAAAGAACTTGACTACGGAATGGAGGTAGATGTAAGAGATGAGGGTTTGATCCCTGGGTCGGGAAGATCCTGGAGGAGGGCATGGCAACCCACTCCAGTATTCTTGCCTGGAGAATCCGATGGACAGAGGAGCCTGGTGGGCTACATTCCTTAGGGTCGCAAAGAGTCAGACAGTACTGAAGCGACTTTGCACACACGCTCAATGTGCTAGATAACCATGCAAGACTTTCCTGAATTTTTTATTGATTTGAAATGGTGTTGCTCAATGAATTTTCACTGAGTGTACCTGCAAAACCCACACCTGGATCAAGAAACAGAATATTACTTACTCTGGATGCCCCCTGCCCACTCCTTGCAGTCACTACCCTCCAAAGGGTAATTACTATCCTGACGTCTCTCTGCACAGATGTTTTCTAAATGTTTGAACATTTTCTGAACTTTCTATTCATGGAATCATACAGAATGTGCTCTTTTGTGTCTGGCTTCTTTCACTCAGTAAGATGTTTCTGAGATTCATCCATATTGCATGTCATTGGCGTCACAACACGCTTCTGCTGGTGGGCGTTTGGTCTGTTTCCAGTCTCCATGGAGTATTATAAATATGCAAGATATTGGACGTCATTTCACCCCGGCTCCAATGTGAGAGGGGGACCAATTAGCCCCACTGTACAGATGTGAAGACTGAGGTTAGATACTGTGGTGCCCATGAGGTGGCAGAGCAGGTGGGAAGAGCCATGAGCGCAGGTGTCCCTGTCCTGGCTCTCTGACTTCATTAGTTTCTGGCTTGACATACCATTGTGACTAATGACTGTTATGGCCCCATTTATAGGAAGAAATTTCTAGAAAATGCAAAAGTATGGAGACAACGTAGAGACTGATTTGTCTAGGGCTGGGAGCAAAAGATTGACCATAAGGAGGTCGGAGGGAATGATTTGAGGCAACTGGATTGTGGGGATAATTATACAACTGTGTGTGAACTTATTTGACTAGTTGTTTAGTCGCTAAAGTTGCAAAGTCATTTTAGTCATATCCAACTCTTTTGCAACCCTATGAACTGTAGCCCACCAGGCTCCTCTGTCCATGGGATTTCCCAGGCACTTGCTCGGTGGTAAAGAATTCGCCTACCAGTGCAGGAGATGTGGGTTCCATCCCTGGGTCCGGAAGATCCCCTGGAGAAGGAAATGGCAGTCCATCCAGTATTCTTGCCTGGGAACTTGCATGGACAGAGGAGCCTGGTGGGCTGCAGTCCATGGGGTCGCCAAGAGTCGGACATGACTGAGCAACTAAACAAGAACAACAGTAAACTTACTAAAGTTCATTGAATTGTAAACTTAAAATTGGCGAATTTTATGGGGAGTAGATTACACCTCAATAAAGCTTAAAAATAAAAAAACCCAAACCCACAGGCATTTATTTCTCCACCCTCTATCCACACACACCCCCATCCCCACTCCGCCTCCCCCTGTGCCTGAATTTCCATTAGAGGTGTGAAGCTGGCTGTGCAAACTGCCCAGAGCTGTTGAGCCATGGAACTGGCAGCCCCCCACCAGCCTGCCTCTCCCTGCAAAGACACGGGGGTCTCCTTGGCCAGAGGTGACATCCGAAGCAATCACAATCCTGTTTGGCTTTACTATATCCGACCTGCCGCCTGCCAGGGGCCAGAGAGCCACGCGCAGCGGATGCACCGGCCCCAAACTGTTTCTCCAAGTAGTCCCCAGAGAAGGTCGCTGCCTTTCAGTTTCTGCACTTGTTTATTTTCAAAGGGACGTTGCCAGACCGCTAGGCCACCCCTGCCCTTTCATGGTTTGTTTTATGCAAAAGATTTCAGGAAGAAAGAGGAGGTAAAGCGACCTGCAACCAATTACTCTGCTGGCAAAGAACAGCCACAGGCCCCAGCTGGGAGGTTTGAGGGATGTGTGTGAGGCTGAGATGCCCCTTTGTTACCCTGCCACCCCAAGAACAGGAATCCTGAGAGTGTTAATAATCATTGCAGGGGATTTTCTGGCAGTCCAGGGGTTAGGGCTCTGCCTTTCCACTGCAGTGGGCAGGGATTCGATCCCTGGTCAGGGAACTAAGATCCCGCATGCCATGCAGCCATAAAAAAAAAAAAAAGAAGAAAGAAAGAAAAGGAAAAAATAATAATCATTGCAAATATTCAAGAAGAAGAAGGAAAAGAAAATAATAATCATTGCAAATATTCAAGAAGAAGAAGGAAAAGAAAATAATAATCATTGCAAATATTCAAAGTGGACATTGGAATAGTTAGACATCCATGTGCAAAAAGGAATGACCCTCAGCCCATACCTCACATCTTATAACAAAATTCTCCAAATGACTCACAGACCAAAATGTCACTCTAAAGATTCTAGGAAAACACAGAAGATCTTTGTGACCTTGGGTTAGGCAATGATTTTTTAAACGTGACATCACAGCACTAACTATAGTAAAAAGAATTGGTAAATTGGATTTCATCAATATTTAAATATCAGGCTCTGCTAAAGACACTGTTAAAAGAATGAAAAAAAAAAAGGATGAGCAAATGATCTTTGCAAAACACTTACCTGATAAAGGACTTCTATCTAGAATATATGAAGAACTCTCAAAACTCAGTGATAAAGCAATCCCACCCCAACCCCCGCCAAAAAAGAACTAGCCAAATATTTGCATAGACGTTTCATCAAAGAAAATATGTGGAAGGCAAATGAGCACATGAAAGATGCGGCACATCATTAATTACTAGGGAAATGCAAGTTAAAACTACAGCAAGATACCATTACACTCCCACTAGAATAGATGAAAAGGCCAGAATGCCAAATGCTAGTGAAGATGCAGAGCAACATAGCCCTCCTCCACTGCAGGTGGGAAGGCAAAACAAATACAGTCATTTGGAAAAGAGTTTGGCAGATCTTTATATGGTTAAGCCTGAACTTACCCTGCAACCTGGTCATCCCACTCCTAGGTACTTACCTAAGAAAAAATGTACAAAAGTCTATTGTGAATGTTTATAGTGGCCTTATTTGTAATCACCAAAAGCTGGAAACAACTAAATTGGCCCTAAATTGTGGTACAGTCATGAGATGAATGCAGCAATAAAAGAGGAATGAACTACAGACACCCAGGGCAATAAGGAAGCCTCTCGGATGCGTCATGCTAAGTGAAAGAAGCCAGACCCAAGGCTGTTCACTGAATGACTCCATTTATTAATATGTGACATTCTGAAAAGGGCAAAACCATAGGCACACGAAGCAGATCAGTGGTTGCCAGGGGCTGGGGCGGAAAGAGGGATTGATTGCAAGCGGTTGAGAAGGAATCTGTGTTGTGAGAGAGTGTTGGGACTATTCCACATCTTTTATTTTTTTTCAGTTTGGCCGAGCAGCATGTGGGATCTTAGTTCCCCAACCAGGGATTGAACTGGTGCCCCCTGCATTGGAAGCATGGAATCTTAACCCCTGGACAACCAGGGAAGTCCCACCACATTTGTTTGTGGTGGTGACTACATGATGGAGTATGTTCATCCAAAATCATGAAACAATACACTAAAAGGAGAGAACTTTAGGTAAGTTATTCCCCAACACAACAAAGCAAAAATAATAATAATAGCCAACCAAGCATCACATACTATGTGCGAGGCACTCTTGAAGCACTTTCCATATAGTAACTCAGGCAGCCCTCACGACAACCCAGAGAAGCAAGTATTAATCATCCCCAGGTTGTGAAAGTTTTGTGGCCGGAGATCTCTCACCTTCTTAATTTTCTCCCCTTCCTCAGTCAGGTCCGTAGGGCCTTCCTCCTTCTGTAACCTTCATTTTATCCTGTGGCTGTCTTTCTCCCATATCTATACAGGAAAGATTTCCACCTCACTGGTTCCACTGAGAGAGACACAACTAGCGGAGCAGAGACTTCAAACTTGAATGCCTACAGGAACCAGGCAGGTCATGGAATTAACAAAGCACGCTGCGAACAGTAGGGTGTGGTGGGGACTGGGGAAAACTGGAGAGCCAGGCTGGGTCTAAAGGGCATTGTCCCTCCTCAGCTCCAGCTTCTACCGTTATGGAACTGGAAAGAGCCCAGTATTGCCAGATCTTCTGATAGTTCAGGAAGATTCTAACACCCTCACATTTATATGAAATGTCATGATTTTTTCAATGTTAGCAAGTAAGTCAAAATTTTAAAAAACTTGTTTAGATATTAGTTTTTACTGTGGTAAAGGCATGTTCATCCTTTTCTTTTCACCCCAAGTACAAGACACAGAAGCAGAAAAGCTGAAATAAGGCAACATCTGAAGCCTCAAACCACCATATACAGAGTAGACAGGAGAGGTCTTCCCTGGTGGTCCAGTGGTTAAGAATTCCTTGGGAGGTGGGGGGCGAGGTGGGGGCTGGGCAGGAAGAATCCGCCTGCCAGTGCAGGGGACACAGGTTTGATCCCTGGTCCCCGAAGATCCCACTGCCATGGATCAAGTAAGCCGGTGCACAAGAGAAGCCGCTGCAACCAGAAGTCCGGGCACCACAACTAGAGAGGAGCCCCCGCACCCTGCAACTAGAGAAAGCCTGCACACAGCTTCGAGGACCCAGTGCAAACAAAAATAAAATAAATCCATTTTTTTAATTAAAAAAAAAAGAATTAATCAAGTATGATCAGACCTGTAGGTAGGTATTTTAATAAGAAAAGATAATGGGGTTTGGTTAAAAAAGTCTATGAGATAGTTGGACCTCTACACCCCTGAATTCTGCACACACCCCGATCCTGCATAATCTCTGCTGACTGCCCCTCTCTCCCTTCTGCTGCAGACAGGAGATTTAGCAATTGGAGAAATTAAATCAGAAACTGGACCAGAGAAGCTCGAGAATCAGAGGCAGTAGGCATGGAGGCATGCAGGGAGTGAGAGGCTGGCAGAGAGTTTTTAATAAGCTATCTAACATGGTTTAACTTTCAAAACTTTATATTTTATGTTTATAAAAATCTTCAAAAATCATAATTTCAAAATTCAATTTTAAGTTTGATTTCATTTCTTTGCTCTAAGCTGTTTCTTGTGTCTCATATCTTTCTTTTCTGCACTGTGCTAAGTTGCTTCCATCGTGTCTGACTCTTTGGGACCCTATCGACTGTATAGCCCACCAGGCTCCTCTGTCTATGGGATTCTCTAGGCATGAATACTGGAGCGGGTTGCCACACCCTCCTCCAGGCGATCTTTGTGACCCAGGAATTGAACAGCATCTCTTATGTCTCTTGCATTGGCAGGTGGGTTCTTTACCACTAGCACCACCTGGGAAGCCCATCTTTCTCTTACTTGAATTTAATTTTTCTTTTGCTGGAGAATAACCTCTAGTAATTCTTTCAAACATAGCCTACGCAGGAAAAGGACTTTTAACCTGTATCCTCCAAGATTTGAGGTATAATTTACATAAAGTGAAATTCACCCTTTTTAGGTATACATCTATGCTGCTGCTGCTGCCAAGTCGCTTCAGTTGTGTCCGACTCTGTACATCTATATTGATTTTTAAAAATAAATATTTATTTATTTTTGGCTGTGCTGGGTCTTCATTGCTTTTTGGTCTTTCTCTAGTTGTGGTGCCCGGGCTTCTCATTGTGGTGGCTTGTCTTATTGCAGAGCATGGGCACTTGGGCATGAAGACTTCAGTAGTTGTGGTTCAGTTCAGTTGAGTTGCTTAGTCGTGTCCAATTCTTTGCAACCCCATGGACTGCAGCACACCAGGCTTCCCTGTCCATCACCAACTCCTGGAGCTTACTCAAACTCATGTCAATCAAGTCGGTGATGCCATTCAACCATCTCATCCTTTGTTGTCCCCTTCTCCTCCCACCTTCAGTCTTTCCCAGCATCAGGGTCTTTTTCAATGAGTCAGTTCTTCGAATCAGGTGGCCAAAGTGTTGGAGTTTCAGCTTCAGCATCAGTCCTTCCAATGAATATATTCAGGACTGATGTCCTTTAGGATGGACTGATTGGATCTTCTTGCAGTCCAAGGGACTCTCAAGAGTCTTCTCCAACACCACAGTTCAACAGCATCAATTCTTCAGCACTCAGCTTTCTTTATGGTCCAACTCTTACATCCATACATGACTACTGGAAAGACCATAGCTTTGACCAGATGGACCTTTGTTGGAAAAGTAATGTCTCTGCTTTTTAATATGCTGTCTAGGTTGGTCATAGCTTTTCTTCCAAGGAGCGAGCGTCTTTTAATTTCATGGCTGCAGTCACCATCTGCAGTGATTTTGGAGCCCAAGAAAATAAGTCTGTCACTGTTTCCATAGTTTCCCCATCTATTTGCCATGAAGTGATGGGAGTGGATGCCATGATCTTAGTTTTCTGAATGTTGAGTTTTAAGCCAGCTTTTTCACTCTCTTTCACTTTCATCAAGAGGCTCTTTAGTTCTTTGCTTTGTGCCATAAGGGTGGTGTCATCTGTAGTTTGGGCACGTGGGCTTAATTGCCCCATGGTATATGGGATCTTCCCGAGCCAGGGATCAAACCAGTGTCCCCTGCTCAGCAAAGGCAGATTCTTACCGCTGGACCACCAGGGAAGCCTTCTATGGATTTTGAGAAACTTACACAGTCATGTAACCACCACCCATAATCAAGAGATATTTTCATCACTCCAGATAGTACCCCTGTTCCTCATTGTAGTTAGTTCCTGACCCTCTAACTCTTGGCAAGCTCTAATCTGGTTTTTGTTCATATCATCTTGCCTTTTCCCAGATATCATATAAATCAAATCAAACAATATATGGCTTTTAAAGTCCAACTTCTCTGACTCAGCATAATGCTTCCAAAAGTCATCTATAGTATTGCATTTTTGGAAACCTTTGAAATCCAGAGCTATAGTCCTCAGTGGTCACCAGTGTATGTGTATGTTTTCAGTTGGGGGGTGTGTGTGCGTGTGTCTTTGTGCTCATTTGGTCACCAGTGCTATTCACCAAATATTTCTGGCTGGCTGGTTTCTGGTCTTATGATCGTGTTGTACTTCCTAATTCCCTTGTGCTTGGGTGGGGCCATGTGATTAGTTCTGGCCGGTGAGTTGCGAGTACACATCCCTTCTGGGAAGCATTTGCCATAGTAGCTGCTCTGTGGCTCGAGTCTGGGAGCAACTCTGACCAGCAGAGCACACTGTCAGCCTATAATGGATGTGTAGTCAATAGACAGGTAGCTTTCAGTAGAAGCACACCTTTGTGGTTTTAGTTAGTTCAGTCGCTCAGTCGTGTCCGACTCTTCGCGACCCCATGAATCGCAGCACACCAGGCCTCCCTGTCCATCACCAACTCCCGGAGTTCACTCAGACTCACGTCCATCAAGTCAGTGATGCCATCCAGCCATCTCATCCTCTGTCGTCCCCTTCTCCTCCTGCCCCCAATCCCTCCCAGCATCAGAATCTTTTCCAGTGAGTCAATTCTTCGCGTGAGGTGGCCAAAGTACTGGAGTTTCAGCTTTAGCATCATTCCTTCCAAAGAAATCCCAGGGCTGATCTCCTTCAGAATGGACTGGTTGGATCTCCTTGCAGTCCAAGGGACTC
>NW_011494732.1:6477948-6482260 GCF_000754665.1 Bison bison bison | reverse complement strand
AGCATTACTTTACTAGCGTGTGAGATGAGTGCAATTGTGCGGTAGTTTGAGCATTCTTTGGCATTGCCTTTCTTTGGGATTGGAATGAAAACGGACCTTTTCCAGTCCTGTGGCCACTGCTGAGTTTTCCAAATTTGCTGGCATATTGAGTGCAGCACTTTCACTCCATCACCAAAACCACTTTTGGGTATTTAAGCCTTTGCAATTATGGGTGTGGTTTATCACAGCACTGTCAGCCTGTTTGACCCGTATGGAATGTTTGCTTCTTTAGCACTGGGAAATTTTCTTTTACTGCTGCTTTATTTCCTCTCTCCAATTTTTCCTCTCTCTTTTACTTTCTTCTTCTTCCTTTCTGGAACCATCAGGCAGGTGCTGGAACTTTCGCTGGAAGAATCCTCCACGTCACTTAATTTCCCTTTGTCCTTTTGTCAGTCTTTGGGAATAAATTCTCAGATTAGTCTTTCAGTTTACAACTGTGTTTTCCAGACAGTCATTTTGCTATTCAACTTGACTTTTCTACAAAATCATAATTTTATATTCATATTTTTTTCCCAGGACCTCTGTTTGCTTCTTTTGCATATTGGTTGTTGCTCAATGTGTTCAGAATCTTCTGTATTCTTTCCAGGGCTATTTATTTTTTAAAGTCTTATGTTTGTTCTGTTAAAGTTTCCCTTTCACTTATTAGTTCTCAGGTAGCTTTCTTCCAGACTGCTGACTTTCCTTAATTGTTTGCTGAGCTTTGCTGGTCTGTAACATTTCGTATTTGGGTTTTTTGTTTTTGTTTTTTGGCTGTGCTGCAAGGCTTGTGGGATCTTGTTTCCCTGACTGGGGATTGAATCCGAGACCTCGGCAGTGAAAGTGTGGAGACCTGACCACTGACTGCCAGGGAATTCCCTGTATTTGGGAATTCTTATCTGCCTGTTTGCTGATTTGATTACCATGGAATGCTGCTTCTTATTTTTGGTTGAAGATGGTTATCCTATGAGGTTCTGGTAGAAGATGGTTATCCGGTGAGACTGTGTGGTCTTGTGGCTTGCTGGGTGTGGAAGCTCTTTGTCCCTCATGGAGTTGCTGGCTCCCCTGGGACACTGCCCTGCGTGTCCCCCTGTGCACTTGCTGTCGCTGTCCACTACTCGGTAGGAGGGAGGGGGCAGTCATCAGCCTAGATCCTTGGCAAATATTTCCACATTTTCCCCAAAACTGCCCTTGAGACTTTCTTCTAGCCAATGATTGGGAGCTTGGAGCAAGCTGCAGCTCTCATTCTTGGTGGTCCTCTGCTTTTAACTGCATTTTAAACTGCTTTTCCTCAAGTCTTGCTTCTTTTCTAATGTGATCTTTAGGAAATTATGGGGAGGATTAAACAAGCATGTTTGTGTACCGAGTAAGGCCTATATGTTGCCAGTTTTCAACTTCAGCCTTAAGAGTGTATCTCCTCCCAGGAAATTGATGGGGTTTGTTTTTTGTTTGTTTGCTTTTGTTTTTTAAAGTATATATCCTTGGGACCTCCCTGGTGATCCAGTGGTCAAGATTCTGTGCTTCCACTGAAGGGAGCATGGGTTCAGTCCCTGGTCAGGGAACAATTAATGAGATCCTGCACCCCACATGGCAGGGCCTTAAAAAAAATTTTTTTTTTTTAAAGTAGAGACTTCACTGGCAGTCTTCACTGGCAGTCCAGTGGTTAAGACTTCACTTTCCAATGCCGGGGGTGTAGGGTTTAAACCCTGGTTGGGGAGCTAAGATCTCACATGCCTCATGGCCAAAAAATCAGAACATAAACAACAGAAGCAATATTGTAACACATTCAGTCAAGACTTTTAAAAGATGGTCAACATAAAAAAAAAACTATACATATATATATATATCTCCTTTCACATAGATACCTTTTGTCTTAAGAAACCAAAGAGAAATAAAGAGTACACTGCAAAGAAAAAAAGTATACAAGTAATAATTGTCTCTTTTGGTAATTAGAAAATAGTTGCCCCACCCAGAGATAACCAGTGTTAACATTATGGTGCACTTCTGACATACACACATAAATATATGAATTTTTAAAAATTGACATCAAACTACTGATAACTTTTTTTTTTGGCTGTGCCGATGTGGCTTGTAGGATCCTAGTTCCCCAACCAGGGATTGAACCCCTGCCCCTTGGAGTGAAAGTTTGGAGTCCTCCCCACCACTGAGCCACCAAAGAATTCCGCTAATAACTTTAAAAAAATTTATTTATTTTTAATTGGAGGATAATTGCTTTACAATATTGTGTTGGTTTCCACCACATATCAACATGAATCATCCATAGGTATATGTCCCCTCCCTCTTGAACTTCCCTCCCACCTCCCACCCCTTGATAACTTTTTAAAAATTGTCTTTCCACCCAACAATATATGATATTTTCCAATGTCAATAAATATACATTTGCATCATTTAAAATGTAGTCTTTCATTGTATTAGGGACTATAATGCTAATGCTAATGCTAAGTCACTTCAGTCATGTCCGACTCTGCGCGACCCCATAGACGGCAGCCCACCAGGCTCCCCCGTCCCTGGGATTCTCCAGGCAAGAACACTGGAGTGGGTTGCCATTTCCTTCTCCAATGCATGAAAGTGAAAAGTGAAAGTGAAGTCGCTCAGTCGTGTCTGACTCTTAGCGACCCCAGGGACTGCAGCCTACCAGGCTCCTCCATCCATGGGATTTTCCAGGCAAGAGTACTGGAGTGGGGTGCCACTGCCTTCTCCGATTAGGGACTATAGTATATTCAATGTATGCCCTCTTGTTAGACATCACGTTGTTTATAAATGATGCACACACACACTTTAGGATAAAATTATAGAAGTGGAATTGCCATATCAAAAGAGGCTGGGCATTTAAGTGTTTAGGATGTTTGCTGCCAGTCAGTCTGGCCTTTCCCTCCTTGAAGACATCCGGGAATGGAGTTTGCACAGTTGCTTTGATAAGAGCCATTTGTCCCTTTCACTCCCAACAGGCTCCCTCATCAGGAGGAAGGTGTGGTAACAAGCTGAGACCCCACCCAAATCTGGAAATTAAACTGGCTTCAAAGCAGAGCACAGGAGCAGCTGTAGAGGACCCTGGAGGCCCTACAGAGACTAGGATGGGAGCGCCTGCCCCAGGGGCCCCACTGGCCCTCTAGTTGCCCTGCCCTCCCTACGTGGCCCCTGCCAGCTGGCTTTGAGCCCCTTGACCGCTTTCTATACATGTCAACTATTATGTTGGGCCATATGAAATCGCTGTTTCTATAGTCAAAAGTGGCTGAGTATTGGCAATTTTTAGATGCCTTTGGTCTGGCTGGTTCAGTCCCTTCAGTCTGTAGTCTGTTTATTTAGTGCTCGTTCTTTGCTTGGCACTGTGCAAAGCACTTTATAGTCATTTTTAAATTGTCACAACTTTCTGAGCATAGGAATCCCCATTTGACAGAGAAGAAAATTACGGCTCAGAATTTCCCCTTTTGGAAGGGTTTCAGAGAAGGCAATGGCACCCCACTCCAGTACTTTTGCCTAGATAATCCCATGGACGGAGGAGCCTGGTGGGCTGCAGTCCATGGGGTCGCTAGCGACTTCACTTTCACTTTTCACTTTCATGTACTGGAGAAGGAAATGGCAACCCACTCCAGTGTTCTTGCCTGGAGAATCCCAGGGACGGGGAAGCCTGGTGGGCTGCCGTCTATGGGGTCGCACAGAGTCGGACACGACTGAAGTGACTTAGCAGTTAGCAGGGGCTGGTTCGCCTTCCAAGTTTAAGATCTTAACAACAATGACAGTATTTTGAGTTGTAGTTAAAGGAGCTGGTGGCTGTGTCTGCCACTGACAGATTGCGATGTCCTGGGAAAGTGCCTTAACTAAAGAGCTAGTTTTTACCTCTGCGGAGGTGAGAAGTGTTAGTGATCTTGCTTTCGCGTTAGAAAATCCCGTTGGTATTCAGCGACTCTGTCTTCTCATCAATAAAATGGGGACGAAACCCTCAGGGCCCAGCAATATCTCGGAAGAGCCATTAGGACACAGTTCCGGGCCCTGCAGGAGAAAGCGGGGCCTGGGAGGGGGGAAGGAGCGCCACCCCCACCCACCACGTGGAGCGCCCGTCCGGCCGCGGCGAGGCGGCAGAACCATTCCCGGGAGTGTGAGGCGGGATCTGCACGACCTGCTTGGCCAACGCCTCTCTTAGGCCAAGACACTGGCGAGTGACACCACCTGGCCACCATGTCCCGCAGCACCCCGAAGGGAAAGGGATGGCTAGGGGCGGGGCCGGGAGGCGTGGCCTCCGGTTCCCCCTCCCCCCCGCCTTTTTTTGTCCGCCCAG
>NW_011494732.1:6476975-6477107 GCF_000754665.1 Bison bison bison | reverse complement strand
TGCCACTTGTCCATCGACGCCTCGCTCACCAAGCTCTTCGAGTGCATGACCCTGGCCTACAGGTAGGAACCCGGCCGGCCCCACCTCTCGAGCGGGGTTCCTTTGACAAAACAAGCGTGGAGGGCTGCCGCC
>NW_011494732.1:6476706-6476875 GCF_000754665.1 Bison bison bison | reverse complement strand
CCCGAGGCCACTGATTTCAGACTAGAAAAAGGTGTAAATACAGGCTATACCTCGTGTTATTAGACTTTATCCACCCTTCCCCCCAAAGCTTTGTGTGTTTCCGGCAATAGGGAGTAGTGGGACCACCTGTCCAGGGTGGTTAAGCGCTGGTTTACTGATTGTGTAAAAT
>NW_011494732.1:6434895-6476606 GCF_000754665.1 Bison bison bison | reverse complement strand
ATTACCTGCCTCCGTTGGCTGCTGTGGGGATGGAATGAGATAGGTAAAGTGCTTATTTCAGCGCCTGGCACATATTTAGTTGCTCCTGAAGTGTGAGCTAGTTTTCTTGTGAGGGAGGCTGGGTTCCCTCACACCCTCTTGATTGGGAAGCCCTCCCCCCACCCACATTTGGGAGGGGCCCTGAGTGCCTCCTAGGAAAACTTGAAGCCCTAGCCCTTGATGGTGGAGGCTGTCCCCCTGGCAAGTTGGAGGCTCCTTGGGCTGGCCCTGAAACATAATTTGGAGATGTTTAGGGCAGGTATCCCAGACACCATCCTCACCTATGGCTCTGGCTCTAGGCGGAGATCTCTTTTTTACCCCAAGTCACAGAAATGCCTGGGTTTAACCTCAGGGCTTAAAATGCCCTTCCACTCTCCCTTTCTCAGTATTTGTCAGGTATTTGCTTCAGATAACTTCTGCCTCGGAAACAGAACTTCTTTGGAGGAGCTGCAGTGCGGAGCAGCCCAGCCCTGCACAAAGCTCACGATAGAATCTCGGCAGAGTGGAGATTACTGCATTAGTAACTGGACTGGCTGGGGTTGTCTTAGGTGTCTGCTGCAGGCAGCGCAGACAAAGTTTCCTTGGAGACTCCAGAAGCAGTATCACGAGGAGTATGAACGTTTCCCTCCACCGCCCCCACCTTTTTTTGGAAAGCAGTGAGCCCCGAATATACCCAAGTTATACATTTACCTGAAGCTGAAACGCTAGATATACATAGCTCCTGGTGGCATTTTCCCCCTCTGGAATAAATGATTAGTCAACTTGTTCCTTTGTTATGTTCCTGAAACGCACCCCGACTCTGCCCGCCCCCATTTCCTCTCTTGAAGGCTTCCCTGATGGTTTGTTTGCCACATGGCTGCAGTACGTTACCCAGAGCTCTCCTCCCACCCCCTTTGCGTGGCACATTGGTTAGGCTCTGCTCTGATTCTCTGGTCTTGCCAGTTTGAGCTGGCACCAAGCCTGTGAAGATTTTTTTTTTTTTAAACCCAAATTGTATTGAGGTCTCAGCCCTCTGCCCGCTTTTAGCCCTGCTTCGTGCGTGTGTGCATGCTTGCTCGTGTCTGACTCTTGGCGACCCCATGGACTGTAACCCGCCGGGATCCTCTGTCTGTGGGATTTTCCAGGCAAGAATATGGGAGCGGGTTGCCATTTCCTCCTCCAGGGTTAGCCCTGCTTACTCGGTCTCAAATTTTGAGCTCTTCATTGGAATCAAACTCGACTCGACTGTAGCATACGGTGCAGTGAGAAAGAGAGGGCTTCCAAACAAACCTGGAGGTGAAAGACAGGAATGTGTTCTATAAAGCAAACTTAATCCTCGCCTTTATTTTAATATCAACTTCTCCGCATACAGAGAATGGGCGATGGAGTGCAGGAGGCAAGGGCCGAAGAGCTCACCTAAGCTCTGCTAAAGGGTAAATAAACCAGTCTGCCCTCTGTCCTCAGTTTGGATAACCTGAAGGCGTATTATTAAATGACACCAAAGAATTTTAGTAATGGTATTTTTTTTTCCATTTCTTTTGAAAATATTTTGGCAGCCAGCCGTTGCTCATTTAACTTTCTTGGTTGCAAAATGCATGCTTAGTTTGGTTTGAGGCTTACCTTGTTCTTTGAGACATCCAGCCCTGCTAGTTGTCTGTCCGGCTTTGCTGTCATTCCCCATGCAGAGTCTCCTGCCACTGCGGGTCCCCCATTGGGCATCCGCCTAGTAATTTCTCATGAAGATGCTCATCGTGTCTCTCTCTGCGTGAGGCTAATCTGGGTGGCCCCAGAATTTAGTTGGCAGCGTGGAACGTGGGTACAGATTGACAGGAGGAGGACTCAAAACCAGTTATCTGGGCTGCAGCCTCTGGCCCAGAAAGCAGCATAAGAACAAATGTTTCTGACCTCAGCTATCCTGCGAAGACTGCTCACTGGCTTTCAGAGAAGGAGGGTTGCGATATGGGGGGCAGAGGGGAAAAAAAACAACCCCAGAGGTGGCCTCACTCCCCTTTCAGGGCCATGTTGAGCCTTCACCCCTGTTTTCCAGGTTTTCTCCCTCTCCTGGCCGCTGGGCCTCCTCCTCTTCTGTCTGTTTCTGGCCTGGGCTCTTTCTGACTTCAGCTTCCTGTCGGTCCCCCGGCCTCTTCGTTCTAGCCGCCTAACTCTCCCTGGTACACTCTGTGCTTTTTTTTTTTTTGGGTTTGGTTTCCTGTTAACTGCTACCTCCCAGCTGTTTCCAGATGAGGTTCAGCAGCTCTTTGGGAGGAGGAACTAAGGGCAGGGGAAGTTGTGGTGGTTTTTTCCCCAGTCGTGTGAAGTGGACTAGGGACTCTGATATGATCTGTCCCTGAACTTGCAAAGTCATGAACTGCTAAAGGGTCTTTGGCAAGACTGACTTTGGCTGGGAAAAATGTGGGGTGCCCCATGGTCCACCTGGACAGGTAACAGTGTGGACGGATTCCAGCTTCCTGTAGCTGGCCATAAAATCCACATCCTTCCCACACCATGATGCTAAGAAAAGCCCCCTGTAGTGAAACATCTTGATTTGGTCCTGCAGTGTGAGGTCAATTGTTGGAATGTTTGGAAGAGGAAGAAGTTGCCTCTCCCCAAGGCAGAGCTTAGAAATTCATGGCTTGCCTTCTCTAAAGCTTCCTATCCGCCACTGGGGACATGGGGAGAGTACGGTGTCCCTGCAGGATGGAAGTGAGGATAAGTATAACTTATAATTATACTTATAACTTATAAATATAACTTATAACTAAGATAATGTCTATAAATGGGTCTGCCTGCCTTCTCAGTCATGTCCGATTCTTTGCGGCCCCATGGACTGTAGCCTGCCAGGGTCCTCTGTCTATGGGATTTTCCAGGCAAGAATACTGGAGTGGGTTGCCATTTCCTCCTCCATGGGATCTTCCTGGCCCAGGGACTGAAGCCACGTCTCCTGTGTCTCCTGCATTGCAGGCGGATTTTTACCGCTGAGCCATCAGGGAAACCCCACGAATGGGTCTGCTGCTGCTGCTGCTGCTGCTAAGTCGCTTCTGTCGTGTCCGACTCTGTGCGACCCCATAGATGGCAGCCCACCAGGCTCCCCCGTCCCTGGGATTAGAATGGGTTTAGTACCTGGCAAATAAGAAGCAACAGGAGGTTTAATGGGCTGAATCCCTTCTGCATCATCATTCAGCTGACATTTTTTAGGAGCCCAAGTTACTCATCCATAAACTAAGGGAAGTAACATATCTAACTGGGGTCTTTAATGTGGCTTTTAAATGCCGGCTTGACAGATGCTAAATGGATGCATTCTTGGCTTGTCCATACTCTCTGAAGCCCCACAGTGGAGCTATGTCCTCTAGAACATAGTTCATGGCTCTTTCCCTCTTAACATTGTGAGGAAAGTCACACATGTAAATCACCCACGCAGATTCTGAACACATCTAGTAGACAGCTTTCTGGGTTTGGTTTTGGTTTCGCTTCTCTACCTTTTTATGTAACTTTATTAGGGACCTTTGGTGTAAATATCTGTGGGGTGAGGGGAGAGACGATTCTTTTATGTATTTAGAGATAAACAGTAGCTTTCTGGACAGTAGATTTCTTTCTTTTTTTAAAATTATTTTTCTTTCTTTCTTTTTAAAAATTTATTTTGGCTACACCAGCTCTTAGTTACAAATATGAACTCTTAGTTGCTAGATCATGTGGGATCTAGTTCCCTGACCAGGGATCGAACCTGGGCCCCCTGCATTGGGAGTGTGGCGTATTAGCCTCTGGACCCCCAGGGAAGTCCCTGGACAGTGGATCTCTGCTCCAGTGGATAATCGAGGAAACCTTTAAATTTGGATCTGTAAGATACAAGTTTCCAAACTGTAGCCCTGTATATGTATGTATCAGTTCAGTTCAGTCGCTCAGTTGTGTCCAACTCTTTGCGACTCCATGGACTGCAGTACACCAGGCCATCACCAACTCCCGGAGCTTGCTCAAACTCATGTCTGTCAAGTCGGTGATGCCATCCAACCATCTCATCCTCTGTCATCCCCTTCTCCTTGTGCTTTCAGTCTTTCCCAGCACCAGGGTCTTTGCTAATGAGTCGGTTCTTTGCATCAGGTGGCCATAGTGTTGGAGCTTCAGCTTCAGCATCAGTCCTTCCAATGAATATTCAGGACTGATTTCCTTTAGGATGGACTATATATATGAATAGTTACCCACTGTTCCTGACAGACAAGGATTCAAGGTTTATAGCAATTGTCCTCTAAATGTTAAGTTTTCCAAGGAAGAACTTTCTAGTCCTGGGCATGGTAACTAGTTGTAAATGAGAACCATTCACACAGATGACTAAATTGGTTTTACTCTTCTGCAACCATGCCGAAGAGAAGCAGTTTCTCTCCTCTTGGGCTTTCTTTGGTCTTGAGTCATTATATAGTGTCTATTAAAGGGCCATGCTGGGTTGGAGTGAGGGCTCCAGAGATGAGAAAGAATAGTCTCTGTCCTCCAGGAGCTCACAGATTTGGAGTGGGGGACAGATAAACAGGCAATTGTAGAACAGTTAGCAAGGGCTGTGATGAACAACGTGAACCAGGTCTAACAGCAGCAGTGAGGACGGTCCCGAAACCAGAAGAGTGTGTGTCTGTGTGTGTGTGTGTTTGCATAATCGGGATCAGTGTGGACAGTTTCCCGTGTCATAGGGGTTTCATACGTATCTCCCCTTCCCTGTGTTACCTATCAGAAGTTACGATCCACCTTCCCAGGAAGTCCAAGAATTCCTTTTACCTGTGCTCTTTTCATTGGTGGTCCAGGACAAATTTCCTGTTTATGTAGAGGCTGGCTGGCTGATTGCCATCCTGATGGAAGGGCAAAGAAGGGTAATCAGATTGGGAAGAGCCTGGGGAAAGGAGGTGGAAGAGAGGATGGAGGGAAGTCATTTGCTAGACGAAAGGAAATTCATACTAACTGAGCAATTACTGTGTCCTAGAGTCTCTATGTTATCCTAAGTCGCAGTAGCCCTCTCAGGCAGGTGCTGGTGGAATTCATATTTTTCAAACCAAAAAAAAAAAGGCACAAAGTTAATTTGCCTTGTTGCTGGGAGGTGAGGCAGCTCATCCAAGGTGGTGTCTCTTGCTGAAAAGTCTTCTCCTTGTCTGCTCACAGAAGCGTGCAACTCTGTAAGAGAGAAGGTAGAAGTGCTAGTTCCTGTAGGATTGGAAGAGGGGAACCAAGACGGGGAAAACAAGTGCCTTTAGGCCACCCCATGCCCTTCCTCGTGCCGCCCTGCCCCACTGGTGAGATCCTGCCCTTCCCTCAAGCCTCGGCTCAAGTGCCCGTGGCCTGGTGGTCCCTCTCAAAGGGAGTGAACCCCTCGATGCCAGGCAAATCCACGACCTTATTGATTGTGCCTCGTATCTTTATTTACATAGACGTGATTTTCCTGCTCTCTTCACCTTTGACTTTCTCATGGAGTCTCACAGTGTCTGGAATATACTAGGCGGCTAAGATAAATATATGGAATTGAACAGGGAAACTCAGGGGCCTAGTGGCCCACATCATAAACTCTCCTCTGGTGGACCTTGTTTCTCTTCAGATGCACAAAGAAAAACCCCCTCCGTGGAACGCTTGTCTAGGGGTGCTGGTGTAGAGTGGGACAACGGGGTGGTGTTTGTATTGGGGGGCCCACACAACCTGAGATGGGAGGTAGATGAGTGGTGTCCCAGGACGTCTACGTGCTCATTCCCAGGACCTGCGAATACGGTAGGTCACATGGCAGAGAGGAAGTAGGGTTGCTAATCAGCTGCCTCTAAAATGGAGAGATGATTTTGGATTGCCTGGGTGGGCCCAATGTAGTCACAAGGGTCCTTAAAAGAAGAAGAGGAAAGCAGAAGAGAGAACTAGCAGGAGGAGTTGGCCTGAAGTCGCTGAGTTTGAAGATGAGGAAGGGGCCACAAGCTAAGGAACACGGGCAGCCTCTAGGAGCTAGAAAAGGCAGGGAGCCAGATTCTCCCCTGGAATCCTGGAAGCCAGCACTGCGCATATCTTGCTTTTAGCCCCAGTTCTGGAGACCCCTTCCAGAACTGTGAGACAGTAACTTTGCATTGTTCTAAGCCACTAATTTTGTGGCCATTTGTTACAGCAGCAGTTGGAAACTAGTACAGACTGGTTTCAATAATTTTTTGTTTTTAATTAATTAATTACTTTTATTTTTGGCTGCACTGGGTCTTCGTTACTTTGCATGGGCCTTCTCTAGTCTTCATGGGCTTCTCATTGCAGAGGCTGCTCTTGTTGCAGAGCACAGGCTCTAGGCGAGTGGGCTTCAGTAGTTGTGGCCCACAGACTTCATTGCTCTGCAGCATGTGGAATCTTCCCGGAGCAGGGATTGAACCCATGTCCCCTGCGTTGGCAGGTGAGTTCCTAACCACTCTGCCACCTGGGGACGTCCTCAACAGTTTCTCCAGTTGATGTTTTTAAGCCCATAACCCAGGTCTAAAAGTCTTTCGTCAGACTCCTTCCCCCACAGAAGAGCTGAGCACACTCTGCCGTCGTGTCAAACTGTGCAAAGTGTATTAGCGAAGTGCCTGCTTCAGGCGATCTAATGATAGGAGGGCCCTTGTTGTAAAAGGGAGTCTGTAAAGTGGTCTTATTCTGTTGCCCCAGCACAGTTCCTAGAATAAGGGTACTGTAGAAAGTTAACAGCACATATCTTTAAGGATTCATATATGGCTGATGAAAAATTCAGAGTGTGAGCTCCTATTGCCCATAATTGAGTTACTTCTTGGGTCTAATATGTGCAGTTCAGACAGCAGATATCTTAGGTGGTATTTTCTGTCTTGTTGGAGTTCTGTCTGTGGTTAGAATTCCGAGCCACAGGGCTTGAGTTTAGGCAGAGCCCTTTTGGCCATGGGAATCAGGGCCTGTCTCAAGCTGGCCCTTGCAATGGGGATTTACTGCAGGGATCAGGAAGTGTGTTCATGAACCTCCAGGATTCCCAGGACTTCCAGACCTCTGGATTCTGGAGGGGTCCCGGGCTGTGGTGGGTCCTCAGCAGAGGGAGCTTGCCCTTTCCTTAAGGCTTACCCACATAAGTGACTCAGCTCCTGTCTCAGACCCTGCTTTGCTTTGGGATCTTACTTCTGCTGCTGCCAGCTGGCGCTCTCACCTGCCTCTGCTGTCCTCTGCTTCAAAGCCCCTGACTATGGGGGTTTCTGCATCTGCCTGACAGGAGCTTGTGGGTGGCCTGAGTTTCGCACACAGACCTGCTCAGAGCTTCCTGTTACCATCAGTGCTGTATGCCAGTTGTCTAATTGAATTAGCCCGTGTCTAGCCCCAGAGCATCCAGTGATGCCCTTTCCTTTCAAAAGTATTAATCAGGCCTCCGATGGGTGCCAGGCCTTGTTCTCGCCCTTGGGGATGCAGCAGTAAACAAGACATGGCGTGCGCATTCTTTTTGTTGTTTGGGTTTTATTGAGAATGGCAACCCACTCCAGTATTCTTGCCTGGAAAGTCCCATGGACGGGGGAGCCTGGTGGGCTGCAGTCCATGGGGTCACTGAGAGTCAGACACGACTGAGCAACTTCACTTTCACTTTTCGCTTTCACACATTGGAGAGGGAAATGGCAACCCACTCCAGTGTTCTTGCCTGGAGAATCTCAGGGACGGGGGAGCCTGGTGGGCTGCCGTCTATGGGGTCGCACAGAGTTGGACACGACTGAAGCGACTTAGCAGTAGCAGCAGCAGGTGGCGCACAGCTATGTGCATGTTTAAGACGTCCGGCACAATAACTGACTTACAGGTATTGTCAAGTCATGGAGTCTATAGTCAGTTGAGGGAATCAGTAAGCAAATCAGATTTAAATCGTTCCTGCCGCAAAGAACATCAACTTCACCAGAAGATGGAAAGTGATAGCGGGTGGGGGAGGGCAGGCGGACACTGTATCTCGGCAGGTCAGAGAAGTCTTCCGAGGGGCTGACATTTCAGGTTGAACTGAAACCTGAGTGGTGAGTGGGAGCCAGCCGAGGGCAGTCATTCCAGGCGGTGGACGAGCCCGAGGCAGAGGCCCAAGGTGGAAGGATCAGGCACATTCCGGGGCTGGGAAGGCCAGGGTGGCCAGCAGGTTGAGGGCAGGGCGAGTGTTGGGGAGGAGAGGGGGAGATGGGTTTGGTTGGGAGATGGGAGGTTAGGATACTCCATTCATTGCTTTGGAGATCTGGCTTGTTGAGTCTGCGCAGTGGGGACCAGGGGACAGGAGGGCCGGGGGAACTGATACCAGAATGGTGGCTGGGAGGTGGTGAGACGTGCATGGATGCAGGGCGGGTTTGGGCTTGCCAGTGGAAAGGATGTCGGGGTGTAAGCAAGGAATCAGCAGTGGCCCTGAGGGTTTTGGTCTGAGCCGTGGGGGCTGTGACTGAAATGAGGAAGCCAGGGAGCCCCATCAGCTGTGTGACTAATGTGAGCTGTGTTGAGGACCTGCGCTGTGTGCTTGACTTGGCTGCATGGGCTATGGGTGGGGCAGCTCCCTAAGAAGGGGCTGCGAGGGGCTGTCAGTGTTGGGAGCTCTGCAGTCCAGGGAGGTCATCACTGTCACCAGAGTACCGGGATTCTTTCTTCTGTCCTGGCTGCTCCATCTCATCTCCCTAACCTTTCTTGTGCCTTGTAAGGGACCAGTTGGCCATGGGAGGTTTTGGCGTTTTGAGCTTGTATTTGGGATGGCAATGGTTTTTGTTTTCTGTGAAATAGATACTCTCATATCCCGAATAATATTTTTACTCCCTTGGGTTTGGTTGTGGTAGAAGAGTACTACCTGGTCTTGAATGCCCTACGAGGAAACATCTCCAAATCGAGCATCCCTAGTGTGTTTAGTTAGGGTTGGACTGCACCATCAGAAAAGCCTTCTAGAAGGAGGCAGGGTGGAAAGGGTTATCTGGTAGCTCTAGAAGGACGTCCAAGATCTGGAGGAATAATTCCAGAAACAGAATTCCTTGTCAATAGCTTTTGAGTCTCAGAAGTGATAGTGTAAAAATTAAAAAGAAAAGAAAACAAAGAAGAATCCAGTTGAAGAACAGTGAAGAGTGAGGCCAGGAAGTAAAGAGCTCAGAAAGGGATGTCAGGGAGAACCAGGCTGCTGGTGGGAACGGCACTGGAGAGGGGACCCACGGGGACTTGGTTCACTCTGCTTCACTGTGAGGACTATTGTGTGCGTAGGAGGGTCTGTTCTGAAAGCTAGTCACCACTTCTTTCCTCTGTGGCTTATGGGCACAGGCCATCAGGGAAGATGATGGCCTCTTGTGTTCCATCACCATGGGGCAGACAGTCATCAAACAAAAAACAGCTGCTTCGGTAGAAAGTAGGAGAATTAAACTAGTTTCCAGATATTTCCCCAATATTCTGGCTTTTAAAAAACAACCTAAAGAACCCCTTTTTGTGCTCAGGTGGTCACTGGCCCATTTGCAAATGGACTGCCTCATCTTCTGGGACCAGCCCAGAGAGCTAGACACTATGCTTTCTAGAGAAAGTGAATTTATAAATCTCTCTTATTTATTAGAATGAAACCCTTTCAACGAGTTCTTAAAACAGTGCATGATCATATTAGCTTGCTGTTTGAAACAGTGATTTTCCAGCTGAGTAGCAGGGCCTTTTACCCAGGCTCCTCTGTTCTTTAAATAATTATTATTTTGTTGTTGTTGTTCTTCACATTATTAAACGGATCTTTCTCTGCCTTGGAGCAGGACTTTCTTCCACTTGTGCAGACGAGTTTATGTTATCGTTGGTGTTAACAGCTTAATCAAGATGGGATTCATGTCCCTTAAAATGTGGTCGCTATACGTGTGCTGGTCATTGATTTCCTTTTTGTTGTGTAGCCATAATTGGAATCCAGTTTTAGAACATCCCGTCACCCCACCAAGATCCCTCATGCTCTTTTATGTTTAATCTCAGGTCCTGCCTTCGCCCCAGACAACCGTTAATCTGCTTTCTGTGTCTGTAATCTGCTTGTCTTGCCTTTTCTGGACGTTTCATGTAAATGGAATCATACTGTATGTGGCCTTTTGCCTCTGTCTTTTTTCACTTGGCATGAAGTTGGTGAGGTTCATCTATGTTTACAGTGCACATACATGTCTTGTTCCTTTCGATTCCTGGACAGTATTCCACTGTGTCATTGTACCGCATTTTGTTTATCTGTTCATTGACAGGCATGTTTCGGGGGGAAGCCTAGTAGCTTCGTTGTTTGGATGTTGGTATTCCATTTTCTGTAGTAAAGTTCTCGTACAGATTCAGCAGGGACTTCCTTACAGGGTGAAACTGGGAACCGCAGTGACTATGTTGGAAAGATGATGGGTCAAACACCACTAGACATGGTGCCGCTGGTGGGTAGCATTTCGCTCAGCCCTGTAAGTCCTGAGGTCTTTAATTGTAAAGGAAGGAAAAAAGTGAGAGGAGACGTGGGGGTTAGACTAGAATGACCAATCTTATTCTTATTTACCAATCTTATTTTTCTTCCATGGACCTTGTGTATTTGAGAGATACAGCCTTAGGAGTAAATTGTATTGAGCAATAAAAAGGAACAAGCTTCTGGTACGTGTCAGAAACATTACGTCGAGTGACGCAAGTCTTACTCAAGAGATTAGATATTGATTCCGTTTATGTGACGTTCTAGAAAAGGCAGAGCTAATCTACAGTGGAAAAAAATCAGATCAGTACTTGGCCTGTGAGGGAGGTTGAAGAGGGGAATACTGGGGAAAAGCAGGAATCTTTTAGGATGATGGTCATGTTTTATAGTATTGTGACTATACTAGAAACCAGTGAACACTTTTATTTATTTTTTTTTTTTTTCAGTGAACACTTTTAAAAGGCGAATGTTTTGGTGTGTAAATCATGTCTCAATAAACCTGTTATAAAAAAAAAAAACCCACGTCATTAGGACTGACCCGGATGCATTCTTCTTTTTGTAGCTGAATAGAATCCCTTGAGAGCCTATTATACAAAGTGAGGTAAGTGAGAAAGAGAAGGACAGATACTGGACACTAACGCACGAATGCGGAACCTAGAAAGATGGTACTGATGAGCCTGTTTGCAGGGCCGCAGTGGGCGCAGACACAGAGCGCAGGCTTGTGGATGCAGCGGCGGAAGGAGCGGAGGCGTGAATTGAGAGAAGAGCACGGAAGCACACACATTACCATATGTGAAACAGAGAGCAACTGGGCATTTGCTGTGTGACACAGGGAGCTCAACCCAGTGCTCTGTGACAGCCCTAGAGGGATGGGATGGGGAGGGAGATAGGGGCGGTTCAGAAGGGAGGAGACATATGTATACTTGTGGCTGACTCATGTTGATGTATGGCAGAGGCCAGCACAATATTATAAAGCAGTTATCCTCCAATAAAAAACAACACCAACAGAAAACCCAAACCATTTAGGTTTTCAACATTATCTTTAGGGAGTCGTATTTGAGATCTTAAATGCTAAATATGTCAGTGTCTAGGAGTTCCAAGAGTCTCTGTCTTCCATCTCTTCTGTGTACAGTAAATGAGAGACTGCTTGGGAAGGTGACCTACCCTGAGCATTTCCCCTAGATTAAAATCGACTCAGGAATTTGGCTCTCCAGGTTACCTCAAAGCTCCACAAATCACCCTAAGGTTATCCTGTTAAGGCCTTTTTTCCTTTTAACATTGTCTGGGTCAGGGGGTCACCAAGTCAAATGCCCACAAGGGTCAGGAGATAAAAGTGTGGGTCATTGGTAAGGCAAAGAGGACGTTTGCTGTCTTTTATTTTCTGGCTTCTGATGGAGTCATGGTTACAGACAAGCACTTACTTATTATGAAAACCCTGCAACTATAAACTGCAGTTGACCAGGCCTGCCTGATGGAAGTGCAGCGGTGGCGGTGGGGGGTGCGGGGGGGGATCTGTGGTGAATTGGTGGGCACCTGCCGGCTCTACAGGGGGCAGCCATCACCCAGCTCCAGGTGACTCTAGCTGTTTGGGAACGTGAGCTCAGTCTTACGAGGTCTGGCGTATTTGAAAACTGGAAGAAGTCTGAATTTGTATGTGAACTCTGCATTTCCATTTCTACCTTGGATCTGAGTTCAAGTATTAGGAAATTCTAGGGAAATGAGTTTAATCTCGGTTGCATCTGTTTATCTATTGGCCTTTCTTTTTATTTTTTAATTTATTCTCAAAATCTGTTTTGGCTGTGCCGCATGGTATGTGGGATCTTAGTTCTCCAACCAGGGATCGAACCCGCCCCCCTTGCATCGGAAGGGCAGTCTTAACCACCGGACCACCAGGGAAGTCCCACGGTTGCGTCTCGTTTAGAACTGAGTCCTGGCCTAAAGGATGAAGGAGTGTGTGGTGCTCTTTGCCACAAGGGCAGCCCTGGCACAGGGGATATCTTGTGAGGTGTTCTCACTCTGAGGTGTACCTTCCTGAAATGTTCATGTTCATACAGTCACAGGACCGTCATCTTCTGAAAACAAAATCCAAGACTGTCCTCCTGGTAAACCCCAGAGGTGTGTGTGCGCCTGGTAGACAGTTACTCGTAGAGTTATGAGGAACCAGGGCAGTTATTTTAAATGATCGTGATTTGGGGGTGGAGAGTTGACTTCACTTCACTTCTCCACGTGAAGTTCTTGGACAGTGGGTTACTCATCGTTTTACATTCCATTTCTAACTGTTATCCCTTAACTTCACCACCAGACCTGCCTGGGGCAGGGCTGTTTTCATAGGGTGATTCCAGGGTGGAAGAAAGGGATAATCATTTGACTTAACTCCAGACAGTTGATTTGGTTGTCGCTGAAACAAAATTATAGCTTGAAGTTAGACAGAAGAGGCCTCTCACTTGGCTCTTGTTCAAAGTTTCTAACCGGCACATTGGACGTTGTGTTACAGGCCCCTGGCTTGCTTTGCAGTTAACTACGTGTGTGTGTGTGTGTGTGTGTGTGTGGTAGTAAAGAAGGGATGTGCTTGCTTTGAACCCTTCCCCCAGCGCGCGCGGGCACGCGCACACACACACACACACACACACACACGTTCTCGCACAGCCACCTTCCTCACGATCTGAGGCTTTTCACCTCTTGAAGTTTCTGTCCATATTTGATCTGATCTACAGAGGTGTTGGCAAGTAGCTTTATGGTTCTTAAAGGCCACGACTTTGCTCCTGAGCCAGATTGAAATAGTTTGTACTTCTCAGAGCAACAGCAACCACGCTCACTAAGAAGTTGGGGGTATTACTCTTCTAAGCTTTGGACCTTACGTTTTGGATTTTGACTGTATTTCTGGGCCGCCTTCCAGGAAAAAAAAAAACCCAAACTCAATACCCACAGATAACCACCATCATTTCCCTGGTGTTTATTCTCTCAGACCTGGTGGGGTTTTTATTTTTCGAGTGGAGTAAGTGTGTTTTGTGTTTGTATTTAACAGATCATGAATGCCTTTCCCAAATACTCGTCTGCAGTATTTTTAGTGGCTGAGTAGTATTTCATTGTGTGGGTATACTGTCACTCACGGAACCCCTCTCTGGTGGACCTTAAGACCATTTCACATGAGTTTTGTGTTCCTGAGCCCCTGTTCCATTTCTCTTATCCCTACTTTCTCTGAAAACATCCTTCTGCCTCCTCCTCCTTCCTCACTGGATGAACTCTCTCCCTGAGAACCTTTCAGCAGGACCCTTGAAGAAAAGGGTCAGGGTTCCCCGGCCTGTCCCCTGCCCCTGCCTGCTTGGCTGAGGTATGTGTGGAGGGTGGAGGTGAGCAGGTTGCAGCCCAGGAGCAGCCTTTGCTCTGCGCCTCGGGCTGGAGAGAGGAAGGCTGGCTGCAGTGCCAGCCTGCAGAGGGGCAGGGGACGCAGGGGAGGGGGTCTGACACACCCCACAGCAGCGTGCGTGCCGAGCTCGCACGTCCCCACCCCGAGGCCAGGGCTCCTCACTCCTGCCAGCAGGAGGATGCCGGCGCTCGGCCTCTGTTGTTCCAGAGGCAGGGAGAGAGCGTTGAGCTTCAGGAAAGCTGGTGGTTCCAGCTGCAAGCCCGCCCAGCTGGGGCACGCTCACCTGAGACCGGGAGCCATGTGGATGCATGTCCCTGCGAGTCACAGAACAGATGCCAGTATGACTTGGTACATGGAAAGAAGAGCTCACTCAACTCTCTGGAAAAGTTTAAGTACTTTCCAGCCCATCAAGTCCAGAGATGCTGATCTCTGGCTCTCTGGCAGCCTTACTTGTCAGCCTGATCCGTTGTGGGGTTTCTGTGGTTCTGTCTGTCTGCCCACCCACACTGATGGCAAGAGTGTGTGGCGGCGGGGTCTGATATAAGGCAAAGGACTTGGGTGATGTTTTAAATGCTGGATGAGGTTGTTACAACTCCCTAGGCTCAGTGGCAAGGCTCGGCTGCCCTCAGGGCATCCAGGTTCACTGGCTGCGTCCTAGCCCAGAGCTCCTCACTGTGACCCCCATCTCCTAGCCCAGCAGAGCCTGCTCTAGCCTCCCGGCTCTCTCCCAGCCTGGCTCCCTAGTGACTGGACCAGTTTTCAATTCCTCTTAGTTTTGAATTTCATGATTTTTTTCCCCCACAAGAAACCTTGGCAGAAGACTTTGTTCCCTGGGAAAAAAGCTCTCAGAAAAGCAGAGAACCCAGCTATCAGCTCAGCCCCTGGCTTGTCCTTGACGATGTCCCGGCACAGTACTTGTGAGCCAGCAGGCAGGTGGTGCTGAGGAAACTTACCTGGTGGGCACGGCCTTCGGGTGCTTCCCACAGCAGCCAATCAGAGACCTACTGATTACAGTCAGTAGCCAGCTGCTTTTTTGCCCGATAAGTTTGTTTGCTTATCTCTATATTCCTGCCAATTGCTGGCTCCCTGGAGCCATGGGTGTGTTTGTGGTGATTGGTAAAGTATGGATTAAGTGAGCAGGGCGGGGCGGGGTGTGAGAAATACAGGTGTCATCTTCTGGTCTCTCTCACCCCCTGGCTCTTACCTGCAGAGAGAATTTTCTCTGGTTCCTGCCCTAGAGGGTAGCAGCTTTCAGGCTTCTGGAAAGCTGGGAGCAGCCACCTCGGCTCAGTGGCTCTAGCTGAGGTCTTGAGTGTGCTGATGCTCTTGAGTGCTAAGTTGCTTCAGTCGTGTCTGACTCTTTGCGACCCCATGGACTGTAGCCCGCCAGGCTCCTCTGTCCGTGGGGTTCTCCAGGCAAGAATACAGGAGTGGGTTGCCATCTCCCTCTCCAGGGGATCTTCCCCACCCAGGGATCAAACGTGTGTCTCTTACATCTCCTGCACTGGCAGGCGGGTTCTTTACCGCTAGTGCCACCTGGGAAGCCAGAGTCCTTACAGCAGTGTCCATCTAAGGGCAAGTGAGTTTCCTTGGCTAGGGCAAACCAAGAGAGAAATAACAGGGTAGTCCAGACTGAACGCAAAAGCTATCTCGAGCAAGCTGCCCAGCCAATGGACTGGAACAGTGACCCAGCAGCACTGTAAACAAGCTTGACGCTCAGCCCTGTGTTCTCTGTTGGCCAGGATCCCTGGGAGCGCATCAGTATGTGAGACTCAGATATGTCCCGGGAGCAGTAGGAGCCCCACGACTGCAGAACGCCAGCCTGGGTGATGTGTCATCGCTGAATGGCAGTTGGCCTGCCTCTGTTGCATCACACGCTGTTAGTTTCTGAGTATAACTTTCTTCCCTTTTTAGCCTGGTGTCTCCAAGTCCTGGGGACCAGAGATAGAAATGAAGAGGGGCGTGCAGGGTTTGTTGGGCTGTTGCAATCTGCCGACAAAGCCATCATTGTCTGGGATAAAACACCAGTTGGGTCACTTTGAATTGCTCCATCGCTCCAGTGCTCAGTAACGGCTGTTTTTCTTCCACCTCAGCAGCGTTCCTGGGGAGAGGTGAAAGATGGACTGCCTGATCCAGAGCGGAGAAACTGCTCTCCCTTGCCCTGTCTGTGCAGCAGCATCTCGGGTGATCAGTTAAGCATCCAGAGCAGACAGTCTGCTCCTGGTCAGCCGGCGTCCCAGGCTGCTGCTGGACCCCAGCTGCAATTTTGCTGTCTTGGCCTCTTGCAGGAAGGGAGCTTTTAAGAACCAGGCTGCTGCTCGTGGCCTCAACCTCCCGTGGCACTCACCTCTCCCGGCCAGGTGCCCCACCCACAGCCTTGTTGCTGAGCTGACCTCCCCTGTGACCTTTTAGCCTACCGTCTCCCCCGTTGTGTACGATACCTCAAGCTGCCAGGTTAATCTGGAGAGCGAATCTTTCCTCTGGCTGGCTGGACTCCCGGATGCTGTCCCTCGAGCCTGGGACAGACACCCGGAGTTTTGATCCTTTCTGGTACCTCTGCCCCTCATTCAGTTCCACATTTGTGTGGTCAGATTAGTCCAATCCGGCTGTCTTTGTGGAAATCCCAGCAGCTGGGGTGAGGCCACCAGGGACTCCTGAGGGAATGAGGGAGCTCACACAGGAAAGCCTGGGCCTCCATTTGCTTCCAGTGCCAGGAATTTCATTTCCCTGCATCTGGATAGCTCTCCAAGTCCAGTGTGGTCACGAAATGACGTTTGAAGAGCTTAGGAGAAACGCAGAGTATGAGAAACATTTTTTTTTTAATGACCCTGATCCCAGACAGACAAGTTCAAGTGCTTGTTTTCTCAAAGATGGAGCTGCAGAGGCCAGAGAGTCTTTGAGGTGGACAAAGCTGGATGGACAGGAGGGGGTGATGTAAAATGCCCTTGTCCACATCGTTAGTTCTCCCTTAGATATAGTCTTGGGAACTGCCTCCATGAGGGGCTTGGGGAGAACAGAAGAACCTATCAATGGAACTGAACTGCTTCTTTAGTTCAGTCCTTTGAATTTTGTGGTATTAAAGTTGGGTGGGTAGCTATTAAAATATGTTTGCAAAAATGACTCATTTGTTTGCCCTTCTCTTAAGGATTAGAGCTTCCTTTGATACAAGCCAGTTTTCCAGATCACCGTTGTTTATTTCATTAATCATCTCTTTTATAAAATCAGCCATTCTTAATGGGAAGTGGAAATCCCTCTCAAATTGGTAATAATCTTCAATGCTTTCTTTTAAAAATATACATATATATTTATTTATTTGGCTGTGCTGGGTCTTAGTTTTGGCACCCAGGATCTTCAATCTTCTTTGCAGTGTGCGAGGTTTTTAGTTGCCATATGAGAACTCTTAGTTGTGGTGTGGGATCTGGTTCCCCGACCAGGGATCGAATCCAGGCCCCCTGCATTGGGAGCTAGAGTCTTAGCCTCTGGACCACCACGGAGATCCCTGCACTGCTTCCTTGATTATTTAGAAACCTATTTCTGAGTGTTATTTCCTGTGTAGTCCTAGCACCATAGTGGCTTCTTGATAAAGTTGCACCGAGGCAGTGTGTTCACTTCTCTATTCAACCCTCTCAATCTCAAGTGAGCCGAGTTTTCAAATCTTCAATGACCCGTCTCCTCCGGGCTGTTGGCTGCCACCCGTTCTGCAGTGAGTTTGCCATTTCCGTTCCCTTTTTGTCCCGGGCTGCCCATTTTCCATTGGTTTGCATAACTTGTTAAATTGAGTGTAAAATGAGAGTAATTAACTTAGTGAGGGCTTAGAGACTCTCCTCTGAGTCAAGTGCACAGACCTTTACTATCTGCCTTGAATTATTTTCACTTTCTTCGGTGTACCTAAATTAAGCTCCAGCTAGTTGTGAGATAATGCTATACTTCTCAACTTCTTTTACAGAGTAATTTTAAGCCATTGTTATCCAGTTACATCAATGAAATTTGTTGGATGGGTTAACTTGTATGTATGAAAGAAATTATTTGCAGATCTTAAGACTACTGAGCTCTTAAGAAAATGCCAGTGTGTTCTCATTTCTGAAATGTGGCAAATTAAAAAAAAATAAAAAACTCCAAATCAACATGATAAACCAAGTCCCCTGGCTAATTAAGTATTCCTTTCTAATAATTATGAGAAGGAAATTCACTTTTTCCCCTTTTCAAAGTGGAAATAGTTTTATGAAGGTTCCTTTCCAGCTCTCCTCCTTGTTGTATAGAAATGCATACTCATTGTCAAATGGAGTATTCAGGCATTTCAGGAAGACAGAATTAGAAGAACAGAATCCTCTGAAACATTCTTCTTGGGTTTATTTATTTTGTCACGGTGCCCTTTTTACTCTTTTTCTATGCCTGAATAGGTAAAAATAGACCTGTACCATCATTAAAGAGCCAAAGTTTTTACTTTTGATAAAGGCCAATGCTTGTTGTTTTTAAATGGTTCATGCTTTTTTGTGTTCTGTTTAATAAATCTTGCCAAACCCAGGACCTCTAAGATTTTTTTCCTAGGTTTTCTTCCGGAAGTTTTGTAGTTTTAGCTCTTACGTTTAGGATTGTGCTCCATTTTGAGTCAGTTTTTACATATGGTGTGAGGTAAGGGTTAAGATTCAGTTGAAGAAGTACTTTGATGAGTGTTCTTATTTATATCTCTTCTCATTCTGCTTCTTTAGTTGTTTTCGTAAGATACACTCCTAAAAGTAAAACTGTAAGATCAAAGATTCACACTGAAGTCTTTGATATATGTTGCCAGACTGGTTTTCAGAAGTTGTATCAATTAGAAAAGACAACCCACAGGGAGCTCAAACCTTTGCTCACCCTGACAACCAAGAGGGGTTGGTGGGACGGGAGGGAGGGTCAAGAGGGGGAGCCTGTACCTGCAGCTGGTTCATGTTGATGTACGGCAGAAACCAACACAGTATTGTAAAGCAGTTATCCTCCAATTAAAAATAAATTTTAAAAAAATGACAGCCTCTATAATGGGAGAAAGAAAGTGTTAGTCGCTCAGTTGTATCTGACTCTTTGCGATCCCACGGACTGACTGTATGTAGCCCACCAGGCTCCTCTGTCCATGGGATTCTCCAGGCAAGAATACTGGAGTGGGTAGCCATTCCCCTCTCCAGGGGATCATCCTGAACCAGGAATCGAACCTGGGTCTACAGCACTGCAGGCAGATTCTTTACCATCTGAGCCACCAGGGAAGCCCGTAATGGGAGAAAGTATTTGCAAATCATATATCCAATAAGGGCTATGCATCTGGAGTATATAAAGAACTCTGCAACTCAAAAATAAAAAGACAAACAGCGCAGTTAAAAACAGGCAAAGGAGTTGAATAGTTGTTTTTCCAAAGATATTATAGATATATGGGCTTCCCTGGTGTAGACGGTAAAAAAATCTGCCTGCAATGTGGAAGAACTGGGTTCGATCCCTGAGTCAGGAAGATACCCTGGAGAAGAAAATAGCAACCCACTCCAGTATTCTTGCCTGGAAGATTCCATGGACAGAGGAGCCTGGTGGGCTGTAGTCCATGGGGTTGCAATGAGTCAGACACAACTGAGCAGCTAGCACTTTCACAATAAGCATGTGAAAAGATGTTCAACACTACTAATCATTAGAGAAATGAAAGTCAAACCCACATTGCAATCCTGCTTTATACCCACTGCTAAGTCACTTCAGTCGTGTCCGACTCTGTGTGACGCCATAGACGTCAGCCCACCAGGCTCTCCTGCCCCTGGGATTCTCCAGGCAAGAACACTGGAGTGGGTTGCCATTTCCTTCTCCAATGCATGAAAGAGAAAAGTGAAAGTGAAGTCGCTCAGTCGTGTCCGACTCTTAGCGACCCCATGGACTGAAGCCTACCAGACTCCTCCATCCATGGGGTTTTCCAGGCAAGAGTACTGGAGTAGGCTGCCATTGCCTTCTCCTACTAGATTGTGATAAATGTTGGCGAGCATGTAGACAGATTGGGACCTTCCTATAGTGCTGGTGGAAATGTAAAATAGTGTAGCTGTTGTAGAAAGCAGCGTAGTAGTTCCTAAAAAACTTAAGCATAGAGGTGACATTTGCCCCAGCAATTGCACTCATAGGTATGTGTCTGAGAGAAAGGAAAACACTGCACACAAACGTTCTTAGCAGCAGTGTTCCTGGTAGCCGAAAGGTAGAAACAGTTCAAATGCCCATCAGCTAATGAATAAATAAACAAAATGTTATCTATCCGTTCAATGGAATATTAGCCACGAAGTGGAATGATATACTTGCTCCAACATGGATAAGCCTTGCAGACATGCTAAGGAAGAAGCCAGTCACAAAAACCCACACATTGTGATTCCAATTCTATGAATCCTGCAGGATGAGCACATGTAGAGAAAGTGGATTAATAGTTGTTCAGGATTGGGAAGTGATGACTAAGGGTACAGAATGTTGTTTTGAGGTTGTGAAAATATTCTACATTTGCTTGTGGTGATAGTTGCACAACTCTATGAGCACACTAAAACCATTGAATTGTATACTTCAATAAAGTGAATTATGTCACAATAAAGCTTTTACCCCCCCCCCCAAAAAAAAAGGTTGTACTGACTAGTATTCCCACTAGCAGTGTGTAAGAGCCCATTTGCCTATATCCTCCCCAGCTTTGGGTTGTTGATAACCGTAATTTTAAATTCTAAATCAGCTCTGTTGAGGTTTAATATGTAAACAATAAAATGCATGCTTTTAGATGTGCCGTTACATGTGTGTGCTCAGTCAATTGCTCGGTCGTTTCTTGTTTGTGACCCCATGGACTGAAGCCCACCAGGCTCTTCCGTCCGTGGAATTTTCCAGGCAAGGATACTGGAGTAGGTTGCTTTTTCCTTCTCCAGGGAATCTTCCCAACCCAGGGATCGAACCCAAGTCATTCTAAATCAGCTCAATTGAGGTTTAGTATGTAAACAATAAAATTCACCCTTTTAGATGTGCAGCTGTATAATTTTGACAAATATACACACGTGTACACGTGTATTACCACTACGGCCCAGACACAGGGCATATCCACCCCCCGAGAAGGTTCCCCCGGACCCTCCCTGGGCATTCTGCCCCATCTCTGTCTCTCTCACTGTAGCTTAAGTTTGTCCAGTGTTTTGTGTAAATGGAATCATACAGGATAATACTCTTTTATCTGACTTCTTTTGTTCAGCATATATTTAACTCATCTGTCATACATGTTGCTCCATGTATTAGTATTGTTACCTGGATAGACCACAACCTGCTTATCTGTTCACCTGTTGGTAGATATTTGGCTTGTCTTCCTTTCATTGTTTTCAGCTTTATCACGAATAAAGCTGCTACGAATGTTTATGTATAAGCCTTGGTGTGGACGTATATTTTTATTTCTCTTAGGGAAATGTTTGGTGATGTGTAAAGTGTGTGTTTAACTTCATAAAAAACTGTCAAATGATTTCCGAAAATGGCTATACCTTTACAAAAATATCAGGTACCATTATTACTGTGCATTCAAAACTCTGTTAATCTGATAGCCAAAAAATGGCATCTCTGGTGTTTTAATTTGCATCTCTTTTATCTATAGTGTATCATTTGTTCCCTGAATTTGACCATTTATTTTATTTTATTTTTTTTGTTTCGATTGTTTGTTAACCAGATTACAATAATAATCCTGGTAGATACCTTAGTTCATCCTTCTAATAAGCCTGTTGATCTGGTCTTCCCTGTTGCCAGCATCTCCACCTTCTACAAAATGGGTGGTCTTTTTCTTCATTCCACCTCGTGGAGAAGACAATTTAAAGGGCCACAGGAAGTTGTTTGCTTCTTTGAAACGTTTTCCAGCGGTATAGATCTCATGAATCAGATCCTCCATGCAGATGATTCCATATTTCCCAAGAGATCAAGCAATCAATGCGTTGTCTGTCAGGGCAATTCGCTTTTTGTTGATTTTGCCAAACCACGCTTGTAAATCAATTCATTTACAGACTTCAGATTTGGGTACCCCATGCAATGTATGGCTCCACAATTCTCAGCATGTTAATTGAGGCCTTGTTGAGCTTCACAGAGGTGCCGCTGAAGATCTGCCGGAGGCGAAGGAGCCGCAGCACCTTTCGAGCCTTTGGGCTCACACCATTGATTCCTCTGATCCTGATGACAAACGCCAATTTGGGTTCCGCGGGTACATAGAAGTTACCGGCTTTTCGTGCCATCCTAGCCATTCAAATTTCAGTTCTGTACATCTGCCTGTATTCCTTGTGGTAATGCTTAGCTTTTTCATAGATAAGCTTCCTCCTTGCCTTTCGAAGCATCTTTTGGGCAAACTTCTTTCTCAGTCGCTTGATCTTAAGCTCTGCGAAATTCTTCCGCTTTTTCTTAAGGGTTTCTGGCACAGCAGGAACCTTCTTTTTCTTCTCTTCTGCACCCTCCATGGTTCCAGCCGGGAAAGAGCTGACCATTTATTTTATATTTGTGAGTTTCCTTTTAATTCTTTGGATTTGTTCTTTTTTTTTTTTTTTAAGTTGGGATGTGGGTCTTTCCTTCTCCAGTTTTTTTTTTTTTTCATCTTTCTGTTATAAAAAATGATAACAGAAAAGTTGAAGTAACGGTGCAGCCATCATGTTTATAATCACTGCCCATACAGTTCACATTTGTTAACTTTTGCTATACTTGCTTAATGTGTCTGTATCTCTTACTTTCTAAACCCCTAATAATACAAGAGATTTCTTTCTAAAACTTCCCTTTCCTAAACCCTACCCTCTCTTCTTTCCTTCCTCTCTCTTTCCCCTCTTTCTCATTCTGCTTTAAAAAAAAATTTTTTTTTAATGTGGACCATTTTTAAAGTCTTTATTGACCTTGTTACAACATTGCTTCTGTTTTACGTTTGGTGTTTTGGCTCTGAGGCGTGTGAGATCTAGTTCCCCGACCAGGGATTGAACCTGCGCCCCTTGCATTGGAAGGCAAAGTCCTAACCGTTGGACCCCCAGGGAGGTACCCTCATTCTGCTTTATTTAAATAACTGGTATGAGAAGCTAGCTCTTCCTCCTGCCCTATCGTCTTTTTGGATTATCAGTTCAGTCAGTTCCGTCACTCTTCATGTCCGACTCTTTGTGACCCCGTGAATCAGAAAATAACACTGAACCTGAGCGTGAGACAGAGAGACGCTGACTTTCCACGGCTCTCTTCTTTTCCCAAGAGTATAACTACTGTAGCGGACCCCAGCCCACCAGAAAAGGGGAGGCAGCAGTGAGGTGGAGAACTTAAGGCTCCAGAGAGTCAACACTCTTAACTCCCGTCATCAAAGCCAAGAATGAAGGAGGCAGGGCACCAGAAGCCATAACTGCCGATACTTTGAGAAAGACCTCTTTATTCCTCCTGCCGGAAACCGTTTTCTCTACACCCCCTCTCCCGGGTTAAGTCCCACCTGTCTTGGAGACTCAGCTCAGGCATCCTGCTTGAGGAAGCCATCCTGAATCCACCACTGGGCGCCCTGCTGTTTCCATGCCCTGCACACATGCCCTCGCTCCCTTGAAGCAAGACATTTCTGACTTTCCCATTAGCTTGCGAGGTCCGAGGGCCAGAGCCTGGCTTTTGCGCCTGGTCCTCCACACAGGGTCTGATGCGTCCCACGCAGGCTCTTGGCAAGTGTTGCTGGGAGGCTTCACTTCCTGGCCGGCTGACGATTTCTCCAGTTATGGCTGCGTTTGCTTTCCTGGTCTTGAAAGCGTGGTGGACTCGCAGGCTCTTCTTTATCAAAACTCGTATTTGTCTGAGCCTTATAAAAAGCTGAGAAATGAAAACTGTGGCCTTTCCCTTTTTATTTGTTCCAGCAGCTGCCTTCTCATCATTTTAGGGCAGTCGTTTCTCACTTGGTACTTTTCACTTTTCTTTATTCTTTTAGATTCTAGAATTATGGGCTTTGAACCTAAAGAGGCTTAGCCATCAGCTGCACAACCTAAAGGGCTTCCAGGTGGCTCAGTGGTAAAGAATCTGCCTGCCAATGCAAGAGATGCGAGAGATGTAGGTTCAAATCCCATGGTTGGGAAGATCCCCTGGAGAAGGGAACGGATACCCACTCCAATACTCTGGCCTGGAGAATTCCATGGACAGAGGAGCCTGGCAGACAATGGTCCATGGGATCGCAAAAGAGTTGGACACAACTGAGCGACTAAACAACAGCAACAACACAACTTAAAATGTGAACCCAACTGGCCTGTCCACTTTCTCCTGGAGTACCTGCAGCGTTTAGAACTGCACCCTCAGCATTCCTGCCTGGGTTTTCCCTCTCTCCCTCCCGCTGTCTCCCAGGTTTCCCCTCGCTGGCCTGCCTGAGTGGTGCTTGATACAGGGCCTTGCTGTGAAGCGTGCCTGAGAGCTGAGGTGAGGGTGAGTGATGGGTCCCTGGCGGCGTTTTCTTGCTTGGGAGGCTGGGAGCATGGGGAACGGCAGGCTTCAGTTCCTGTTAAAGAGCTCTTAGGCTTTTCTCCTATGTAGATACTTGTCTGGGCTGGGAGAGTGAAATGGTGCTAATAAAAAAAGGGAGAGAGTTGTGTTTGTGCTGCTAATACTGGTGGGATTCAATCTGCCTTTTCATTGAAGAACCGCGTATCTAATCTCTAAGTGGTAGTTCTCTTTGGCTCTCAAGGACCTTTGCTCATCACCCACCCCTAACAGTCATTCTCTCCTTGTCCCTTGAGTCGAGTCGCTGGGAGGCTTGGCTGAGGCGGCCAAGAGTCCTTCAACTGTGCTTTCTCACAGCCTAGGGTCAGAACTGTTCCGAATGTTGTGGGAAATGTCAGCCGGATGCGTTCATCCGTTTATCAAGAACCTCCTGTGTTCCACACCCTGTTAGTCCATTCTGAATACCTTTCTTCACTTCATTCTTGCCACAGCTCTGTGAAACAAGACTGTCTTTTCCCCCAAAAAAAGCGAAGTTATGGAAGGCCAGCTGTCTGCCTGAGGCCGCATGGTCGGCAGGCGGGGACGCGGATGGGAGAGTCGCAGGTGGTTAGGAAAGCGTCCTTCTGAGTAAAAGCTTCTGCTGTACTTTAGAGTCAGCCCTAACCGTGAGGCACGTGGTGTTTCTACCCATGAAGGTAGGCCGGCCTGAGATTCTGTCGATGGATTTTTCTGTCATCAGGACAGCACAGTGGACAGGATCAGATTTCCTCAGTAAAACCTGGAATTTCGACATGAGAGGAATCAGATGTTATCCTTCTTTCTTATGCCAAGAAAGTGTAGCCAGCCCTTGCAATAATAGAAAGACTCTGAAACTTAACAGTTAAAAAGTCCCCGTAGAGCTTTCTTGGCAGCTCAGTAGTGAAGCATCTGCCTGCCAATGCAGGGGACACAAGTTCGATCCCTGGTACGAGAAGATCCCACATGGCTCAGAGCAACTAAGCCCATGTGCCATAACTCCTCAACTCACATGCCGCGACTACTGAAGCCCACATGGCTAGAGCCTGCACTCTGCAGCAGAAGCCATTGCATTGAAGAGTAGCCCCCGCTCGCGGCAGCTGGAGAAAGCCCACCCTGTGTGCAACAATGAAGACCCAGCCCAGCCAAAAATAAATAAAATTATTATTATTTTTTTAATCCCTGTAAATGGCTGGCTTCAGGTCTTGTTCACAAGTACCCCTCCCCCAGCTCCTCTTCCCTGCAAATGCACACTGGTCCCCAAAGATCTGTAGGATAAATAGCACAAAATCTTGCCGTTTGGTTCAGTCTGTCATTGCCCCACAAACTCCTGCCCGGCCCATTTGTTGCTTTTGTGTGTGATTGTGGAGCATAGTCCTCAGCATAGCAGGGACTTCAATTTTGAGAAAATAAAATGTTCGTCAGTTTTTGGGTGGACTTTACCCTCAGCCCTTCTGTTTGTTGGATTATTTGTGCCTTAGATATTCCCATTTTATTTTCGTCTGCTCTCCCAGGAGGCCTTGAAGCAGGGGGAAATGAAAGAGATAAGTCACCCTGACCTTGATTTTTATAGCACTGTAGTAGCTAAAGGTGTGTTTACCCTCTCAGGGAGCCATAAAAAAAACACTTTTCTTTTTAAGCATTTGCAATAGCACTTAAGATGGCAAGTAGCTCTGCAGCTGGGTTTATAACACATAAAGATCAGAGGTTAAAATTCGGGTATGGTAATAAATCAAAACCTCTTTTCATCTTTCACCCCTGTTTTTAAGTTTGGTTTTATGAGTAACAAATTGTTGCTTCTGACCAAGAGGGCATGGTGCAAATGAGTATATCAGAAAGGGAAAATGTAGGTATTTTGAAGGCGAGAAAGTATGTGTCGGGAGACAGTGTCAGCAGATGTCAGTGTCGTCTCAGCTGGCCAGGGCGGAGACGGATGGCGTTTCTGAAGCAGAGACCAAGCAGAGATTATCCAGCTTGCCTTCGATTTAGGGTGTTAATCTCCACCTCTACTGCTCATCCCCAAAGCCTCTGCCACTTAGAAGGTTAACGAGTTGATTAAAAAGCATGCCTGGGAGGAGGATGGAAAGAGAGAGAGACGTAGGGTGACAACCGATTCTCAGCAGCAGATGAAAGGGACAGTCTCTGTATAGGCAAAAGTAGACAGATTTTATTTTGAAATATCTTTTATGGGAAGAGGGCTGTGGAGAGTTCTTCATCTGTTTGGATGCTTTTTAAAGGGGCCATCTCCTGTGGCTCAGACAGTAAAGAGTCTGCCCACAGTGCAGGAGGCCCGGGTTCAATCCCTGGGCTGGGAAAATCTCCTGGAGAAGGGAATGGCTACCCACTCCAGTTTTCTTGCCTGGGAAATCCCGTGGACAGAGGAGCCTGGCAGATTGCAGTCCATGAGACAAAGAGTCGGACACGACTGAGCGACCAACACTTTCAGTTTTCTTGCCTTTTATAGTCCCTCTCCTCGACAAGAGATTAGAGGTCTGGGGTTGTGGTGGGGGTGCTCTAGACCTTGCTCATCCCTCTTTTGCTCAATGGTAGCTGGTGTTACCCCATCACCTCCTACTGTGGGTGCCTCTCAGTTGTATTCTTAGGGCCAGCCTCTGGGGAGGGGTACAGTTCAGACCCTATGAACTGGAAAGGACATTGGGAGAAGCTAGTTCAGTTCTCCCCCATCGAGAAAAGGGAAACTGAGGCCAGGGTAAAGGAATGACCTGTGGGGCAGAGATGGTGTCCCTTTGCGGTTTAGCATCCAGAACTGGGACCAGGGGGCTGGAGCAAGCCTCCTGGTTTCGTCTTCTGCAGTTTGCAATAAACCCTTCTCTTTCATCTAGGCATCTTCTCCAAAGTGAAGCAATCCTGGAAAAAGTAGCAGTCCGTTAATTCACAAAGCCCTGTGGCCTGATTTTAAATGGTGAGGGGAGGAGATGGGAGGTGGAATGGGGAGAGGGGGACATAAAACGAGAACAAAGGGACAGTAACACATCCTGTGAGAGCCTGGACTTGAGGCCAAGGAGGACTTCAGTGTGGGAGGGAGCAGGTATTGAGAGGGGGAGGGCTGCTGGAAGGGTAGGGAGGTGTGGGTTGGGCGAAGGCAGGAATGAGGCCGGCGGGAGGTGGGGGAAAATTAGAGAAAATCAGAGATACCAAGGGAACATTTCATGCAAAGATGGGCACAATAAAGGACAGAAATGGTATGGACCTAATAGAAACAGAAGATACTAAGAAGAGGTGGCAAGAATACACAGAACTTTACAAAAAAGATCTTGATGACCCTGATAACCATGATGATGTGATCACTCACCTAGAGCCAGATATCCTGGAATGTGAAGTCAAGTGGCTTTAGGAAGCATCACTGTGAACAAAGCTAGTGGAGGTGATGGAATTCCAATTGAGCTATTTCAAATCCTAAAAGACGGTGGTTTTAAAGTGTTGCACTCAATATGCCAACAAATTTGGAAAACTCAGCAGTGGCCACAGGACTGGAAAATGTCAGTTTTCATTGCAATCCCAAAGAAAGGCAATACCAGAGAATGTTCAGACTACCACACAATTGCACTCATCTCACATGCTAGCAAAGTAATGCTCAAAATTCTCCAAGCTAGGCTTCAACAGTATGTGAACCAAGAACTTTCAGATGTTCAGGTTGAGTTCAGAAAAGGCAGAGGAACCAGAGATCAAATTACCAACATCTGTTGGATCATAGAAAAAACAAGAGAGTTCGAGAAAAACTTCTGCTTCATTGACGACGCTAAAGCCTTTGACTGTGTGGATCACAAAAAACTGGAAAATTCTTAAAGAGATGGGAATACCAGACCACCTAACCTGCCTCCTGAGAAGTCTGTATCCAGGTCAAGAAGCAACAGTTAGAACTGGACACGACAATGGACTGGTTCCAAATCGGGAAAGGAGTACGTCAAGGCTGTATGTTGTCACCCTGCTTATTTAACTTATATGCAGAGCACATCATGGGAAATGCCAGGCTGGATGAAGCACAAGCTGGAATCAAGATTGCCAGGAGAAATATCGATAACCTCAGATTATGCAGATGACACCACCTTTATGTCAGAAAGCAAAGAGGAACTAAAGAGCCTCTTGATGAAAGTGAAAGAGGAGGGTGAAGAAGCTGGCTTAAAACTCAACATTCAAAAAACTAAGATCATGGCATCTGGTCCAGTCTCTTCATGGCGAATAGATGGGGAAACAATGGAAACAGTGACAGACTTTATTTTCTTGGGCTCCAGAATCACTGCAGATAGTGACTGCAGCCATGAAATTAAAAGATGCCTGCTCCTTGGAAGAAAAGTTAGGACCAACCTAGACAGCATATTAAAAAGCAGAGACATTTCTTTGCCAACAAAGGTCCGTCTGGTCAAAGCTGTGGTCTTTCCAGTAGTCATGTATGGATGTGAGATTTGGACCATAAAGAAAGCTGAGCACCAAAGAATTGATGCTTTTGAACTGTGGTGTTGGAGAAGATTCTTGAGAGTCCCTTGGACTGCGAGGAGATCCAACCAGTCCTTCCTAAAGGAGATCAGTCCTGAATATTCATTGGAAGGACTGATGCTGAAGCTGAAACTCTAATACTTTGTCCACCTGATGCGAAGAGCTGACTCATTGAAAAAGACCCTGATGCTGGGAAAGATTGAAGACGGGAGGAGAAGGGGACGACAGAGGATGAGATGGTTGGATGGCATCACCGACTCAATGGACGTGAGTTTGGGTAGACTCCGGGAGTTGGTGATGGACAGGGAGGTCTGGCGTGCTGCAGTCCGTGGGGTTGCAAAGAGTCGGACTCGACTGAGTGGCTAAACTGATCTGAACTGGGAGGTAGGAAGACCATTTTCCCTCTGGTGGGGGAAGTACTAGTGAGCAAAACAGACGAGTCACTATGTGCCTCGTGGAAAATGCAGTTGGTTGTGAAGGCACACCGTCAGTCCACACACACACACACACACACACACACACAGGCTGTCGCAGGTTATGGTCGGTACAGGGGTAGCCAACAAAGTCATTTACACTGAGAAGTCATTTACTCTGGGAGGGAGACAAGGAAGGTGAATAAGGTTCTTGTTTAACCCAGATGTGTAGCTGTGGGGACCTGGACCTGGGTGAATATGTAGGGATTCTCTCTAGCAAGCAGGGCAACCCCTGAAGGAGTCTCACTGGGGGAGAAATGTGAACAGACACGTATTGTCCTGGTCCAGGTTGTTCTGGCCTCCTGGGTGGAAGGGAGGCAGGCGGGGCGGAGCCCGGAGAGGAAGCCTGGGGACCTTGGCGGGGGCCCTGTGTCAACCCTGCCTCCCCGTGCCCCCTCCCCTGGCCTTTGCCGTGCACCACTGAGGGACCCCTGCACAGCACACATGTGGTCTCCGCCTGTCTGTCAGCTCCACGAGGCTAGGGACTTGGTTCTGTCTGCTCCTCTGTCCTTGCACCTAGAACTGCCCTAAATAACAGATCTGGGTGAGTGGATCAGGATTGTGTCCTGAAGAGAGTGATGTTTCAGCTGGATTAATCTGCCCACAGTAGGAGTGCTGTATATGGCCCATATGTAACCCAAAGAGATTCCATCTCTTGCCATCAACCCGTTGCTGGTGTTAAGCACCATTTGACACAGGGCGTTATGCTGTGATAGGTGCAACATAGAATTAACTACTGGCTCCAGCTTCGGGCCCCATAAAGGTTAGAACTTGATAGATGTACCCAGAGCAACTTTAGTTAACTTACTGTAGTGTCACTGTGACCCTAGTCACATTGCCAAAGGTTTGGAGCCTTGAATGCAATAGAGAACAGATCCATCTTTTTTTTTCTTAATAGTCAATGTTGACTTTTAAAAACGTAGCAAACACAGGACCTAATAAAAATGTAGCACATATTTGCACACTTTATTAGGAGCTTTAGCAGAAATAAACACTAACAAATTCCCCCCCCCCCAAAAAAAACGTAGCCAATGCTTTTTAAAGCCTATTTATAGGTCTTGGCTACCTGAAGCGTGTCACCTTATCCTTTGAAATGCATCAGACAGCTTCAGATTTCTGTGCCTGTTAAGTAGGTTACGTAGCTGGCGGTACCTCAGAGATGGCTGATGATGGTGATAATAACAAATTCGTTTCTTGCCAGCCTTCATAGGAACTCAGAAACATTTGCAAGATGACCTATCCCGACTCTGTCTCTGCCAGCCAGTCCCGTGTCTCCAGGTGCGCTCTGGCTGGAGACCTCTGCCGATTTACGTCCCTTCTCTGCCAGGTGTCCGCAGCTGGTGGTTTTTCCATTTTTCACACAGAAATCTTAACCTTGGTGAATACTTGAACCTGCTAATTACCTTTTCCCGTAGGCGAATGAAAGTGCTAGGGAAATGCCGTATTCTTTGAGGCTGGTACTGAATATAATCGAAACCCCTTACTTGTACCTGTGAGTTGGCCACTTTGGTCAGGGTGAGGGCGGCAGTTACCGTATCAGCGAGGTGGGGCTGTGCCGTAGACAATAAAATGGGAATAGCGCTTGTGTTTGGGTGTGTAACCATGCGACTTTGTTTTGTTTTGCTGGCTTCACCTTCTAAACTTCCTTTTGACGTTAAGTGTTACGGTTAGAAAATGAAAGGGACATGTGTGAAGAAAATTAAAGAGGGCAGTTTCAGATTTCTCTTTTTAAATAGGTTAAGTTGTTCGAATAAGTAGAGAAACAGACTCCATTCTAAGGCGGAAGTGACCCAGCCGAAATGGTTAGTGCTGTCCACAGTGGTGTATTTGTTAAGGGCAACTCCAATCAAAATGCCAGAATAGTTTTCTTTTGAGATTGGACACCACGACTATAAAGTTGGAACATGGAGGAATAAACAGCAAGGATTAAAAAAAAAATGATGGGGACTAACTCTACTTAGTAACGTGTATCACAAACTTCCAATTATTAAATCACTGTAGTACTAAGACAGGTAGACGCGAATCAGTGATAGGAGGCCTCCCCAGAACAGACCTTAGCGTATATTATGACCAACCTAGGTAGCATATTCAAAAGCAGAGACATTACTTAGCCAACAAAGGTCCGTCTAGTCAAGGCTATGGTTTTTCCTGTGGTCATGTATGGATGTGAGAGTTGGCCTGTGAAGAAGGCTGAGCGCCAAAGAATTGATGCTTTTGAACTGTGGTGTTGGAGAAGACTCTTGAGAGTCCCTTAGACTGCAAGGAGATCCACCAGTCCATTCTAAAGGAGATCAGCCCTGGGATTTCTTTGGAAGGAATGATGCTAAAGCTGAAACTCCAGTACTTTGGCCACCTGATGCAAAGAGTTGACTCATTGGAAAAGACTCTGATGCTGGGAGGGATTGGGGGCAGGAGGAAAAGGGGATGACAGAGGATGAGATGGCTGGATGGCATCACTGACTTGATGGACATGAGTCTGGGTGAACTCTGGGAGTTGGTGATGGACAGGGAGGCCTGGCGTGCTGCAATTCATTGGGTCGCAAAGAGTCGGACATGACTGAGCGACTGAACTGAACTGAACTGAATGGAAGTGTCATCAACTAGTGAGGGAAGATGAGATAATCAGATAACCAGTCGGAGTTTATTTTGGTGAGCTGTGTAAAGAGCGCAATGAGTTAAATATAAAAATGGAAACCGTTTAAAACATAGGCACAAAACACCAAAAGAACTGGGGCGCTCAGAAGCGGTCCCAGGTGTTACATGTGAGAATGTGGTGTATGATGATGACAGTATTTTACTCCAAGGGGAAAGGTGGGTAATTGAGTGAACGGGTAGGAACCACTGACTGAAGCAGGATCCCAGTATCTTCATGACACCAACACAACTTCCAGATGAAGGAAATAACTGATAAAAATGTGAAGCTGTGAAAGAAGACATAGATATGTGTTTTCACCGTCTTGGGATAGAAAAGCCCTTTTAATTATGACACAAAAGATGGAAACATAAAAGACAGGACTTTACATTTTTTATTGTATTAATGAACAATTCCAACTGAAAACAATAACAACCCAAAGCTCATCTTGTATGAAAAAGTTAAGTAGAGTGAAAAAGCAAAACAAAGCACCCTGAAAATAGTCAAGACGACATACTAACTCTGCCGTGTGTGCTGCAGACATTTCTGCCAAATTCAGAGCTCTCACACAACAGGAAAGGAACAGAAGACGTGCAGACAGTTAACATGAGAAACCCAAAGACCAATAAACATGAAAAGATACTAATAAGTCGGAACTGAAAAATGAGTGATCTGAATTTTTTTTGTTTGTAAGATTAGCAAACATCAATAATGACTAATATAAGCAAGGGTTTGGGAAGTAGGCAGTGTTCACTGCTATTAAGAGTTTAAATTAGTATAACCCTTGAAAGTCTTTGACTAAAACCAAGTTATAAATGTACACATACCCTCTGATTCAGGTTTCCAATGTCTAGAAATTTATCTCGCAGAAACAGTCATGCCATTGCACAGAAATATAAGTAGCAATACGGTCATCTCAGCACTAATAGTGAAAAACAGAAGCAATGTATGTCCATTAATATAAATGAATGCCTGTTTATGGAAAAGTGGTTAGGTAGATTGTTTTAAATGTACACAATGGAATATTCTGTAACCAATAAATCTATACCCAACTATAATAAGATGTTCATGACCTGTAAGTGAAAAAAAGTAGACTATAAAACAAGATAATCCCATATATTTAAATATTTTTTCATAGGTTTTAATCTGAATGTATGCATACATATACATAATCAAATAAATATACATTACAGGGACTTCAGGCCAACTGCAAAGTGAGAGAGAACAGTCCACAAGACTTCCCCCACTTCTGACACCAACTGCAAGTTCCCAAAACCATCCTCGGGTCCTGTAATTGCTAGAAAGACACGCAGGACTCACTGAGCGCTGCTAGACTCATGGTTACAGTTCATCACAGGGACAAGATGAAATCAGCCAAGGGAAGCCGTGCGCAGGGCCGGGGCTGAGAGGGTCCAGCTGTGGTGCTTCTGTCCGCCCTCTGCCACTGGACCGCGTGACCTCCCCCCGCCACAGTGTGTGACACTGCTCACCCGGGACGCGCACCTGAGTCTTTGGTCTTCAGAGTTTCTCCTGGGCTGGGTCACTGCCTGTGTGACTGACCTCTAGTCTCCAGCCCCTCCCAGAGACTGCCGATAGTTCTTAGTCATCACTTCCTCTGGAGATTGGAACCACACGCCCTGCTCCCTGCTCCACGGTCCCCATCCTCATCACAAAGTGAGCCCCAGGCACACTCAGATCCAACTGTTTAGTAGGACATTCCAGCGGCCTGGAGGTCACCTCCAACCCCCACGAGGCGAGGACAAGGGCTAGACTTCTCTTTGGATAAGGTTATTTCTCAGTACACAGTGTTATCACCAAAATTTAAACAAGGGTGATTACTAGGTGGTGGAATTGCAGTTGACTTTGCTTTCATTCTTGGTACTGTTCTGTGTTGTTTGAATTTTCTTTCAGTATGAGTATATAATTTATTTAAAAGTTAAATAAGACTAACAAAGCTTAAAAAGAGGTTAAAATGAAAAGTAAGTCTCTGGGTAAGGTGGGGGTGGACAGGCATGCATGCACGCTTAGTCGTGTCCCACTCTTCACGACCCCATGGGCTGTAGCCTGTCAGGCTCCTCTGTCCATGGGATTTCCCAGGCAAGAATACTGGAGTGGGTGGCCGTTTCCTTCTCCACGGGATCTTCCCCACCCAGGGACTGACCCTCTGTCTCCTGCATTGGCAGGCGGATTCTTTACAGCTGCGCCACTTATTCAGAGACATGCTATAAAAAGAAGTAAAGACCCAAACCTAGGGGAAACATTAGCAGAGGAGTATCACAGAGTGTTAATGTCATTAATATTACAGTATTACCGATATAAAATAGCAAGAAAAAAACAACTAACATTTCAACACATGTTGAAAAGTGAGTTAAGATTTGTCGTCTAGGTAACAAGAGTGTCCCAAAGCTGGCTTCCTGCTTTTGAGGTCATGCTCCAGCTGCAGAAGATACCACGACTGGGGAAGGTGGGCGAAGAGTACATGGGATGCTTTATACCTTTTTTTTTTTTTTTAACCTTCTGTGAGTCTATGTAATTATTTCAAAATAATAAGTTTTTTTAAAAACAAAAGGCACAGATAGCTCATCAAAGAGACGCATAGCTAGTACACAGATTTTTAAAAGCGTTTTACTGACAGGTTATACAGTTGAAGTCAGGCACCACTTTTTCCTGTTGTTAAGTCCAGTCCCATCCTCAGTCCAGAGGAGCCGGGTACACCTGGGTTCTGGGTTCAAGTTTACGCCCCTGGCAAATAGACATGTGGTTATAGTTTTAACTGGTGCCCTGCCTAGCATCACTGCTCCCGCCTAAAAGGCCAGTCGTGGCTCGAGGCGGACAGGAAACACCAGGCTTTCACACCCAGAAACGCACCTAAGACTGAAGTTCGGTGCTCAGCAACGTGCCCCAGACTTGGGCATCGCCTGCTCTGTGCAACCCGTGGTCCCAGGCTCCCCTAAAGAGGAGGGGCATCGGCATCCATTTACCAAAGGGGGGACTCTGACAGCTCATGCCAGCAGTCCAGAAAGGGAAACCATCCTTTGCTCATTTGCTTGGCAATGGTGTAAGCGTGGTGGCGTCTGTGCCCAGGTGGGCGGCCTGGACACAGAGGGAGCGCTCAGGCAAGGACTTGAGCCACTGTCCTTCACGTTCAGGGCCAGGGGAGTCACTGCTGCGGCCAGCCCGATTCTACCCGTTTCAGCTCCATCAGGGTGCTCTAGGTTTTGATTGTCACGGAAATGGTCACTCCCGGCTAAGTACACAAAACAGACAACCACAGTCCTCACAAACGTGCTCATACATGTGAGCAGACAACACCTAGACGCAGGGGCACACCCGCACACGCAGGCACACTTACACACTCACACACACCATGCACACCACGCACACCACACCCATACCCATGCACCACACACTCATGCGTACACCGCACACATGCCCCCGAGACACACCTGCTCACCGCACACCACAGTAAAGACACACACACACCCATTCACCTTGTCAGTAGGACAGGCCTGGAATGAAGCGCTCAGAAGCCCATATGCCTGCCTTGCTGCCTCCGCCCTCTGAGCCTGCTTCGCCAGTAGGACTTTCTTTGAGTCTTAAAAAAGATGCTAAGTGCCCCAGGAGGGGGATGAGTTTGGGGTGCAGGAGATAGGACCCACGCCTGGGCGTGGGAGCAGGCCCTGGAAACCTCACAGGCGCTCCCTGGGCGGCGGCTCTGCTTGGGCAGGTGGCCCAGGGCGGAGGGCCCATGGCTCCAGGGCGATTCCCCTGAACACAGCGCCCTCCGCCTGCCGTGCCTCACGCGGGGCCGCTCCCCACGCCTCGGCTCCTCAATGAACCTTTGTCCGTCTGGAGCCTGTTAGTTTTGGCTCCTAGCAGCCCGTGGAACCAGGCCCAGATCCCAGGAAAAGCCAATGGAGACCGCTCTTTTGAAGAAAAAGAGTCGGAGTCCTGGAAGAGAGACCAGTCTAGCATTATTCACTCATTCGCTCATGTAAGAAACCACTTATTCACCATTATCCTCGTATTTGGATCTAGGGCACAAAACCGACTTGTGCACAAGTTTCGTATCTGCTCATGTGATGAATTGCCTTCTGTAATTAACTGGAAGCCCTGTAAGGCTTTGGACTGTACCTGGTCTTGTTCCCTTGTTTATTTTGAAGAAGAAAAAAAAAAAATATATATATATATATAAAAAATACATTCCTATGTTATGTTTGAGCAGTAGAAAACAACAGTAAACAGTGAAAACTTAACTCACCGACTGAGGCTCCTTAATTCTTGATTCAGCTCTCCAAAGGAAATCACTGTTTCCTGTTACCTGTTTTCTTGTGTGTCTTCCCTGAGATTGACTGGACATTTTCTTCCCTCCTTTCCTGTGTGTGTGTCTGTGTGCATGTGTCTTTTGAAAATACAAATGGTGGCCACGCTGTGTATCTTCCACCTTTTTTTTTTTCTTTCCCACTTAATACATCTTGCAGATCTTGCTGTTTGTTAGGTACTTAGTGTTAGTCACTCAGTCGTGTCTGACTCTGGAACCCCATGGTCTGTAACCCGCCAGGCTCCTCTTTCCATGGAATTCTCCAGTTAAGAAGATTGGAGTGGGTTGCCATTTCCTCCTCCAGGGGATCTTCCCGACCCAGGGATCAAACCTGGGGCTCCTGCGTTGCAGGCAGATTTTTTACTGTCTGAGCCATCAGCACATGTAAATGTTTGTTGTTCCCAGCCTTTTCTTCCCACCGACAGGGCTGTAGTTTAATGTCTTCTATTTATGTCTTTGTGTCCGTGTGCAGATGGGTCTGGAGTAGAGTCTACTCCTAACCGTGGGATTGGGAGTTGGGGGGATGCGCGTTTGAAATGTTGATACACAGTTGGCCACTTGCCCTCCGAAGGTCACAGTTGTTTTTGCCCCTCATCACATCCCGTCCCTGGTGCCAGTGTAACCATCACTCTTCGCTTACCAGAATTCTGAGCTGACTGGGAAATCAAAGTGGAGTCAGTTCACAGCAGCACTGTTCACAATGGCCAGAACATGAAACAACCCAAATGTCCGTCAGCAGATGAAGGAGTAAACAAACTGTGGTCTCTCCATCCAGTGGCACGTGATTCAGCCATGAGAAGGGAGGAGGCACTGACACATGCTGCAGTGTGGGTGAGCCTCGAAACTATTGCGCAAGGTGAAAGAGCCAGAGTCACAAGGCCGCGTATTTTATCATTTGGTTTATGTGAAATGTCCGGAAGAAACAAATTCACAGAAACAGAAAGTAGATCATAGTTGCCAGAGGCCAGGGGAGGAAGTAACAGGGAGTGACTGCTATGGGTACAGGGCTTCCTTTTGGGGTGAGGAAAACAGCACTGAAACCAGCAGTGATGGTTACATGGCATTCTGGACAGACTTCATGCCAGTGAACTGTGCATTTTAAATGGTCAAAGTGGTAACTTTTATGCTACATATATTGTCAGTTCAGTTCAGTCACTCACTCGTGTCCGACTTTCTGCGACCCCATGAACCGCAGCACGCCAGGCCTCCCTGTCCATCACCAACTCCCAGAGTTTACCCAAACTCATGTCCATCGAGTCAGTGATGCCATCCAGCCATCTCATCCTCTGTTGTCCCCTTCTTCTCCTGCCCCCAATCCCTCCCAGCATCAGGGTCTTTTCCAGTGAGTCAACTCTTCGCATGAGGTGGCCAAAGTACTGGAGTTTCAGCTTCAGCATCAGTCCTTCCAATGACCACCACAAAAAAAGGTTCAGCAGATGTTGGCCAAATTATCCCCTGTATCGTTGATCAAGCTGCGGACGTGACTTGTCAGGGAACCCCAGACTGTCTTTCTAAGCAGCCCCAGGCAGCCCAGAACTAGGAGAGGCCTCCCCCACCCCAGGCTCGCTCTCTAGGCGTGGAATGGGAGGGACATGGGCCCTCAGGAGACAGCTTGTCCCCAAGAGGAAAGAAGGGGCTGCAACCCCCATGCCAGTCCCTTCTACAGTCTTTAGCACACCAACTCACCCTCCCTGAGGAGGAGACAGATCTAGGAATGTGTTTTTGTTTTTTAATAAAAATTTTTTGAAGTACAGTTGACTTACAATGTTACATTTAATTTCTGCTGTATAGCAAAGCGACTCAGTTATACACACACACACACACACACACATATATGTATTCTTTTTCGTATTCTCTTCCATTATGGTTTATCTCAGGATATTGAATATAGTTCCCTGTGCTATGCAGTAGGATCTTGTTTATCCATCCTGTCTATGCTAGTTTGCGTCTGTTAATCCCAGACTCCCAGTCCTTCTCTCCTCCACTCTTACTTCCCCGATGGCAACCACACATCTGTTCTCTGTGAGTCTGTTTTTCTTTCATTCGTGGATACGTTCATTTGTGTTGTATTTTAGATTCCACATGTAAGTGATGTCATATGGTATTTGTCTTTCTGACTTACCTTCGCTTAGTATGATGATCTCTATTTGCATCCATGTTGCTGAAAATGACATTTTAATGGCTGAATAACATTCCACTGTGTGTATGCAGCACGTCTCCTTTATCCATTCATCTGTTGATGGACATCTAGGTTGTCTCTGTGTCTTGGCTATAATAGATAGTGCTGCTGTGAACACTGGTGTGCGTGTCTTTTCAAATGCTAGTTTTCTATCGGGGTATGCCCGGGAGCGGGATTGCCACGTCACGTGGGCCTCTGTTTTTAGTTTGTTTCCTGAGGAACCTCCATGCTGTTTTACATAGTGGCGGTGCCGATTTACACCCCACCAACGGTGTACGCAGGTCCCCTTTCTCCACATCCTCTCCACGTTTATTATTTGCAGACTTTTTAATGATGGGCATTCTGACTGGTGTGGGGTGATACCTTATTGTAGTTTTGATTTGCATTTCTCTAATAATTAATGGTGATGAGCATCTTTTCATGTGCCTAGTGGCCATCTGTATGTCTTTTTTTGAGCAGTATCTATTTAGATCTTCTGCCCATTTTTTGATTAGGTTGTTTGGTTTCATTTTTTGTTGTTATTAAATTGTAGGAGCTATTTGTGTATTTTGGAAGTTAAGCCCTTATCAGTTACATCATTTGCAGATATTTTCTCCCAGTCCTTAAGTTGTCTTTTTGTTTTGTTTATGGTTTCCTTTACTGTGCAAAAGCTTGTAAGTTTGATTAGGTCCCATTTATTTATTTTTGCTTTTATTTCTATTGCCTTGGGAGACTGACCTCAGAAAACATTGGTACGATTTTTGTCAGAGAATGTTCTACCTATGTGCTTTTTTAAGAATTTTATGATGTCTTATATTTAAGTCTTTAAGCCATTTTTGAATTAATTTTTGTGTGTGGTGTGAGGGAGTGTTGTATTTTCATTGATTTATATGCGACTGACTTTCCCAGCACCACTTGCTGAAGAGGCTGGCTTTTCCCCCTTGTGTATTCTTGCCTCCTTTGTTGAAGATTAATTGCCCATGGGTGTATGGGTTTATTTCTGGGCTCTGTTCTGTTCCATTGATCCATATGTCTCTTTTTGTGCCAATACCATGCTGTTTTGATTACTGTAGCTTTGAGGTATTATCTGAAGTCTGGGAGGGTTATGCTTCCTGCTTTGTTCTTATTCCTCAAGCTTGCTTTGGCAGAACTGGGTCTGTTATGGTTCCATTAAAATTTTTAAGATTATTCTAGTTCTGTGAAAAATGTCATGGGTATTTTGATAGGTAATGCTTTAAGTCTGTAGATTACTTTGGGTAGTATAGGCCTGGGAACATTTTGCCAGTGGGATTCCAGGAAGCATGAGGAATGGTGAAGAAGTAATACGTTACAAGCAAATATGGTTGCATGACCAAATGAATGGACTCCACCACTGTCTGGGCCCTACCTTGGAGCCTGTGCCTGCTTTCTTTTGCAGAGAATGCTCTGACCAGGAGTTCAGAGCTCATCTTCCCTGGAACCAGCAGAACCCCAAATCCCCACCTCAGTTTCATCCTTACCCGTTCTTAATGCCAGCTCCTGTCTGTGCAAGGCTTGTATTTTAATTTTCATTCCAAAGCAGTCTCTTGCCAGCCTGCCAGAGAATTCAGTTTGCCATTCCACTCAGCAGGGGTTTCGAGAGAGAGTTTGTTGTGCTGTAGACTTCCTGCCTGGTATCATGAACCTGTCTTCTAGGAAGGACGGCCGTGGTAGGGGGTGTGTGAAGACTTTTCTTTATGGAAAAGTTTAGCTTTCACTTAGTCATTCCATATTTAATCACACCTCCCACCTGCCAGGCACTGTGCTCGGATGAGTCAGACCCAGACCCTGGCCTTCGCAGAGTCAGATTGGGAGAGTAAGGGGTGAATCCAGGGCCCCTGTTCTAACCAGGAAGCCCTGGTGTTGGTGTAGGGGGTGATGTTTAAGAAGGCAGGGTTGGGAGGTAAGGCCAGAGGAGGTCTTTTGTTTATGGAGGGCGAAACCAGTAGTCTCGGAAATTTTTTTTCTTTTTTACATTTTAAAATTTTATTTGTTTGTACCAGGTATTAGTTGTGGCACGTGGGATCTTTGATCTTCATTGTGGGCATGTGGGATCTAGTTCCCTGACCAGGGATGGAACCTGGGGCCCCTGTATTGGGAGAACAAAGTCTTAGCCACTGGACTACCAGAGAACACCTCAGAAATTTTAATAATGTGTTTCTGGTTACACTTTAAAGAAGGAATATAGCAGAACCCTGAGTTAGGCGAAGAAGCATCCCAGCCAACCATGTCTGGAAGCCGAGTTAAGCTAGGGTGGGGTTTTGGGGGGAGCAGAAGTCTGCCCATGGGTGCTTTGTGGGAATCCTGCTCTAGGGATCCCTGCCAAGGAACTGCCCATTAGAACTCCGTAGAGCAGCCTGTCTTATACATTCCATGGGAAACTAGACTTGGGGTGCCTCCACAGGAAGGGTCCCCGCCCTTGTCTGTGGGTGCCTGCGTGGGGAATGTCTCCTGTCCTCATCGAGGGTTAGCAGTGACGTCACATCAAAGGCGGGAGAAGCCCTTTCCATAAGGAAACGTCTAGATGTGTGTCCTGCATTTTTCTAACACTTTGCATGTGCAGTTGAGTTGCCGTGTGTGGGTGAGTGTCCATCAGCCATCGCCTCTGCTTTCACCCTCTCCACCTCTCTGGGCGGTTTAGGTTTTAGTTTTGGTTTCAGACTTAGCTTGTTTGTGTCAGCTGAGCGCCGCCTGTCGGCTGTTGAGGTATTACAGAAGCCTAGGGTGATGGGTGATAGCCGTTGGACATAAGGAGTGAACATCCCTAGGGTAGAAAGAGGCAGACGTCTAGCAGTTTGGGGGGAAGAAGATGAGAACCCTAGAGTTACTTTATCAGAGTGGGTTTCTAGCCTCCAGGGTCTGACCTCTCTCTGAATCTTCCCACCCGTTTCATGGTCAGTAATTGAAGATGTCGGTGTCATCTGACTTCTCTAAGACGCTCTTATGCTCTCATCAGCCACTACGTAAAGTAAGGGTGGGTTTATATTTAAGCCTGCTGGTTTGTTTTGTGGGTTTTTAAAAAAATATTCTTTCGAGGTTACCTCTGCTGTGTGTCTTAAGAATGTGGCTGCGCATGTGTGCATTTAATCCTTCTTAAAACGCTCTGGAGGCAATGGTATTATTGTGATTTTACCCAGGCAACTGGCATGTCAGAGGAGTTTCGTGGCTATAATAGTTCACTTCTAGTATGCAGTTGCACCACAGAGACTCAGAAACACCAGGCTGCTGGCTGTTGAATGTGGGTGACAGCTGAGGTCGAAGTGCCTTTGGACTGGGGGAGCAAGGGCAGAAAGGCAGGTGACTGGCTTAAAGCCCCTGACCCTTTGCACTGAGGCTGCTGCTGTCTGTCTGACCCTCCAGTTCTCAGAGGACTTGCTGTGATGTTTTCTCTGTGGGGTTCTCAGCCTTCTCTCCGACAATCCACAGCCTGGCCTGGTGCTGGGTTGGAAGATGGGGCATGAGATTTGCCAAGAGCTTCTGATGA
>NW_011494732.1:6430527-6434795 GCF_000754665.1 Bison bison bison | reverse complement strand
GAAACCAGGTGTTCAGGGTTGGGGAGCGTTTATTACTTAGGCGCTCTCTTTGAAGACCCCAGCTGTTGTGACTGCTGGCACATCTCTGCTTGTCACATGGCCTCTGAGTGGCTTTGGAGAAGGGGGCAGGGCTGTGGCCTGCAGTGATGTAGAACTTACAGAACCCCTTTTGGTATGGACCAGAAAGAGTGCCTTGCCCATCTCAGCCATCTGGAGAGGGGAAGCCCTATGCCAGCGGCTCAGAGGTGGCTCCTGGCACAGCCCGTGGAAAACCAAACCATCTGAGCAGGCTGTGCCACCAGGGAGTGTCCCTTGTCTGCCACCAGCTTTGTTGGCAAAGGCTCTTTAACTCAGTCAGTGAAGGATTATTGCGCGAGCGCCTGTGTTGTGCTGAGTTCGGTGCTGGGTGGTTAGGGTGGGGATACTAGAAGGGCCCTCCCCTGAGAAGCTGCAGTTTGGCGGCCGGAGGTGTGGAGACACATTGCTGTACGGGGAGTGGATGATTGTGTCCTTGAGGTGTGAACAGCGCTCAGAGATCCTAAAGGGGCTGGCAGCAGCCTGGGAGAGGCCAGTGCCGGCTTGGAGGAGATGGTGTTTGAGCATCACTTGGAAGGATGATCAGCTGGCCAGGGGCAGAGTGAGGTCCGTGAAGAATGGGGACTGCCAGTGCAGGGGCCTGGAGGCAGGAGAGGGCCCTGCGGGTTCTAGGGCCAGTGGGACATTTGTGTGCCTGGATCGTCAGTGCCTCCTGGGGACTGGTGGTCGAGACCAGGTTCAAGGAGCCTGGCTTTCCTTCAGTGGTCAGCAGATTTCTTTTTTCTTCCCCCCAGCTTTGTTGAAATAAAATTGACATGTAACATTAAGTTTAAGGTATACAGCATGGTGATTTGATACACGTATAAGGTAAAATCCACAGAATTTTAGCTTTTAATTATGGAAAAATTTGAAGATATGCAAAAGTCAACAAAATGAGATAGTGAAAGTGACTTTATATCCTGTTGAGCCTAGCCTGTGGCTTGTATGGATTAATCCAGAATCTTGAGGCCTGGAGTGATGGGGTGGCACATTTCATTGTCAGAGAAACCACTGAGTGTCCCCCTCCTCATTTTACCTTTCAGTGGGAAGTTGGTGTCTCCGAAGTGGAAGAATTTCAAAGGCCTGAAGCTCCAATGGAGAGACAAGATCCGGCTCAACAACGCCATCTGGCGGGCCTGGTACATGCAGTGTAAGTGCTGAGTGGCTGGACCCACGACCCTGTAGGTTCTGCCACCGAGAGGCCTGTGCACCTTGGGGCCTGGAGCCGGGTCTTGGAACCCTGTGTGTCAAACAAAAGTCTCTCTCGGGCAATCTGCGGAGACAGGAGAACCAAGCCAAATCCAAGTGTCCGCAGGAGGCTCAGTGTTGTAAGGCAGAGGGGAAGGGATGGGTGTACAGCTGAGGGATGACATTTGGAGAGTCAAGGAACAGTCCCCGTTTTCAGCGGGCCTGAGAAGGTGCAGGCCCAGGCCATGGCCTGTGTCCGGCTGGCATGGGTGCTGGGGGGTCTGGTGATTCCTGCAGGAGACCGGCGTGCCGGGGGTCCCCTAGGCTCAGGCTGGTGTTTCCTCTTGATCGGGCAGACTCCCTTTCTCGCCCCCACATCACTGAGAGAGTCTTTCCCTTTGACCTGGACCCTTTATTTCCCCAAATCTCATTTTCCAAGAGGAGAGCACTTCAGGATCCCCCCAAGGGGTGGGGTGTAGACAGCAGGGCAGGGTTCCTCAGTGACAGCGTCTCACCCCGCCCCGCCCAGATTTGGAGAAGCGCAAGAACCCCGTGTGCCACTTTGTTACTCCACTGGACGGCTCTGTGGAAGTGGACGAGCACCGCCGGCCCGAGGTACTTGGCAGTGATGGGCCCTCACTCGGGAGAAGGAGGTGACTCACGAGGGCAGGGCCGAGGGCTGGATCCCCACAGAGGAAGGCTGCAGGGCAGAGCACTTGCGTCCTGGCAGCTGTTATCCCGTGAGATGCGACGGCGATGTGGGGGCACGTGGCCCCTGATACCCCGCAGAGGCTCCCCCTTCTCAGGCCAGGCTGATCCAAGGACTTGGGGCTTCCTCCAAACAAGACTTAACCCTCTGCTTTCCTTTAATGTCGGCGCGTCTCTGGAAGTCAGCTGGGGAGGCGGTGGGGGGACAAGGCAGACATCTTTAACCACTGAAGAGTGACCTCCAGATCTTTATATACTGAGAGGGAAAGATGGTGAAGACATAGTAAATGAAAAGAAGCAAGTTGCCCAACAGGGTTTTAGTATCTTCAGGTTAATTTTTGGAAGCATGTATCTGTGTGATTATACATGCATAGGAAATGTCTCAAAGGATATTCAGAATTCTCACTTGTGGGATTAGTGTGAGGAGGAGAGAAGACTCCACTTTCACTTTCTTCTCTTCTGTATTGTTTTAGTTTCATCCAAGCTTGTCTTACTGTTATGATGAAAAGGGGGAAACTTGGAAAGTAACCTAACACAAGACAGCTTGGAGCCAAGGGACACGATCTGGTATCAGACGGTGGTAAAGAATCTCATCACTTTTTAGGTCTGGTAATAGTATTGTATTATTCACTGTGGAGATTCTTCACTGTCTAAGACACATAGTGAAGTATTTTAGGTGAAATTATATGACATTTATGATAGGATGTCTTGGACTTGCTTTAATATTCTGCAGCCATCAAAAGAAACGAATGTGAAAGTGAGGTGGTCTCGCTGAGGCTGTCGTGATTCCTGGTCACCAGAATTCAGAGATAACTGTGGAAGGGGCTCCCGCCCTGCATGGTGGGGAGGTTGAGCTGGACCTTGGAGGTCCCTTTCTGCCGGAACCTTCTGTGACTGGCTGTTTCTTTTCACCCTTTGGCAATGTGGTGGAGCCTCAGGGCATTTGAGAGCTAGCCCGAGTCTCTGGCAATTCCTCCAGCTCCCGGATCTCTGTGCTCCTCCCCTGCCGAGCACTTTATCTGAGCCCTACTCCAGTCCAAGCTCTGGACCCTGGGCCCCCAAAGTCCCCTAGGTTATCTTGGGGGGTAAGATAACCTAGTGAAAGCTCACCTTCACTCAGAGGCTGGGCATGGCCCAGCAGAGGCCGACACACTCTGTGGATGAAGCCGCAGGCAAGCAGCCGGCGACTCAGAGCTGGATTGCCCGGGCCTGACGTCTGGAGTCAGACGCTTGTTCGCTGGCAAGGTGAGCTCTGCGAATAAAACCCAACACCGCCTCTTCCCTCTGCCCTGCATCTCTCCCACAGGCCATCACCACAGAAGGAAAGTACTGGAAAAGCCGCATAGAGATCGTGATCCGGGAGTATCACAAGTGGAGAACCTACTTCAAGAAAAGGGTATCTGGAGACTTCCCTGGTAGTCCAGTGGCTAAGACGCAGTGCTCCCCAGGCAGGGGACCCGGGTTCGATCCCTGGTCAGGGAGCTATATAGATCCTACATGCCACAACTGAGACTCGGTGTAGCCAAATACATTTGAAAAGGACTTCCAGCCCATATTTACTCAGTACACTGACCCCTGACGCTCTGGCTCAGAGCTGTCAACCCATTGCCCACCGCCCCCCACCATGGCCCCTGCAGCCCATCGTTCTATCCCAGCCCAAGTGGTGACCTGCTTTGGTTGTGTGAGCTTTGTTCTCAGTCTGTCCAGCTTGGGGCTGGGGCTGTTTATTCCGCAAACGCTGGTCAGGAATCTCTGAGCCCAGCTTCAGCCTGGGGATGGCAGGGGCAGGATCCTTCTCGCCACCTTCCTCCCAGAGAGAGAAGGCCTAGATGCTCTGAACGTGATCCTCTTCTGGGGAGTAGAGGCTGAGGGCCTTGTCCCCTCTCTGGGCCTTGGGGGACCACCTTGTCCCTCTCTCCTTTCTCCGCAGCTCCAGCAGCACAAGGATGAGGATCTTTCCAGCCTGGCCCAGGTGAGCAAGTGTGGGGGCCGTGAGGACCCTCACGGGACCTGCCCCTTTACAAGAAACAGCAGTGGTGTGGGTGGCCCAGCACCGCAGCAGAAGGTGGTGGGGACATGGACTCTCCCTGGGGCTAGAAGAGGGACATAAAGGAAAGAAGCCAGTTCTCTGCAGGTGCCGTCCCCTGGCCTCATCTCTTACCTGGCAGCCCTTGCTGCTTTGAGAAACTGGGCCACGTATCTCCCCAGCGTGACTTGACTGAGAACTTGCAAGTCACCGGTGCCTGTTTGGCTTTTCCTTCCCCTGTTGGTGGTAGGACGATGACATGCTTTACTGG
>NW_011494732.1:6424020-6430427 GCF_000754665.1 Bison bison bison | reverse complement strand
TTTACTGGCACAAGCACCGGGACGGCTGGAAGACGCCAGTCCCCATGGAGGAGGACACGCTGCTGGACACGGACATGCTCATGTCAGAGTTCAGCGACACCCTCTTCTCCACACTCTCCTCCCACCCGCCCGTGGCCTGGCCCAACCCCCGTGAAATAGGTAACCCGCCCCCAGACCCTTGATGGAAAAGGGTACCATCTCCACCCCAGGAGGAGTCCCCAGGGCAGGCTCCTCTTTGGGTCCATCCCTGAGCCTCTGTCGCTTGTTTGGGGGGAGTGCTGAGGAGAAGGCGTGGCCGACCTTGCTGTGTGGGGGCCCCATCGAGCCTATGGTGCCGCTGCCAGGGAACAGTGGGGGGTTTGGTCTGAACGACTTCACATTTCTGATCCTGTCCCCTCACCTGAGGACATGGGCCTGGGGCCAGTGACAGGGCCTGAGACTCACTCTCGAGAAAATCACATGCACTCCAGTTGTTTGGCCTCTCACCTCAGAGCTTGCAGCCATCCAGTTAACCCTCCGGGAGGAGCCCACAGATGAAGTCAGCACTGAGGGGTCTCTGCAGAGCTGTTCACAGCACAGCGTCTGCTCCCAGATACTCACTCAGTTTACCTTTCCCCTCTGAGGGTGGAGAATGCCCATGAACCCCCCCCGAGAAATCCTAGCCCAGGAGAATGCGAGTAGGGCCAGGGAGATCCAATCTGGTCCCCTCATACATTCCCACAACATGGACTGAGAAGGTCAGACAATCCCTCTGTCTCCTTTTTATTCTAACAGCGCACCTGGGAAACGCAGACATGATTCAACCTGGGCTGATTCCTTTGCAGCCCAACCTGGACTTCATGGACACCTTTGAGCCCTTCCAGGGTGAGGACTTGGGGCAGAGAGAGAGCTTGCGTCTCCCTTTGCCCAGGACAGAGTGGGCCGGGCTTCCCTTTCATAGAGGGGAACTGTTAGAATGGGCCAGGAAGCGGTCTTAGAATTCGTCCAAAGCTTGCTTTTTTTTGGTAGTAGCTGCAAGGCAATGGAACCCCACTCCAGTACTTTTGCCTGGAAAATCCCATGAACGGAGGAGCCTGGTAGGCTGCAGTCCATGGGGTTGCTAGAGCCGGACACGACTGAGCGACTTCACTTTCACTTTTCACTTTCATGCATTGGAGAAGGAAATGGCAACCCACTCCAGTGTTCTTGCCTGGAGAATCCCAAGGACAGGGGAGCCTGGTGGGCTGCCGTCTATGGGGTCGCACAGAGTCGGACACGACTGAAGCGACTTAGCAGCAGCAGCAGCAGCAGCAAGGCCTGCAAGTGTTTCTCAGCCTGCGCGTCCCAGAGCCCCAGGTTCAGCCTTGACTGCAAGCAGTTCCCCCTCTGGGCAACAGGGGGCGCTGGCGACACAGCTGCCGCCTTGCGGTTCCCTGCAGTTATAAATGATCCTCGAACTCCCGCAATCCTTAAACACCGAGGCCTGGGGCTGTTTCAGAGCCCACACTGGTTGCCAGCATGTACAACTCCAATCAGAGGGCCTGTTTCAGCAGAGTTACCTCGGTGCGGGGGGAGGGGTGCCCTCTGGCCATGGCATTCCTCTGGGTAAGGTGGGGTTCAGTGCCCAGTTTGTTTGGATCTTAATTCAGTCAAATGGCAGGCACAGAGCTCACAGGCCCCCGATGTTGTCTTTCAGACCTTTTCTCTTCCAGCCGCTCCATTTTTGGCTCCATGCTGCCTGCACCCACCTCAACGCCTGCACCAGATCCCAACAGCCCACCTGCTCAGGTAGAGGGAACTTGGGGAAAGGGAAAGGGCACCGGGCTTCCAGTCATTAGACCTCTGCAGCAAAGTGCTAGGGGTTGCTCGATCCGGTGCTGGACTCACACATAATGTGTAGAGAAGTTATTCTAGCCCTCCTAGAGAGCGTCTGTAGGTGTCCACAAGGTGGGAGACAGTCTCAGTAAATGCATGCTCCCCCCTAAGGCCCCAGATAACCTGTGTGTGGCGAGCTTCGTCTTGACCAGTTAAGAAAGAACCAGTGAAATTATCTTTCAATTAAAAATAAATAACTTTTTTTTTGAAAAAGAAAGGACCAGTGAGATAGCAAAGAAAAATGTGGTTGCTAAGAAGTTCCTCGTATTTCTTTTCGTTTTTGCTACGCACTCAGCACAAGTTGGCTACCAGGAGCTGGGGCTGCTGAGCTGAGGGAGGCCCGGCTGGTTGCCCTTAAGAGGCTCTCAGTTAGTATCCAGTTAGTGTGCCCTGGCCCCCGCTTCTTCCATCTGGCTCAGGGAAGAGCTTCTTCTATGGTGACCGACAGCCGAACAATTGATTCCTTATAGCATTTCCCTTTTAGGAAGACGTGACCTCCCTAGAAGGTGATATGAGACAGTGTCCTGGGGGAGCCTCCTGAGCAGCTGCTAGCCAGGCTGCCCCTGCTCTGTAACAGAAGATAGCAGGGACTTTGGGGGGACCCCGCCGGACTCCAGGAACAGGATATCCCCAGGCTGTGAGCCAAGTGTGTGCAGTCACTGTGTCTGAGCCCTGTGTTATCACTGAGTCCCCAAAGGAAACAAGACCCCTGCTGGCATCCGGGGAGACCCAGCTCCATGTCCCCCAGATTAGGAGTCCCGGGCCTGGGAGATGTCGCCTCTGTCCCTTCTGCCCGGGGCTGGGTCCCAGGCACACGGTGTACGTGTCGGGCTCCGTGGCGTGTAGCGCTGGAGAGTGGCGGCGAGCTGTGTGACTGTAGCATTCGTTGCTCACTTCTTCTCTTCCTTCCTCAGGAGAGCATCCTGCCAACCACTGCTCTCCCTACCGATCTCCCCACCGCAAGCCTCCCCGACAGCTTCATCGCACCCCCCGCAGCCGCTGCCCTGGACCCCACGAGTGGGCAGGGCTGTGAACACCCGCCCCAGCCTGGGGACCCTTTCATGCAGCCGGCAGACCTGGGTCCCTCAGCACCGCCCCTGAGTGGCCCCCAGCCGTACCTGCCCGTGTTCACCTTGCCTTTGCTCTCGCCCAGCCCTGCCCCGCCACCTCCTTCCCCCGTCTTGCCATTAGGGCCCCCTCACGCCACTGCCCTGAACCCCCCAACTCCCCCCACCTTCCTGCAGCCCCAGAAGTTTGCCGAAGCTGGCAAGTCGCCCTCCGTCATCACCCACACGGCCTCCGCCACCCTCACCCACGACGCCTCTGCCACCACCTTCAGCCAGAGCCAGGGCCTCATTATCACCACGCGCTATCCGCCCCCCTCCGGGTCCCCCTACGGCCTGGCGCTGTCTCCCGTCACCCGGCCGCCAACCGTCGGGCCTCCCCAACCCCGTTTGACTTTTGTGCATCCCAAGCCTGTCTCCTTGTCTGGGGGGAGGCACAAGCAGCCCCCCAAAATAGTGCCTGCTCCCAAACCAGAGCCGGTGTCTGTGGTGTTGAAGAACGCTTGCCTCACCCCAGGTGAGTCAGGTGGGGGAAGGCAAGTGTGACCCCCCCACCCACCCCCAGGACATTTCCTGTCCCTGAGGCTGACAAACTCGTGACACACACATGTCATGATCTTGGAAGCAGAAGGTTGTAAAAGACGATGTGTGTAGATCGAGTCTGTTTTCTATTCTGTGGTGTTCTTCCAGTCTCAACCCAGTGTGGGAAAAAACGTGGCCCTGGTCATCTCTTGCCTGGGTCTGTAATCTGTCCCCACCAAGGAGAAGTTGCAAAAATCTAGCATTGTCTCTCCATGCCCTACAGTGAGGGGTGGCGTCTCAGTGGCAGCAGAGGGGTCGTGTGCTGCTCCTGAGGCTCCCCCCGCCCAGCCCCCATGCGGCCTGGCTGGCCCAGGTTCAGTACCCGTGTCAGGAGCAGGCGCACAGCTGGGCCTCCACCCTCACCTCCCCTTGTTCCAGCAGCTGCCTTCCCAGGCCAGCCGCAGGCAGTGATCATGACGTCAGGCCCTCTGAAGAGAGAAGGGATGCTGGCTTCCACCGTGTCCCAGTCCAACGTGGTCCTCACGCCTGCTGCCCTCACCAGGGTGAGTGGCCGAGACAGGCCCTCAACATCTTATGATCCCAGGTGGCCCTCACGCGGCCTAGCTGTGCTCGGAGTGACCTCCCTCCTCCACGTCCCCTTAGGCTCCTGGAGTCGCAGAGTTCCCCAGCAGCATCCTGGTGACCGACCTCGGCCCTGGCCCGGGTAGCCAGCATGCCCCCGTGTCCCGGCTTTTCCCTCCCGACTCCCTGGTGAAGGGCGAGCAGGGCCCGCTGCACGGGGGCATTGCCCAGGTCCCTGCCACAGGCGCCGGTGACTCAGCTCTCCGCTTGGACCGCTTGGGACCGCGTGAGTGGAGTAGGGGGCCCACTGCTGGACCGGGGAGGCTGCCGCGGGTACCTGGGTGGAGCCTGGGCTGCCAGGCCGGGCGGTGAGGGATCCAAAACTGCCGGTGGCCTAGGCTAAGTGCAGGATCAACGAGGGATAGCCGCTAGCACCTTGTGGTGCCAGCAGCTCGTGTGCTCATGGGGACACCACTCAGCCTCCTTCAGAAGAGCCTGGCTCTGATGGGGACGTCCCTGTTGGTCTGGGGGTCGAGACTCTGTGCTGCCACTGCAGAGAGTGCAGGTTAGATACCTGGTCAGAGAACTAAGATTCCACATGCCATGCCAAGAAAGATTTAAAAAATTTTTTTAAAAGACCAGGCTCTGAGCTGCCAGTCCTGATCCACAAGAGGGCCTGGGCGGTCCTCGTTGACAGTTTTCAGAAACTGCAAGCCTGTGGTTGCTGTGGCCGCGGGAGCCCCCAGCCTGTCTGGGTTTGGCTGGTTGTCCCTGGCCTGTGTGCTGGCAGCATACCTCGGGAGCCCCCTTCCTGCCTCCCCGGCTTGGACTTCGGTTGGTGAGACGGCCGGGGTAGGACTGATGTTGCCCAGGGAGGTCTGAGAGGTCTGGGAAATGATGTTCCCAAGACTCTGCTGCTGGTGGGGGCAGGCAGGGGGCGTTGGGGAGGGGTGGAGCCAGATGCCACCTCAGAGAGGGAGACCAGAGTGTCTTCCTGTCTTAGATACAACCAGCGTGGCTAAGCCCTCTGCCGAAGCATCTTTCTAAAGTGGAGAGGAGAACATGATGAGCGGGGAGCTAGCTCTCTGCTTACAGGGATCAGACAGGGACTCGTCCGAGGACAGGTTTTAAAGAATGAGGACCCTTGTCCGGGAAAATACAGACGCGGACTGGCTGTGGGTTGGGCCTGAAATGCCATGTGGGGGCTCGGGAAAACGTCACCTTGTCCACTGAGGCGGATCACCAGAGGTTAGAGCCGTGCTGGAGGCTTGAGAGCAGGGTAGGGAGGAGAGCAGCGTCAAGGGGACAGAGCCTCAGGCATCCGCGTCAGTGCTGTGAGGCGGGGCTGGGAAGGGCTTCCTGGGCGCAGCTCCTGAGCTGGGGCCACAGGCTTCCTCCACGGAGTTATTTGTGGATACAAGAGCTCATTTGTTTTCCTAATTAAAAGATTTCTGGGGTGGGTAAAATTGAAAAAAGTATAAGAAAACACACACGTAGAGTTCAAAGAACAGGTAGCTTAAGTACTTGCCACCCAGGGTGAGCACCAGAGCCTTGCAGACGTGGAGGGGCCCCTGGTGCTCTGGGAGGTGGGCCTCTCTCTTTTCCTAGACCTGTGACCGCTGCACCCGGCAGGCCTAGCCAGGACCACCCCGCTGCCCCCCGCCCCCAGATGCTGGCAAGGATTTGCCTAGTTTTTGCTCTGGGCTGCCATGAGAGGTTGAGGGTGGGTTTCCCTTTGTGGGTGAGTCCCCATGCGGCTGGCACAGCCTGGTCCCTAAGGGGAATCTCTGCTCTTCCCAGGTCGGGACTGCCCGAACTCAGGGCAGGCCTCCCCGTGCGCGTCCGAGCAGAGCCCTAGTCCTCAGTCCCCCCAGAACAACTGCTCAGGGAAATCGCCTGCAGACCCCAAAAACGTGGCTGTTTTAAAGGTACCTCTTGGGTCTTGATCCCCTCGGAAGGCTGGGGAAGCAGGGAGAAGCGTATCCAGGGGCCATGGGGACAGCTGCGTCCCTGCTGGAGACATACTGGGAAGCCCCATGGGCTTGACAGGGGTCCCACACCTGAAATGGGGACATTCACCACTTTGCCCTTGAGCATGTTGGCTCCTCCCCGCCCCACCTGCCCCCAGCCTTGAGGTGACAGTGGCCCCGAGCTCTGTGGAGCAGGGGCTGGCAGCTGCCACAACCGGGTCTGAGGTGTGGGGGTGGCCAGGAAGGGCCGGATCTGCAGCACCAGGCCCTCGCTGTGCTCTGTTCTGTAGGGATGGTTTTCTAGCCCCATCTTGTCCCCTCCTGGCTCCTCCTGGAGCCTCTTAGCTCCCTGTCACCCACTCCTTCCACATAGCTCTCTATAGAGAATCTGAGCAGCAGGTGGGGATGGGGGGGC
>NW_011494732.1:6422675-6423279 GCF_000754665.1 Bison bison bison | reverse complement strand
GAGACATGTTCGACGAATATGTGAAAAGCCGGACCCTGCAGAATTGGAAGTTCTGGATTGTATCTTTGAGTTTTCTTTGCTCATTCCCCCCATCCCCACAACCCGTGACCTGAAACGGTGACACTGACCCTTCGGTTCCTTTAGAAAGAGGCTCTCTAAATAGTTGTCATTGAGTTTGTCAAGACAGGTAATGCTAGTTTCTGTCTCAAGAGAGACAGGGGCCCGGCCAGGCCTGCAGTGTTGGAGGGGGCTGTCCTTGGTGAGTGTACTGGCTGAGGGCTTCCCAGGGACACAGAACAGGCCTGCTTTGCACTGCCGAGTCCTTGAGAAGGGAAGAGGAGGCTGGAGCCGCTGGTGGGAGCAAGGAGGTGGGATCTGCTCTGACACGTCCCGGCCTCAGCTCTGCCCTGCCACCTGATACGGGCTCACAGAGTGACTGTGTGGCAGAGCCTGGATTTGAAGCTGGTTCCCTCTGGGCTGTTCTTTGGGTTTGTACCGCATGCCCTTGACAGCTGTTAATGAGGCAGGGATGCCTGAGTGCTGGGCTCTGTCCCTGGGGCCCAGGCCTCCCAGCACTTGGCCTTCCAGATGGCAGCATGGCCCT
>NW_011494732.1:6422359-6422575 GCF_000754665.1 Bison bison bison | reverse complement strand
CGGTGCCCCTGGGGGCCCAGTGGGGACGCGCGGGGGGTCGGCCGCCACACCCCCGGCCGTGGGACTGACAGGCTGAGGAGGGGTTCACAGGAGAGGAGGGCTGCAGGGGCAGGGGTATCTATGTGCGCGCTCCTGGGCGGGTTCTACAGGAAGAGATGACCGACAGCAGCTCCAGTCCCCGCTTTGCTCTGGTCCCTGAGAGGAGCTGGGCCAAGG
>NW_011494732.1:6419838-6422259 GCF_000754665.1 Bison bison bison | reverse complement strand
GACTGAGGTCACAGCCTGAGCGCAGGGATGATTAGGGACATCTCTCCCCACCCTTCCATCCCCCTCCCCAGCTGTGCACAACACCCTGCCAGTCCCGAGGGGTGTCGGTCACGGGCACACCTGTGACTGGACTCCGCTCTCTCTGCGCTGGCTTATGGTTTCTTTAACCCAAGCGCCGTGCAGTTCAGCGTCATCATCAAGCCGCTGTTTGAGTCCTTCAAGGGCGTGGTGTCCACCAGCAGCCTGGATGAGCTGCACCGGACGGCGCTGTCCTGGCTGGACGAGCACTGCTCCCTGCCCATCCTCAGGCCAAGTGAGTGGGGGCTGCATGGGGGGCATTGTGGGGCCGTGGGGGGCTTAGCCATGGAAGCGGCTGCAGAAATCCCAGGCTCCACCATAGTTGGTCTGCACGCACCTGGGGCAGGAAGGTGAGGCCCTGCAGGTGAGGGGGTGCCTCCCAGCGCCTCGCTCGGCTTTCTGCCGTCTCCGTGTGTCCGTCTGATGATCAGACCCAGCTTGTGTTTGTTGAGCAGCTGCTCTTCCCCTGGCCTTGTGTCAGGTGTTTTCAGGCACACTTTCATGTTCAGCTCTTTTCATAAGGACCAAGGCTGTGTGTCAGGTCACAGGGACAAGCAGGAACGGCTCAGGGTGTTCCCCACTCTCCTGCAGGGTGGCAGATACGATCGGGCATCATCTTAAAGGCAGAGGTGTGAGTGTCCAGACCGCAGCAGAGACTCCCCTGGGGTTTGTGCCTCTCCTGGTTTGGGGGGCCCTAAGGATCGCCCCTCGGGGTGTACACGTGTAACTGCATGTTCTGTCTCTCGGGCTCAGAGCTGGCTCCCCCAGGCCACATCTGCAGGCTCCCCCTTCTATCTTGCAGCCGTGCTGAACACCCTCCGGCACCTGAGCACCACCACGTCCATCCTGACAGACCCGTCCCAGCTGCCCGAGCAGGCAGCAGAGGCCGTCAGCAGAATCAGCCAGAGAGCCGGGGAGTCCTAGCAGCGCTTAGCGGGCACGCGGCCACGTGGGATGCCGAGGAGACCCTTCCCCGCCTGTGGAGAGGAGGCTGCGCCCCTCACCTCTCCCGCTTCAGGGCCTCCTAGCCTCCCTGCGACTGAGGCCCTGGCCGCTCCAAATGCCGCGCTCAGGTCTGAAGCAGGTTTGGGTCCTGCCAACAGCAATAGCCCAGCTCTGGGAACCCCTTGCTGTGAACTCTGACTCAGCGACCTCAGTCACTGACCTCCCCTCACCTCAGAGAAGCCCAGATGAAGGGAAACGAGGGGACGCCACCCCTCCCTGTCCTGTCCTGCTGGTGGGTGTCGGGGGGATGGGGGGGCCTGGCAGCAGTGCAGGGAGCCGACGGGCAGGAGGAGACCTCGCCCATTCCCCCAAGTTAGGACGCGTGAGGGTCCTTCCCAGCTGCTGTCTGGGATGCACCCTCCTGTCACGTCTCTTGCACCCCTGGGCTGTTGGAAGGTCTCCTCCTTCCTCCCCCAACTCTGACCTAATAGAGTGGATGTTGGCTCGGGCTTCGCAGGGCCGGGAAACCCTACAGCACATGTGTGCAAAGCAGTGGGTATGTGTGCCCCAGAGGATAACGAACGCGCCAGTGATGCGGAGCTGCTTCAGTCCTGGAGGTCCCCCGGGCGGTGCTGTGGTCTGTTTCACAAGTGGATTTGGTTCCACTTCACATCGCGGCAGCCACGATGGCACCAGCCCGGATTTCACATGGTGGGGGCTCAGCCAGGCCCTGCCCGCTCATGCCCCACCTGCTTCCAAGCCAGGAACAGCTGTGCTCGATGGACACCGCTAGCCCTGTGGGTGCAGCACATGAAACACCAGGCTCCGCAGTGCTGCCATCGACCGGGTCCCCTCAGCTGGATTGTCCAGCCGGGAGCCCCAGCCCGTCCATCCCAGTTCCTGGACCAAAGACGCCAGCACCCCGGCATCTGCCCTGTCTTGTGTTTGGAGGCAGAAATTGGTCGACGCAGAGCTCCGAGGTGGCTGCAGATCAGTCAGGAGTTGAAGTCCGCTTTGGTCCAGGTGGAGGACTGTGGGGCCCGCAGGCCGTTTCCGAAGGTGGGAGTTACACCTGGAAGGGTTCGGAGGAGGGGGCCCGTGCCAGTCCTCCTCTCGCCGCGTCTGCGGGAGCAGTTCCAGGCAGAAGGATGCTCTCTAACACTCAGGAAGCCCAGCCAGGGCTACCTCCTCATTGAAAGAATGTGCTTTTCACGTCCTGCTGTGAAGTTCAGAGGCCGGCAGGCTTCCCCGTCAAACTCTGTCCTCCCTGCCCGAGATGGAGACCTGCCTGAGCAAGGGCCAGGCCAGGAGTCCTGCTGGGCTGGGCAGAGCTGTGGTGGGGGCTGCTGCGGGCCGCCCGCTGAAGCTTGGATCCTTTCAGAGGCTCCCACTGGCTCC
>NW_011494732.1:6391228-6419738 GCF_000754665.1 Bison bison bison | reverse complement strand
CTGGGGGCAGCCCCACCTCAGCCTCCACTGGTGGAGGACGGAGGAGGGTCCTCCCCGGGTGGCCGGCCATGCCACTGCCTCCGCTCCCTCATCTGTGCGCCGGCCCCATCAGGAGCGCCCCGGCGGCCCCCTCTGCCTCCCCAGAACACGTGTTTACAGGCCTTCGGATGGCTCTCCTGAGGGGCGGGCACAAGACAGGCTGGGCCAGCCCTGCGTGTCCCCTGGGAGGCGGGATGAGAGCCCAGCCTCCCCCCGAGTGGACACGAGGTCTCCCTCCAAGGGGGAAGAGCACTGCGAGGCTCGAAAGGAAAACAAAGGAAAATCAGAGACGTTCCCGGCCACGAGGGGCTGCAGAGGGTCCTGCGCTCAGCCGCGTCCCTGTTCCTGTGCCTTCGTCAACCGCGTGGGCGGCCGTGGAGCTCGGCCCAGCCACGACCTCTCTGAGATCAATAGCTTTCTCCCCACCCCATGTTGGGAGTCTTTTTATTTTTATTTTTTTTTAGCTCCATGGGATATAAAATTGGCCTCTTGCTTCTTTGGCCTACCTCTCCTGCCCTTTGGCTGATTTAATGTTCACGATTCTGTTTTTTAAATATTTAAAGCTGTTAGGTTGTATGAAGCATTGAAGGGCGCGTGTGCGTGTGCGTGTGTCTGTGTGTAGGCACGTGCGGGTGTGTGTGTGCGGTGTGTCCCAGCAGATGGTTAACTCGATGCATGTTTTGTTTTGAGATATTTACTTAAATCCATTTTTCTTGGTGCTCACCAGTATCACGGCTATAGGGCCACAAAGCTGTATTTTTTAACACAGACACAATTGTTTCTTGCTCTGGAAGTTTTCTTGTTTCAGAGTCTTGCCCACTGAGTCTGGCCGGACGGGGGGTGGCCCTAGCTTTGACCCTTGTCCTGGGGTCCCCAGCCGGGGTGCGGGAACCCCCAGGGCTGCTCTGCCAGCTGCCTCCAGTGAACGCTCTGATTTGTTTACACTCCCTTTCACCCCACCTCCTATTTCTTCTCCCATAAAAGAGACTTAAAAACGCTGATTTTGGAGGATACAAAAATCAGTCTGAAAGAAAAAAAAAAGCGTGCCTGGCACAGTCTCTGAAAGTGTTTCTGTGAAATCTTTCTGTGCCATCAGCTCCCTTCCTACCGCTGGTTGCCCTTTGACGACAAGTGGGAAATGCAGGGAAAGAGCGGGGCTTTCTGAGGTCGGCCGGCCCGTCGCTGCCTCCGTCTCAGGCAGGTTACACATCAACCGGTCACCCCACACGCACACCCAGGAGGCCCCAAACCGGCAGGCGGGTGCTTTCCGGGGTCTTCAGGGCACAAGGGAAGGGTCCTGTCATCAGGAGTCGGTGCTGATGTGAGCGCTGGGTCTCGTTGGGGAGGGGTGGCGGGCGCCACAGGTGACCCCATGCACTCGGCTCCCTCCACTGTGTCCTGGCGACCCAACCCCACCTTCCCGGCCAGACAGAGGTCTGCTCTCTAGGTTCTCTCGCTCCGGGTAGTGGGAAGAGAAACTTGGATTCCGGGGATACGTGGCACTGCAGGGTGTGGCCGACCCCCTTGTCGCCCCCAGGTGAAGGGATGCAGTGATCTTACAGGCCCCCCTACCAGGAGGGTGTGGTCCCAGACAGCGCCCCTGCATCCTCTCAGCTCGGGCCTCCCCTCTGCGCTCCTGGAAGAATCCTGAGTGGCAGGCTCGCTGTTATTGTCAAGGTGGTCACCGGTTTTCACGGTGCAGCTAAACGAGGGCTTGTCGGGGTGGAGCCGGGGTGGTGGGGGTTCCCGGGGGGCCGTCTGCATGGGGCCTCCTGCACACTTGCGCAGCATGGACCTGGCCCAGCGCTGGCTGAGCTGCCCACCTGGGTTCTTTTATCTCGTCTGGTAGGCGGGCTTAGAACAGCGCCCACCGGAGCAGCTCTGCAAAGTGCCTCCCAAGTTGTGAGCCTGCCCAGAAAGGGGGCCGAGGCGCCCCGATGTGGGCGAGGGAGCAGCAGTGGGCCGTGGTGTTTGGCTCTGTGCTCCAACGCCTCATATCTTAAAAGAGGATTTTCACCTCGCCTGAACATGAGGCAGGAGAGCAAGGGTGGAGGAGCTTCAGCCTTAGTTACGTCATACGTGTCAGTGGTTGCCATGGCCTTAACCCACCTAGCAGACGGGTTTGGGTATCGGAGGGGCTCCAGGAACAGAGAGAAGCCTTACAACCCCCCAGGTGCCTCCACACAGATCACCTGCCCGATTTTCTTTTCCTTCTAAGGGACTTGGCCTTCCCTACTCACCACTCGGCAGGGGGTTTGCTGTTTTCTGTTGAGGCTTATGAGAAATCAGCCTTTGAGAAAGAAAAGGGAACTTTTCCTGTTGATTGTTGGCTTTGTGTGTGTGTCTACACATGTGTGCTTGCACAAGCCTGTGTGTGTGTGTTTACTCAATGGAATTCTATTTTTGTGAAATTTCTTTACGATTATGTAGCAAAATTCACCTCCATCCCTCAGTCAAACTTTTGGTTCCAGAATCAACCCTGGGCATCGCTCTTTTGAAGAATTCTCTCCTGGGTTTCTAAAATAGAGATGGGCCTCCCTCAAGGGCCGAGGTGGGGGAAAGGGTCGGGAGAAACTGAAGTCTGATGGTGTTCCATTGAGTCGACATCCGGAAGCTACAAGTAGGAAGGGCTCCACCCGGGAGCCCCGAAGCCCAGGCTGTTTCTCACGAGGGAGGCGGGCCGCGGCACCCGGCGCCGCTTTATCTGAATCTGTTCACACCACTTGTTTTGCTTGTGTAACGCCACGGCTGAAACAGCACCTTCTTTTCCTTTCTCGGGTTTCATCTCACGGTGTAAATGGTTCATTTTTTTTTTTCCCGTTGTGCTCTCCGGTGACTGTGTCAGAGCTCCCCACCCAGGAGACAAGTCACCCCTCGTGGGCAGAAAAAGCAAAACCCAAGAAGAGTGTTGTTCATCGCAGCCTCCCTCAGGCCTGCGCCACGCTGAGCTCGGTCGTTGATGCTCTGCTGTCGAGAAGCACGGTTCCACCAGCTGTATCCAACACTACAATGCAGCTCCAAAACTATATTTGCATCCAAGACAATAAAAAGCCGTATTTTTGGAAAAGCCTGTGACGTGTGGTCTTTGCTAACCCGGTTGGAGCAGTGAGGAGGTGATAAATGAGATGGGGGCAGAGGGGTGCCCGCGCCTGGCTCGCTCGTGCTGGCTTTCCCAGGTGGACAGAGTCCAGAGGGGCTTGAACAAAGTGCCTGTTTCCTCACATGGCGCTTCGGCGAACGGCAGCTACCCTGGAGTCTTCACAGGGTGGTCGTCAGGGTCACATGAAATCACGAATGTCCAGCTCCCAGAAAGCGCAGATTGCCACCAGCATGGCCAGCCCCAGGCCAGCACCCAGCGGGGATCTACATCATCGTCATACCCCAAGGGGCAGGGGCCTCCCTGCTGACTGTCGACCCAATACCATACACGGAAGATGCTGGAAAGTTGACCAGCAGAGATGTCCCTTTGTTGTGCTGAGAACTTTGATGATTTCTGCTTAATCTAAAAGCCCTTCTTTTTGCCCTCCCATCTTCCTCTGCCCATGCCCAACCCCCCCCCCCCCAGTTCCTTGTGCTTGGGCAGCATGACTCTTAAGGTAAGCCGTGCCGGCCTCTTGGGCTGCCGGCCCCTCTCCAGAGCCGCTGTCTTGTTTCACTGAACAACTGTACAGATCCGTATCTCTTGACTAAAATGCAGTGGGTTGATACGCAGGCTCTTGTCTGATCAAACCCCCACGCCTTCCCCGAGGAAAAACATCTTCATGACACAAAGCAAGATCTGGGGCCTTGAGAATCAGGGGCCCCTGACAAATCAGTGAGTGGTTCATGGATTCCTTGGGGCGAGAAGGAACTTGGTTTCCACTGAGATAATCAGTGGGTTCTTCTAGCTTTTTGAGTCTGGCCACATGTTAGGTCTGGAATCTCAAAAGATAACTTGGGGCATAATTAGGAGAAGAAGGGAGGGTTTGAGTGTGGGGAAGGGGGGAACAGAGTGTCTGGAGGGAAGAGGCCAGGGCGCTGGAGCCTGCTTGCCTCAGCATCAGGCACTGGGCCACCTCTGGACAGTTCTTGAGTCAGTGGCGTGGGTTTCCTCATTTCATAGAGGAAGACATCAGTCGTTTCTGAGATGGCGAGGCCACATGGGTCAGACCAGAAGGCTGGAGTTTTCATTTTTCATCCTCTAAAAATGTATTTTATCCTCCATCCACCGAATCCAGAGGCTTATCTGTGCCATCCCCTCTCCCACACCGAGTTCTGTCTCACGTGCCCTCTGGAAGTCTTCCAAACACACCATCTACTTCTCTCCAGCCCCACTGTCATCACCACCCAAGTCCAAGTTGCCGTCGCCCCTCAAGTTCACACGATTATGTCCTCTATCCCTTCTGTCTTGTAGCCTTGGCCTTACAGTCCATGGGAGCTTGAAGTGGTCCAGGTCCAGTCATGGCACTGACTCCTTCAAGGGCTTCCAGGGAAAGGTCCGTCCGCCCCTCTGCGTTGAGCCCGTCCTTCCTCTGCTTGCCTTTCCAATCACATTTTTGCTCTTTTCTGTGCCTTGAGCGGGCCTGCTTGGCTTGGTTTGGTTTGGTTTCTCTCTTCAGGTTTTCCCAAAGCCTCCTCCCTCTGCCCAAGACTTTGCCCATCTCCACCCCTCTTCTTGAATAACTCCTGTTGTTTCTTCCAGTTTACTTACTTATTTTGGCTGTGCTGAGTCTTCATCGTGGCATACAACCTTCTCCAGTTGTAGCATGCAGGCTTGATTGAGGCATGTGGGATCTTAGTTCCCCGACCAGGACTCAAACCCAGGCTTCCTGCGTTGGGCGCTCAGAGCCTTAACCCCTGGGCCACCAGGGAAGTCCCTCTTTCTTCCCAATATAATCCTTAAATGTCTGTTCTTCAGAAACCAGCCCTAATGTTCCTGCCCCACCCCGCGACACACAGGTACCCATGCGCTTTCACACATGTGAACACACGTGAGCTTTGACACATGTATACACACACACATGCACACACCAAGTCAGACCTCAGACAACTGTATTTCCTCAGGATGCTGGTCATTACCGTGCATGTTCCCCACCGGGTTTTGAGACCCCTCAGGACAAGGGGCCCACAGCCGCCAGTGTGCCCAGCTCAGAACCAGCACAGCAGGTACCCAGGGAACCCGCCCAGCGACCCTCAGGCCCTCGCCCTTCCACCAACCCAGCTACCCCTTCCCCAACTCTGTGCCAGACAGGCGGAGGGTGTGGGGAGCCTGAAGAGCTGGGGCGGGGAGGGGGGTGCAACCAGCAGGTGCAGACGTGTAGGTGTCCTGCAGGGTTTAGAGGTTGGCTACTATGAGTGTATACTTAATATGAAGCATCAACTTTAGTCATTTGGATTGTAAATGTGGTAAGAATAGTTTCCAAATGGCATCTGCGAGCACTTCATCTTGGATTTGGACCCGATTCTATAGAACGCAGTTTACCTTCTCAGTCGCTCTTATCTGTATGTCAGATTCTGAAGTTAGCCTTGCTAGGCTGGTGTGGTTATACTCAATGTGTGCTTTTACCTTTTTATTTCAGAAACTCTCCAGCAAACACAGAAGTCAGTACAGTACAGAGAGGACAGTACAATGAACCCCCATGTACCCAACCATCCACTTTAAAAGATGACCGACTCAGGGCCGCTTTTCTTTGGTATCTACCTCACCCCGCCCCCGTTATTTTGAAGCACATCCCAGACGCCATATGGGTTTCATCTGTTAATAGTAAATGTGCTTTTGAGTACCATTTCCTAGAACTGCATCTATGCCTGCAGTGTCCGTCGTTTGAAAACCCACAAAGGCTTTGTGTTAGACTACAGTCAGAGTTAATGAGAACCCTGGGGAATGGGGAGACCTGATTGATCTGATTTTCTGTTTCACTGAATCATTAGCTAGAAAACCCTTATTGTTTAGGGAGTCGGCGGAGGGGGTGGTAAGGGGGGAAGCTTTGTCTACTTTCCTGCCTTAATGGGTTTGTATAGCAAACAGTCTAATCTCTTGGTCTAGCCTATCTGATCGTCTCTCCCACTGGTGTGACTAAGCAGGGCAGGTTGATACCATACAGGTCGGTGGAGGGGATGGGGCCATTTCCACCTGCCCCCTCACCTGTCGTCTCACAGCCTGGATGCCAACCTATTGGTGTCTCCTGAGTCCCTAGCCTAATTGAGCACCCCCGACACACACCCTGATAGACAAAGCATCAATTTTGCACCTCCTCCCACCCCCAAAATTGCCAGAGGCTCACCCAACTTGCTCTCTTTCCTCCAGACTTTGATCAAGACACATGTGCTGAAGGCTGAATTTGGACTCAGCTCAGAGGTCACACAGTGAGTTTATTGGAGACACAACAAAACCCATCTTGATGTGTAGGGATGGGGAGGAACATGGGGTGCCCTAGAGGAGCAGCAGGGACCACCCCTGGGGTTGAAGGAGGGGGTCAGGGAGTGGCCCCTACCCCCCGAACCAGGACCCAGCAGGACAAGAGTCAGCCAAGCAGAGGGGGCAAGACCCACAGGGAAGAGCATGTTTCATGGGAAGAGACACTGATCAGATGTAACACCTCCCTTCGGGTCAACCCTGCCCTCCCTCTCCACTGGGGCTTTTGCTCGGCTCTTAGCCTCTTCTGTCTCGAGCAGTTTTCTCTTTGTCCAGCTGACTCCTTCCTCTCTCCCCACAAGCATCTCAAGTCTCTCCCCTTGTAACCAGCCTGCCTTTTATATCTCACCCTCCCCAGCCTAGAGCGTGTGTACCCCCAGATACTCAGCATCTCCTCACATGACGCCACCACCTGCCCAGTTGCTCACGCTGGAAATTCACACGGCCCCCTCGTTCTGTCCTTTTCCCTCACTTCCCATCTCCCATCTACCAGGGAGTCCTGTCAGTGGGTTCCCCCAAATGATCAAGAATCCAACAACCTCTCCCCACCCTCAGCCCCCACCCCGACAGTGTGACATTCCCGGGTTCCTCCTCTCGCTGCTCCCGCCTCAGTTCCCCATATGGCTGGCAGGATCCTTTTAAAGATGCCTACCAACACTGGTCTTCCCGTGGTCAACCATCCAGTGGCTTCCTGCAGCATTTAGAGAAAAAGCCAGACTCTTTACCCTCTGGCTCCCCACTGCCTTGGACAAGTGACAGCCCCTCTGGGCCCCCAAATCTTTCAACTATAAAATGTGGACACTAATTACACCAGCCCCACCGGATCGTTGTAAGGGTTCAACGTGCCAGTTTATAGGCAGCTCTTTTCGCTCTTCTTTCCTTCCTTCTTTCCCACCTTCTCCCCCAGCCCCTCTTCCCACGATCCCTGTCTTTATTAACGCGTAGCTGAGACCATCCTCCTTTTTAATATCCTGCAGTCCTTCTGGTCCTTCGTTCCCCACATCATCCTGCCTGTCTCCTTTTCATCCGTCACATCCTTGTGCTGTGAATTCTTTCTCCACAAAGTCGCTGACTGTGGTCCCAGGCCACACTGCAGGCACAGCTGGTATGGGTCAGAGTTGAGCTACTTCCCAACCAACCTCTCCAGCCCTGACCTGAAAATAGCAGGGAGATTTCCACCACCATCCCTTTTTCCAAAATCTTGAGGCCCCCTCCCAGCCCTTGAGAACTTATTCTTCAGGAACAAAGCCCTGCCCTCAGCCTGGCCTTCTGTTCGGCGTTGACACTGTCTCCCACAACAGGTTCCAGGCAAGCTGCACCCGCTGTGGTTATGCAGCTTCTTCGTTGTTTGCCATCCTCCCCACCTCCACCCCGGAAGGCCCAGTGCTTCCGCCTGTCTGTAGCCTGCCCTGGCCTGGGCCACCCCACTTTGGACCCTGAACTACCACCGGGGCTCCATTTCTGTCGCTGGCATCACATGCCCCCTTCCACCTGGTACTGTGAATGTCAAGACCGCATTCACAACATCACCTCTTCCTAAGGACAGGAGCCACATCTCATTTTATCACTCATCTCCCTGAGCACAGAGATTTAGTGTCCTGAGCTTATGATCTAAGTTACATCTACCACGACCTGCCAGGGACGATGAAACAACCCCACAAAACAGGTCCTCCGATTATCCCTGCTGTAGAGATAAGGAAGTTGAGGCTTAGAGAGTTGCAGAACTTGCCCACAGCATCACTGATTGATGCCTGCGAAGCGGGGCTGCAGCCCCAAGTGAGTCTGACTCTGGGGCTTCCTGCAAATGATAACAGCCGATGGGTGCCAGGCCCCGTGCTAGACATCATTATGTTACCCCTTGTTATCCTCAAAAGACCCTATAAGGTGGGGATTATGACCCTTATCCTACACTGGAGATAGCAAAGGCTTACCTGCCATGATGAGAGCATCCAGGGACTGGCAGTGGAAGGGGAGTTCCTCCACCTGATAAAGGCACCTACGAAAAGCCCCCAGTGAACATATGGGATGATGACAGCCTGAATGCTTTCCATCCATGAAGAGGAAGACAGAGATGTCCGCTGTCTCCAGGACTGGACAACACTGTCCTGGAGAGTGCAGTCAGGGCAGATCAGCAGGACATAGAAACCCAAGGCATTCCTATGAGGAAGGAGGGAGAAAAACACTCCCTTTGTGCAGATGACAAGATGCTTTGTATAGAAAGCCCTGAGGGACACACACACATACCGCTAAGAGCTAGTCAATGAGTTCAGCAAGGCCCCAGGACACAAAACTAATACACAAAAATCAGCTGTATTTCTGGACACTAACAGTGAACACTCCAAAAACGAAATGAAGGAAACAAGTCCCTGTAGGATAGTGTCAAAGAGAATAAAATACCTAGGAATAAATTTCATCAGAGAAGGGCAAGACTCTGACACTGAAAACTGTAAAGCGTTGTTGAGGTTGAGGAATATTATTCAGCCATAAAAAAGAATGAAGTACTGACAGAGGCTGCAATGTAGATGAACCTCAAAAATATGATGCTATGTGAAGGGAACCAGACACAAAAGCCCACATATTGTGTGAGCCCACATAAATGGATTATCCAGAGTAGGCAAATCCTTAGAGACAGAAAGTAGGTTGGTGTTGGCAGGGGGAGAAGAATAGGGATGTACTTAATGGATATGGGATATTCTTTTGGGGTAACGACACTGTTTTGGGACTTAATGTACATGGTGGTTACATGACATTGTGACTATACTAAATGCCACTGAATTTACATGTTAAGATGGTTCATCTCATGTAAATGTCACCTCTCAGTTTTTTTTAATGTTGAAAAAAATGTAGAGCAGACCTAAATGAATGGAAAGACATCCTGTGTTCATGGATTAGAAGACAATATTGCCAAGATGGTAACACTCCCTAAAGTGACCTACGGATTCAGTGCAATCCCTATCAGAATCACAACTGTGTTTATTGCAGAAATGAACAAGCTGATCCTGAACTTCATATGGAAATATTTGCAAGGGGCCAGAACAGCCAAAACGATCTTGAAAAAGAAGTACAAAGTGGGAGGGCTCACACTTGTCAATTCAAAACTTACTGTAAAGCTACAGTCATCAAGACAGGGTGGTACCAGCGTTAAACAGACATGGAGGGACTTCCTGGTGGTCTGGTGGCTAAGACTTCGCCTTCCAGTCCAGAGGGGGTGTGGGTTCAATCCCTGGGCAGGGAGCTAAAATCCCACATGCTGCAAGGCCAATAAACCAAAACATAAAACAGAAACAGTATTGTTACAAATTCAATAAAGACTTTTAAAAAATGGTCCACATCAAAAAAAAAATTTAAAAAGATAAATTTACAAAAACAGACATGTAGATCAATGGAATTTTATTCTACTGAGAGTCCAGAAATAAACCTATAAATCCACTGTCAAATGGTTTTTTATAGGGATGCCAAGACTCTTGTGGGGAAAGAATAATATTTTCAGCAGATGGTGTTGGGACTTAGTGACGGGAAAAGATAGATGTAAATCTTTATCACCATGGACAGGGCAACAGTTTCTTAGACTGATATCAAAAGCACAAGCAACCAAAGGAAAAATAGAGTACAGTTTATCAAAAATAAAAATTGTGTGGGTCAAGGATGCTATCAAGAAAGTGATAAGACAACCCACAGAATGGGGAAAACAATATTTGCAAATCATGTATTAGGCGATGGGCTGGTATTCAGAACATATAGAAAAACTCTTACAACTCAATAATAAAAAGACGACGATTTGAATGGACCTTTACAGACAATTTTAAAATAGACAAAGGACTTGAATGGTATGTGAATGGCTAACAATCACAAGAAAAGATGCTCAACATCACAAATTAGTCATTAGGGAGATGCCTGGGCTTCCTGGGTGGCTCAGTGGTTAAGAATCTGCCTGCCAATGTGGGAGCCTCAGGAGACTCAGGTTCAATCCCTGGGTCGGGAAAATCCCCTGGACTAGAAAATGGCAACCCACTCCAGTATTCTTGCCTGGAGAATTCCATGGACAGAGGAGCCTGGCAAGCCACAGTCCACAGGGTTGCGAAGAGTTGGACACGTCTGAGCGACCGAGCACAGGGAGATGCGTGTTAAAAATCGCCGTGAGCGGTCACTTCACACCTACCAAAATGGTGATAATAAAAACAAAATAAATGGAAAATAAGTGTTCTTGAGATGTGGTGACATTAGAACCTTGCACAAGGCTGGTAGGAATGTAAAAAGGTGCGGCCGTTGTGGATGAGTTTGGTAGTTCCTCCAAAAGTTAGAGTTCCTGTGGGGGTTCCGCAGTTCCATTCCTTGGCATGAGCCCCAAAGAAATGGAAACTGACTCCAGCAGACAGTTGTGTGCAAATATCCATAGCAGCATTACTCACACCACCCAAGTGTGAAAATAGCCCAAATGCCCTTGAACTGATGAACATATAAATCAAATGTGGCATAGCCATACAATGGAATATTATTCAGCCATAAAAAGGGATAAAGTACTGACATGTAAAGTAACTACAACATGAATGGATCTTGAAAACACTATGCTGTGTAAAACAAGCCAGACTAAAAAGGCCACGTATTGTATGATTCCATTTACGTGAAGTGTCCAGAATAAGCAAATCCATAAACAAAAAGTAAGTTAGTGGTTGCCAGGAGCTGAAGAAAAGGGAGAATGAGAAGTGACTGCAATGGGGTACAAAGTTTCTTTGAGGGTGATAAAAATGTTCTGGAACGAGGTGGTGGTGATGGTTACACAACTCTAAATATACATATATGTGCATATACACCACACACACAACTAAATTGCATACTTTAGAAAAACTGAAGTAGCTTATTGAAGGTTATATCTGGTCCTAAGTAGAGAAGAGACCAGAAACTAAAACCCAGGAATATCTGCTTTTACACCAAAGCTTTTGGAGGAAGAATTGTTCCAGGGCCCTCAAATAAGTAAATTCATAAAGTTGGGATCTCACAGAACCTCAGAATTGTCATTTTGAATAGTCCTCATGATAAAGTACTACAGTTTTGGATAGCCCATAGAAAGGCTGAGAGAAGCAATATTGGATACACTGAGAAATCAGTTATACTATGCAAGGAATGATTGGCCCTGATGTTCTGCTTTGCTTGTGCCATTCAGCTGGGAGTCTGAAGAGCTGCGAACAGGGGACTCTAGCCTAATTTCAAAGTTCAGAGAGAAGAAACTACAAATTTCACAACCCACTACTATGGTGAACTGCCTTGGAACAGCCAAAGAATTTTACCTTTTTACCGATATGTGTAAAACCCTTCAAACCTCGCCATTCTTCATCCTTTTTTCTCTGACAGCTATTTCTTTCAAAATCTGAAGTGTGTTTAATTTACTGACTTCTAAAATAATACACACACATCCCTCTGAAAAGAGACTGGGAGGATTTCCTGACAGGTGAGAAGCTACTCCCTACCCTCCTTCCTTCTCTGGTCCCTTCTGCAGGGGCCAGACCCGCTTCTTCCTCCTCTGTTTCCTCCTTTCCTTCCTCCTCCCCTTCCCTCACAGCTTTGTCTGCAGAGCAACCTTTTTTCCACAGCGAATCCCATCTAGGTATACGCACCTCGGGTGGCCTGGACTAACACAGGTTGCTTCCACCCTTGTTTCTCTATTCATTTTCTTTTTTAATTGATTTTATTTAAAAAATTTTTGAGGGTTTTTTTTTAATGTGGACCATGTGTTACAAGGTTGCTTCTGTTTTATGTTTTGTTTTCTTTGGCCACAAGGCCTGTGGGATCTTAGCTCACCAACCAGGGATAGAACCCATGACCCTATGGAAGGCAAAGTCATTTTTTTTTTTTTTTTTCATTATTGGCTGTGCTGAGTCTTTGTTGCTGCACGTGGGCTTTCTCTAGTGGGGAGCCGGGGCTACTCGTTGTTGCAGAGCACGTGCTCTAGGCACAAGGACTTAGTTGCTCCATGGTATGTGGGATCTTCCCAGATCAGGGATCAAACCGTGTCCCCTGCATTGGCAGGCAGATTCTTAACCACTGGACCACCAGGGAAGTCCCTCCCCGTTTATTTCGGATATTCTCATTAATGCTGTTATGGACATGTCACTGTGTATATCCTGTCCCAGCTATGATCATCTCCTTAGGAAGTTCCATGAGGATAGGATGCCAAGGTGGGGTTCCCGGTGAGGGGTAGAATCCTTTTATAAGATAGATACCTGTTTCCAGAAGTGGCTGAGGAGGCCTTTCACAGCCTCCAGGCCGAGCTGATTGGACGGGCAGGAAAGAGAGCCTTCTGTTTATTTGCCTTTCTCAATTACTTGGTGGGGTTCCCCCAAGTTTCACATTTACTGGACATTTGTTTTCTTGTTTTCACATTTACGCATTTCTTTCTCCTGTTCTCTCTGCTTCCCTCCTCCTCTCTTCATTTTCTTATTATCTGATTGCCTTTTCTATTTCCTTTTGATTTTTCTTCTCACATCTCGAACCTCCAGAATAAGAAAATGACATTGCTTAAAAGTGTTTTTCTTACAGCTTCATATTCTTGACTCTTATAAGCTGAGCGAGTTTAAGCCTTTATGTTTAAGCTCAGTCCAAAAAATTCCCTCTGAAAAAACTGAGTCCTATGACCATATTAGTGTTTTCTTCTCTGTGACCCGTGATGGCGTGTTTGTTTTCCTTTCCTCTGTAAATCAGCGGCACTTGGTTTTTAAATGTTTTCACTTTGGAGTGTAACAACAGAATCAGACAATATGTCTCCACTTTTGTCCGGCTTCTTTCATTCAGCATCACGTTTTCAAGGTTAATCCATGTGGAATCCTGATTCACAAGACGGACCCTGGAAATCATTTGGTGGAGGAGATATTAAATTTGTCACCAGAATGTTAAAATCTGATCATCTTTTGGCCTCTTTCTAGGTTTTGGCAGGTTATCACCAAAAGAAATTCTAATTATTTGAGAGTTCTTGTTAGCTGAGTTCCAGATAACTTAGGATTCATCATTCTTATCACCGTGGTCATCTCTGTCCTAGATCGGTGTTATCAGGAAAGACAAAGATGAATTGGACTTTTTTTCCCTCTTGCGTAGTGTTGTGGTAGGTGGTCTTGATTTAGTGACAAATTTCTACCCCTAATCTCCTCCCTCATCTCCCCTCCAAATTTTTCTTGTTTCTGTGAAATGGGGAAAGCAGGCTTCAAGGCAAACGTCTCCGTACAGGTGAACCAACTACCTCAGACCTTGACGGCTTGTGTAAAACATGCTGATCCCATAATGTTCAAGAGTAAAAAGCAATAAACACTGGCACACCCTACCACATGGATTAACCTTGAAAACATGATGCTGAATGAAAGAAGCCGGGCAAAAATGGAGACATATTGTCTGATTCTGAAACGTACAGAAAAGACAAGCACAGAGCGGCAGAGATCAAGATTTCCTGGAGGCTGCGGGGAGGGGAAACGGGGGTTTTGGGGGGGCACGAGAATTTTCTGGAATGAGATAGTGGTGATGATTGCAGAACTCTGACTATACTTAAAATACATTGAATTAAACACTTGAAACGGGTGAACTTCAAGGCAGGTAAGTTACATATCAGTGAAGCTGTTAATAATACTGAGTCTAAGGCCCAGACCAGATCCGCTCAGTCAGAATCTTGGCGTAAAACCCAGAAATCTACAAACACCCCAGCAGGACCAACTATATAATTTGTAGGCTCAGCGCAAAATGAAAGCGTGGGGCCCCTTGTTAAAAAAAAAATCCTTCAGAATTTCAAGACAGTGGCCACACAGTATTGAAAACAGCGTGTGGCCCTTCTAAGAGGGCCCTGGGCCGCCGCTCAGGTTGCAGGCCTCCAAATCCAGCCCTGCAGCCCAGACTCACGTTAGGGATGGCCCACCCAAAGGCAAGAGGGACTTCAGTGAACAGATCCTCTGCCTCTCGGTCAGAGAAGCTGTAGGTGGAGGCGCTGGAAGTCCGAGAGGAGACATCACAAAATTCAAGAGCACCTTTCTTCTTCCAAGAGCCACAAGTTGGTTTTAGTTAGAAGACCATGGTGGAGTCCCCAGCCCATGGCTGAGTCATTCCCCCAAACTGCGGGCTTTCAGTGAAAAAAAGGGAGAAAGACTGGGGTTGTTGGCAGATCTCTCGGAGGTCCTGGGTTCCCCACCAACTGAGCATTGACTGGTTCAAGCAGAACAGCAAGGAGACAGGCGAGAGGCCTGACTGGGGCAGGGTCGGGGGCTTGGTAGCCACTAACGTCTCAGCCCCCATGGCCCCTAGTCCGGATCTTATTGCATCTGCCTCCTCGCCTCGAGACCATCAACCTTCCAGCAGTTGGGAATCCCACCGAGTGCCCTCCTGCCTTTGAGTAGAGCATCCCCCCTGCCTCCTGATCCAAAATCTGATGGAACTGGAACTTCCCTGTGGTTAGGACTTCACCTTCCAATGCAGGGGATGCGGGTTCAATCCCCGGTCGGGACACTAAGATCCCACATGCCTCATGGCCGAAAAACCAGAACATAAAACAACAGAAGGGATATTGTAACAGATTCTATGAAGACTTTAAAAATGGTCCACTTCTGTGGGGTGGGAGGGCAGTTCCAAAGGGAGGGGACATAGGTACATTTATGGCTGATTTATGCTGTTGTATGGCAGAAACAAACACAACATTGCAAAGCAATTATCCTCCAATTAAAAGTAAATTTAAAAAAGAGCAAAAAAAGGTCCACATTAAAAAAAAATCTAAGAAACAACAATAAAAAAAGGCAAAGTCTGAACTGCCTTGATCACCTGCGGAGACAGAGTAGAAATATATATTCAGTCTCTGCCCCCAATTCCTCTTGTAATTTCCTGAGTTTATGGAGATGCTGGGAGTATCTGACACAGAGCTCCTAAATCCCTGGGGATTTCCTCTGTTGTAGGAGGTCTTGGTTCTAATGAAGGGACTCTGGATGGGTTCCTGGACACCTTCAGGATGCTTGTCAGAAAGACCAAACCATGATTACAAGTCACTTCTTGGCATGAGGTGGCCAAAGTAGTAGAGTTTCAGCTTCAGCATCAGTCCTTCCAATGAATACTCAGGGCTGATTTCCTTTAGGATGGACTGGTTGGATCTTCTGGCAGTCCAAGGGACTCTCAAGAGTCTTCTCCAACACCACAGTTCAAAAGCATCAATTCTTCAGGGCTCAGCTTTCTTTATAGTCCAACTCTCACATCCATACATGACTACTAGAAAAACCACAGCTTTGACTAGACAGACCTTTGTTGGCAAAGTAATGTTTCTGCTTTTTAATATGCTGTCTAGATGGGTCATAGCTTTTCTTCCAAGGAGTAAGTGTCTTTTAATTTCATGGCTGCAGTCAACATTTGCAGTGATTTTGGAGCCCAAGAAAATAAAGTCTCACACTGTTTCCATTGTTTCCCCATCTATTTGCCACAAAGTGATGGGACCGGATGCCATGATCTTCATTTTTTGAATGTTGATTTTTAAGCCAGCTTTTTCACTGTCCTCTTTAACTTTCATCAAGAGGCTCTTTAGTTCTTTGCTTTCTGCCATAATGATGGTGTCATCTGCATATCTGAGGTAATTGATGTCTCTCCCGGCAACCTTGATTCCAGCTTGTGCTTCTTACAGCCCAGAATTTCGCAGGATAAAACCTCTGTGTAGATCTGAATTGCAGGGGTTGGTGAACACATCCATGTGCCAGAGGAGGACAAACTCCAGCTCCACAGGGACAGAAGCGCCTGTGCTCAGGACCCTTGTTTATTTCACCCTTTGTACCTCTCCCTCTGGCTGTTCGTTCCTATCCTTTACAGCATCCTTTATATAAACCAATAAACATAGGCAAAGGTTCCCTGAGTTCTGGGAGCCATTGTAGCAAATCACTGAGCCTCATCAGGGGGTTGTGGGAACCCCTGGTTTGTAGCTGAGACAGACAGAAATGTGAGTAACTTGGGACCCACTCTCTGTGATTGGTATCTGAAGTAGAGAGAAGCCGTCTTGTGGGACTGAGCTTTTGACCGTAGGGTCTGTGCTAACCCCACAAAGTTAGTGTCAGAATTGAATTGACTTGTAGGACACCCAGATGGTGCCCATGGAGTACTGAAGACTTGCCTGGAGGGGAAAATACACACTTTTCAGGGAGAGTTATTCTAGGAGGGGAAGCAGTTTTCCATGATGCACCCACACCTCAGCTGCCAATCTCTTCCCCTTCCAGCTTCAGCAGCAGGAGGCAGGCTCCAATTTCCACCAAACATAAGTTTCAGGCTGTTTAAACTTAATTCTTACACAGAGAGTGAGCACACGCCAAGATTTTCCTTACCTCGTCCATGAACGAGTCAATGAGTCCAGCACGACTGACTCCACGGCCAGTACAAGAAGGACCGACCCTCTGTTTATCCACCATCCGTGAAGAAAATGAAAATTGGAAGACGATGCACAGGTAGATGTCCACCTCATTAGTGCTGTGTAGTCAATAAAGCCGTCACCCAGCAGTTGTCTTCTCTACTGGACAGAAATCGTCTTAGCAACTTTCTCCACATTCACAGACTTGGGGACCTAATCAATAATAAATTGTGCCAGAGTCCCGTTTTCTGAGACCAGTGCTGTACAGAACTTTCTGTGGTGGTGGAGATGTTCTGAGCTGTCCCATATAGGATGAGCCTCAGCCACGCGTAGCTATTGAGCACTTAAAATGCAGCTAGCATTACTGAGGAACTGGATTTTATTTTTAATGTTTTATTTTGAAATACATTCAGACATACAGCAAAGTTATAGATAGTACAGAGTTCTCATACACCTTCTCCAGTTTCTTCTAAATACGAACGTCTTATGTAACCATGGCGCACATCTATCAAAAGTAAGAAATTGGGATTTCCCCATGGTCCAGTGGTTAAAATTCCACACTACCACTGCAAGGGGCGCAGGTTCGATCCCTGGTCAGGGAACTAAGAGCCCGCATGCTGTGCAGCACGACTGAAAAACAAAACAAAACAAAACTAAGAAATTAATACCAGAACAGGCTTAATTTGGGTATCCACTAGCTTTTTTTTTCACTACTGCCTTTTTCAAATCCCTTCCAAGACTGTATCCAGTGATCATCCCCTCTTGGTCTCTGCTCTGTGACAATTTCTTAGTCTTCCTCGATTTTCCTGATTCTCACGCTTTTGAAGCGGTCGGGAATCTGCAGAACAGCCCACAGTTTGCAGATATGGGTGTGTCTGATATTTTTTCAGGAGGAGACTGGGCTTGTGGACTTGGTGGAAGAGTCCCCCAAAAGTGAGGAGGTGCCCTTCCCATCACGATACATCTGGGGCATCCAAGACCCCTGCCTGGAGGTGTCTTTGTCGCTACAGGTGGTATTGACCTTCTTCCCCCTTGGCTCAGGAAGGTATCCGCCATGTTTATCGTCCAGTGGGTTTCTGTCTTTCCCATCCCTACTCTGAGACTTATTTTTTATTTTTTTAAAGATTTTTTTTGGATGTGGACTATTTTTAAAGTCTTTATTGAATTTGTTACAATATTGTTTCTGTTTTAGGTTGTTTTTTTTTTTTTTTTTTTTTTTAACCACTGGACCAGCAGGGAAGTTACTACTCTGCTTTAGAAGCAAGTCACTGTCCGCCCTACTGTCAAGGAGAGGGGAGTCCAGCTGGAGCACCTCCTGGAGACTCTGTGGATGCAAGGTAAAACCACCACAATGATTAGTGAAAACTGGGAGACAGTTGCTGGAAGCCTGTGCACATTTCGTGTTTCTCCTCCATTTCCCCCATTAATTTCAGCCTTCATCTCTTGATATTATCTTCAGCAGTTACTACTGTGGTGCTTAATGGTGATTTTCTATTTTCTTCTTTTATGTTAACTAGAATTATGCAAGGAACATTTGTCCTTTTCCTCCTTTTTATTTATTTATGTCTCCACAGAGTACTACACATTAATTTTATTCTTTGAAAGGACATATGGTCATCTTTCTGCCTTATGTCCCTGTTTTGGATGGTTTTTCTAACAATAGTAAGAATGTTCCAATATAGGACAGTCAAAAGGAGCAATAGATGTCCAAGCACATGGGTGTTTCTGGAAGGACTGATCAAAACATTGTCACTGGAGGCTAGGATATTTGGGGACTTTAAAAGACTGGTGTGGGACTGGAGTAGAAATACCCACCAGAAGGAATCCCCTGGAGGTCCAATAGTTAGGACTCAGTGCTTACACTGTGGTGGCCTAGATTCAATCTCTGGTTGGGGAACTAAGATCCTGCAAGGTGAGCAACAGAACCAAAAAAGAAGAAGAAGAAGAAAACACCCACAAAAATAAGGATGAGAAGCCGAGGCTGGACTGTGCATCTCAGAGTCCTAACCTCGTTCCTTTTACACGAGAACTTGGGCAAATTATACTGTCTCTCTGGGCTTCAGTTTCCCCCCGGTTAAGGTGAAGATGAAGGTGCTGATCAACAGTGGTTCTCAGGCTGGAGCACACATGTGGAGGTTTTTTTCAAACACAGGGTGCTGGCTGCACCCCCAGAGTGTCAGATTCAGTAGGCCTAGCTAGGTCTCGGGTAGGGCTCAGGGCTTTGCGTTTATAACACATTGTCAGCCGATGCCAAGGCTGTTGATCCAGAGACCACACTTGGAGAACCATTCGTCCAGATGATAGCTGAGTACTGTGGACAGCTATGGATGTATCTCTTAACATGAGGAAATCCTTGGCCCTGGCTACGTCACTGCTGAAATGATGGAACAGACCTTTGTAGGAACAGGGGAGCAGGGTCACTGAGGATCCAGTGGGGAGCTAGGCAGTAGGCATGTGAATGATTGCTCTGTGCCAGGCATGGCATTAAATGCCTCAAAGACCCAGTCGCTGCCCAGAGAGGAACAAAGATAGGCAGAGTGGTAAAGAGTAGGCTTGAGGGTCTTCCCTGGTGGTCCAGTGGTTAAGAATCCACCTGCCAATGCAGGGCACACTGGTTTGATCCCTGATTCAGGAAGATCCCACATGTCATGGAGCAACTAAGCCTGTGCACCACAGCTTACTGAGCCCTCGTGCCTAGAGCCTGTGCCCCGAAACAAGAGAAGCCCCACAGCAAGAAACCTGTGCATCACTGAAAGGAAGAGAAGCCCCACTCGCCAAAACTAGAGAGAGCCCGAGGGCGGCAGTGGAGACTCAGGGCAGCAAAAAATGAATACATTTTTAAAAAAGGCTTGAATCTGTCCCCCAGCCGCACACACTTAACAATCTTGGGCAAATGACTACGTGACTTCTTGCTTAAGTTTCCCCACCTATACAGAGAGGAGAGAGTGAGACTTTCAGTGTCTGGCAGGAAGATGCCCAATAAACGCTTACTACTGCTAAAATTATCATCCTTTGCCACTAAGCCTTTCCAATGAGGAGAAACAGCAGTGACAGATATTATTTATTTCTACAGCACGTCTCAGTCACCCTAAGCCCCAACACCACCAAGCCTGGATACCCCGTCTACCCTCTCAGTCACCACTGTTCACCCATGCACAAAATCCAAAACAGGTTATGAGAAAAATTCAGCATAATTTATTAAATAGTTTCCAAGGGCTCCTCCAAGGAGCATTAACAATCTCAGTATGATAAATATCAATAAATTAAAATAGCTATAACCTCCTGCCCTCACAAGGGTGTAATACAATTTAAGTCTTCCAAAGAAAAACATTCTATAAATAACAAGACAAAGAACAATGACATAACTTGAAATCATTTTCAAGTTAGCTCAGACATTTATATCTCAGTCTTCCCAGGACTTGCAATTTTGAGGCTTCATTGAGAGGATAACTAGAATGATTTACTTAACTCACAGCAGAATTCTCATACACAGCTGTTACTCATCTTTTTTTTTTTAAGGCTCCTTGCATTCCTGCCAGTCAAAAGGAACAGGGTCAACCAGATGGTCTTCAGTGACCTTCAGGGGTTCAGTGCCCACTAATTTCAGGCACTTTGAAAACGTTTCTAAAACACACTTGACGAACATTTTACTTGGATAGGTGGCTGTAGGAACAGCAATGTCTGGAGCACGTTGCAATTCAAGTTTTTTGAGATGGTCCATGACATCAGAAAAATTATTTGTGTCCTTGAAAAATGGTTTGATCGCTCTGAAATAAGGCAGGATGGCTGAGCTGTTGATGTTGTGTGGCGGTTGAGGGCTCACAGAAAAACACTGCATGCGGCACGTGCAGGATTCTGCCACTCCCTTCTCTTTCTGCTCCTGTGGAAGGAGGAGGGGAAATGGGTGAGCATTAGTGTTGCAAAGTAGCCAGAAATCCTGATAGCTCCTGGGTCAGGAAGATCTCCTGGAGAAGGAAATGACAACCCACTCCAGTATTCTGGCCTAGAGAATCCCATAGACTACAGTCTGAATCCCTGGCGGGCGACAGTCCAAGGGGTTGCAAAGAGTCAGACACGAATGAGCAACTAAACATCAATAATAAGTCGAGGGGCCTGGGCAGTGCTTTCTCTTCAGTGGCTCATCTAACCGGTGCCACAAGCCTGTGATGGGCAGTGTCCCCTCTCCCAGAAGAAACTAATGCTCAGCTGGTTTGTGGAGCTGGTGCAAGATCAGGTGATGGAGTGGGATTCCAACCCACATCAGGCAGCACTCCCAAAGCCTGTGCCACTAACCGGGGCTCCATCCTGCCTCTTCTGCACGTCTCTACCTCCTCTCCTCTGAGGATTGAGCAACCTTCTGGAATCCACTCTTAGCTGCTCAGGGGCCCAGAGAGGTGGGGAAGGGGAGGGCGTCTGCGTTTCTATGCTGCTCCTGGTTCTCTGTGACTCCGTGTAAAGTCGATATATCCCCTTCTCAAAAGCACTGAAACATGTGTACTACCACATGTGAAATAGATCACCAGTCCATGTTCGGTGTACGAAACAGGGCACTCAGAGCAAGTGTACTGGGGCCAACCCTGAGGGGTGGGATGGGGAGGGAGGTGGGAGGGGGAGTTCAGAATGGGGGACACAGGGACACCCATGGCTGATTTATGTCAAGGTATGGCCAAAACCACCACAATATTGTAAAGTCATTAGCCTCCAATTAAAATAAATTGATTAAAAAAGATATCCCCCTCTCCTAGCCAGGGTGGGAGGTGGTGGTTATTTTTGGCTGGAGAGGTCTCCAAGATGCCAGAGAGGTTTTACTCCAACACACCCTGGACTCCAGACCATGCCCTCTCCCATCTCTCTTCCTGGGGACTAGAAGCATCTCATCAACCTCAAGCTGCCTGATCACCAGAGCCAACAGCCTCCGCCTTTGCATCTGTAGAAGGAAGCCAAGGCAGGGGTGTCCCTGGTGGCTCAGTGGTTAAGAATCTGCCTGCCAATACAGGGAACACAGCTTCCATCCCTGGTCCGGGAAGATCCCACAAGCCACGGAGCAAATATGCGCTGATGCCACAACTTCTGAACCTTTGCTCTAGATCCTGTGCCCACAAGAGAAGCCACTGCCGTGAGAAGCCTGCACACTGCAACTAGAGCGTAGCCCCCACTCTTCGCAGCTGGAGAAAGCCCATGTGCAGCAATGAAGACCCAGTCCAGACAAAGTTAAATAAATAAATTAAGCAAACAAAAAAAAAAAAAGCCAAGGCTAAAGTTTAAATGCCAGGATGGAAGGGAAGATCAAGGCCAATCTTACGACTCACTTCCACGTGTTGCTTTCTGTTTACTCAAAGCTGTGTAAGAGCTCCTGTCTTGACCACAACCCTTAGAAACTGAAAGAGCATTTTCATGTACTCAGCCTCCCACTTTCCCTGCCGTGGGTCAGGCTCAGCTGGGCCTCTACTAGAAGCTGATGGAGCCCTAATTCATAAGTAACACACACACATGTGTTAACCGTCCTTGTTTGCCGTAAGAGACGCTCCTTGTGACCCACAGGAGGATTTTAGCATCCTGTATTTTCTGGGCTATCATGTACAGCTTAGGCTGAGATTGGCTGCTCTTTGAAGAGCAGGGAGGGAGGAAAACGAATTTACCTGTGAACCGAATATGTCGGGGATGAACAAGCCCACAAAAGTAGGGGTACGTGAGAAATTGTTGAGCTTGGGGGTCTCTGGGCTAATCTCTGTCTCTGACCCCCACCACCAACCTCACAAAAATTCCATCCTAGCCTGTCTGTGATGAAACTGAAGATCCAATACTCTGGCTACCTGATGTGAAGAGCCGACTTGTTGGAAAAGAGCCTGATGCTTGGAAAGATTGAAGGCAGGAGGAGAAGAGGGCGATAGAGGATGAGATGGTTAGATTGTATCACTCACTCAATAGACATGAATTTGAGCAAATTCCAGGAGATAGTAGAGGACAGAGGAGCCTGATGTGTTATAGTCCATGGAGTCACAGAGTCGGACACGACTGAGTGACTGAACAACAAGAACGACAAAAGCCTGTCTAGTTGTTCCCATCCCTTCCAGGTATGTCCACAGCCCTAGCTTCTGGTCTGAAAAAGAGTAGGCTTCTTCTGGGGGCCCAGGAAGGCATTTTAAAGAAATGGCTTAGAAAAGAAATCTGGTGGGCACTTACATATTCTTCCATGAGTTTCGAAAATGAGAACTTCAATTCTGTGATTACAGCTGATTGTACGTCTTGTGGTAGTGGATGGCTATGGGAGGAGAGCAAAGCTCCCGAACAGCAGAGCAGGAACAGGGCAAGCCCGGAGGATCCTGGAAAAAGACAGTGATGCTGTGAGGTACGCGGACCGCACACCCCCACCCGCCCCAGCTTCCTCCACCGGAGCTGTGCTGGGTTGGGCCCCTCCAGTCTTCTTCTCCGTCTGGGGAGACCCGACCGTGCCCCCCAGCATCCGTGGCCGCAGGACCCAGTGATACCTGAGAGGGAGACCATGGCAGGAGAGAGCAAGGCTGCTTCGGCAACAGCTGCTGGAGTGAGATGTGCTCGCCATAGTCTTAGGGAGGTATATATATAAAGGGCCAGTTGCAAGGAAGAGGGACACTGAAAGTCCCACCCATGGCAAAGTCATTACTCAGCTTTTCTACAGAAGGCACTTTCAAACTTCTGCCATCCGAGCCTGGGTGAAAGCAGGGCTGGAAGGAAATGCTGAGGTTACCCTCAAGGTGGGCAGATGCCTGACTCAGTCCAGATGCACACACGGAGCCCACAGGAAGGCATACACGTCTTTGCCATTTCTTCTTGGAAAGAGCTTGGTGATTTGACTAGAAGAAATTTCAAAGCCCCCGGGGTTGACAGGCAGAACCCCCAAGGAACGTATGACTAACCGGAGTTGAGGGTCAGTGCCCCACAAGAAATTTCTGGGGAGGGTCATGGTGAATGTGTGTAGGTGTGAAGCCGGCACAAAGCTTATAAAATGTATTATCTCTGGAAGTTTCTGAAGCATACCCATGCCAGAGCTCGGGGACAGCCCTGATAACCACTGTGAACTTGAGTGAGTCAAAGATGTTGACTCCCCGCTGCTTGGCCTTAAACATCGTTGGATCCTCCACAGCATCTTTGTAACCACAGGCCTCAAGCCAGAATCCATGCTCCAGAGTTACCTGGTTCTTGTCAACTAGTTTTTTAATTTTTAGTTGTTATATATTTTGGCCAGGCTGCTCGCAGCATGTGGGATCTTAGTTCCATAACCAGGCCCAGTGCAAGGGAAGCGCAAAGTCTTAACCACCACACCACCCGGGAAGTCCCGGAGTTATTTGTTGAAATCACTTACTCGTATTTTGAGTGCCAACTCTAACTTGATGTTATTCTCAGCTCTCAGAAATGATGGCCAAAAAGTTAGATGAGGTCTCTGACTTCAGGAAACTGGTGTTCTCGTGGGCAAGGAGCTGACAACAAACACCATTAATAAGCAAGAGTGGATCAGAGATAGAGATAGGCAGAGAGTGATAGATGACATATGTAGTCAGGGGAGCAGGAAATGTCTCTCTAATGAGGTATCACTGAAGCGGAGACCTAAAAGATGAGTAGGAGTCTGCTGTGGGAAGATCTGGCAAATGGGTGCTCCAAGCAGGGGGTCCCATGGTGCAAAAATGATCTTGATGTCACAGGTCACGGTAGCTGGAATGAACTGAGAGAAGGAGAGGGTGGTGGAGAGCTGGGCGGAGGCCAGGTCACAGAGGGCTTTAAGGAACTTAGGTTTAGGACTTCCCTGGTGGTTCAGTGGTTAAGACTCCGAGCTTCTGGTTCCTCTACTGCAGGGGGCATGCATTCGATCCCTGGTTGGGGAATTAAGATCCCACATGTCACGTGTGGTGCAACCAAAGGAAAAAAAAAAAGAATTTGGGTTTAATTCTAAGTATGATGAGGCACTGCTGCATGGCTGTAGGTGGGGAAACATAGGCCCTGGTGTCCTTTAGAGAATGAAAAAGAGATAGGCCGCTGAGTGCATAATGGATTGTGTGATCCAGGGTGGAAACAGAGGGTCCAGTTGGGTTATGCAGCCATACAGGTGAGAGGTGATGGTGACTTGGACCAGGATGGAGTAGTTGAAGATCTACAGGATGGCTGCTGGACTGGTGTGGGGATGAACTGAAGAGAGGAATCAAGGGTGACTCCAAGGTTTAAATACAGCCATTGAATGGTTAATGCGCCATGGGGGGATAAAGTCTAGAGATGAGAAATCAAGAGTCCTATTTGGAGTCAGTTAAGTTTGAGATGCCCTCTGGGCATCTATGTAATGTCAGGTCAGCCACTGGATAAAAGTCACAAGCTCAGGGATGAGGTCAGACCTGGGTGGTTCATAGAACCCAGTGTACACCAGAAGAGACAGTTGGCAACCCCCTCCACCCTTAAGCCCAAGTCCTCCTCTAGTCATTGCTGTCTCTTTCCTATTCTTTTAAAAAGTATTTATTTTTATTTATTTATTTGGCTGCACTGGATCTTAGCTGCAAATTGTGGGATCCAGTTCCCTGACCAGGGATCACACCCAGGCCAACTGCATCGGGAGCACCAGGGAAGTCCCCTCTTTTCGCCTCTTATCCAAGTTTCTTCAGAGAGATCTAGACTTACTTTTATCTCACAGTATGGTTTTCACTCCAATGATTTATTCAAAACCCTCTGGAAAAGTCCACACTAGGTAACATTTGCCCCCATGACTTACAGCCTCTGGTGTTTACTCCCACAGTGCTGTTACATTACATGGCAGAGGGGACTTTGCAGATGTAATTCAGGTTACTAATCAATTGACCCTAAGGCAGGTTGATTACCAGGTGGGCCCAGTGTCATCACACGAGACTTAAAGAAGGAAGAAGTGAGAGAGACTCAAAGCATGAGAACGACCCAACTTCCATTGCTAGCTTGAAGGTGGAGGGTCCAGGTGGAAAGCATGAGAAAAAAATTAGTTTGACCAACAATCAGTAAGTTGGGAAGAGGCACCTGGGCCCTAGGTGAGACCTGCAGCCCCAGCTGATACCTTGACTTTAGCTGGTAAAGAACTAAAGAGAGAACACAGAACAAGCAGAGAACAGAATCCAGTTACACCATACTGGATTCCTGACCTGCAGAAACATCACTTTGTCAATAGAGGTCTGTATAGTCAAAGCTACGGTTTTTCCAGTAGTCAAGTACGGATGTGAGAGTTCAACCATAAAGAAGCTGAGTACAAAAGAATTGATGTTTTCGAACTGTGGCCCTGGAGAAGACTCTTGAGAGTCCCTTGGAGACTCTCAAGGAGATCAAACCAGTCCACCCTAAAGGGAATCAACCCTGAATATTCATTGGAAGGACTGATGCTGAAGCTGAAGCTCCAATACTTTGGCCGCCTGATGCGAAGAGCTGACTCATTTGAAAAGACCCTGATGCTGGGAAAGATTGAGGGCAGGAGGAGAAGGGGACGACACAGCATGAGATGGTTGGATGGCATCACTGACTCAATGGACATGGGTTTGAGCAAACTCTGGGAGACAGTGAATGTGACAGGAAAGCCTGGCATGCTGCAGTCCATGGGGTTGCAAAGCGTCAGACATGACTTAGGGACTGAACAACAATAGCAATCTTTGTGGTTTTAAGGTGTTAAGTTTATAACTTTTGTGAGAACCCACATAGTCTCTAGTGACCTCCTATTGCCAAGCTTACTGGGTTCTTTTCAGCTATCATTTGACTTCATCCTTTCATGGCATGCAATAATATCAACTAGTTCCTCTTCTTGAGAACATCTTTCCCCCCTGAAAATGTTATCCTGATATGTTTTGGATATCAGCTTCTCACAGTGCATTCTGAGGCTGAATCATCTTCCTGCTTTGCTCTTTAATGGACATGCCTCAAAGGGCCCAGTGCTTGGTCTATGTTCTCACAGTTTAATGTTTCTCTCCTTTTATCTAAATGTCCAGCTGCCCTATGGACATCTCCACCTGAATGGCCCACCTGGACTTCATGTTCAACATAGCCAGAATGGAGGTGCATACCCTGCGAACCAGGGTGATAGTGAGAAAGGCAATGAAGACCTGTGGATGGATTGGCAAAATCTGCAGGAGATAGAATCCCATCTTCAGGAGGTGATTGATTGAATCTGGGGATAATGGAAAGGGAGGAATGGAGGATGACTTCCAGGTGTCTTGTTTGGGCAACTGGATAGATGGTGTTGGTCCCTACTGGGAGAGGATTACAGGGCTCAGGTGACACAAAGAATTTGTTTATTGATGTGGTAAGGTGGGAGTGCACAGAAGGCCACTGGGCATTTGCACTTGGAGCTTGAAGGAAGGAACTGGAGACATACATTGGGTACTACCTGTATATCGTGTTGATGAAACTGGACGTCTAAGAGAGAGGACCAATGTGAGTTGTGAATCAAGGGTGGAGCCCTGGCACACACCTCCATTAATGGAACAGGTACAGGAAGAGGATTTAGTCTAAAACACTGAAAAGACATCCTCAAGAGGGAAAGAAATGTACTTGAAAACATGTGGTCATGGAACAAGATAAGAAGCGGTTTCAAGAAGGCGGAAATGATTGGCACCACCAAAAGGCACAGAGAGGTCAAATAAGATAAAGGCTGAAGAGATACAGTAGGTTTGAGAACATGAGGTCACTGGGAAATTTGCTAGTGGGGGTTGGATAAACTGTTGGGCAAGGGGAAGCCATACTGTGGTTTTGGAATGGAGGAAAAAGTAAAACCACAGACTCAGTCGTGTCCCTGGGATCCCAGGTATCCTCCCTGGTTCATCTCTTTGATATATATCACTGATCACTGTAGACTCTTGGATATTTGTTTTATTCTTTAAAAAGATGCATGGCTCCCTTTTTGTCTTATTTCCAAGTTCTGGGAAATTTTTCTCACAGCAGTAAAGGTGTTCTAATACAGGACAATCAAAAAGAATGACAGATGTCCAGGTGTTTGGGGATCACAGTCAGTAAATCAGACTTCCTCAAAATTAAAAAAAAAATAATAATTCTTTTCTAAAAACCTTGTTGAGAGGATGAAAAGATAAACCAAGACTAGGGGAAAAAATGTTAACCAAATGCAAATCCAACAAAGGAATTCTGAGCAGAATATAGAAAGAATGCTCAAAACTCAGTTTTATGGTTTAGGCAGTGGTTTCTTAAAATGACACCAAAGGCACAAACAACCAAAGGGGAAAAAAAACAGATAAATTACATCTCAGCAAAATTAAAACATTTTGCTTGTCAAGGGACACTACCACGAAAGTGAAAGCCAACCCCGAGAATGGGAGAAAATCATGAACAAGACGGGGGGGCTAGCATCCAGAACATATAAAAGCTCTTACAACTCAATGATAACAAACAAACAAACCCAATTTTAAAATGACCAAAGTATTTGAATAGACATTTCTCCAAAGAAAATACAAATAATCGCATGAAAAGATGTTCAGCACCATTAGTCAGGCATTGTTGTTGTTGTTATTTAGTCACTCAGTCGTGTCCCATTCTTTTGGGACCCCATGGACTGTAGCCTGCCAGGCTCCTCTGTCCATGGAATTCTCCAGGCAAGATACTGGAGTAGGTTGCCACTTCCTTCTCCAAGAGATCTTCCCAACTCAGGGATCAAACCCATGTCTCCTGCACTGACAGGCGTATTCTTTACCACTGAGCCACCAGGGGAGCCCAGTCAGGCATTCAGTTCAGTTCAGTCCCTCGGTCCTGTCAGACTG
>NW_011494732.1:6389446-6391128 GCF_000754665.1 Bison bison bison | reverse complement strand
CCGGTCCCATCACTTCATGGGAAATAGATGGGGAAACAGTGGAAACAGTGTCAGACTTTATTTTGGGGGGCTCCAAAATCACTGCAGATGGTGATTGCAGCCATGAAATTAAAAGATGCTTACTCCTTGGAAGGAAAGTTATGACCAACCTAGATAGCATATTCAAAAGCAGAGATGTTACTTTGCCAACAAAGGTCTGTCTAGTCAAGGCTATGGTTCTTCCAGTGGTCATGTATGGATGTGAGAGTTGGACTATGAAGAAGGCTGAGCACCGAACAATTGATGCTTTTGAACTGTGGTGTTGGAGAAGACTCTTGAGTTCCTTGGACTGCAAGGAGATCCAACCAGTCCATTCTAAAGGAGATCAGTCCTGGGTGTTCTTTGGAAGGAATGATGCTAAAGCTGAAACTTCAGTACTTTGGCCACCTCATGCAAAGAGTTGACTCATTGGTAAAGACTCTGATGCTGGGAGGGATTGGGGGCAGGAGGAGAAGGGGATGACAGAGGATGAGATGGCTGGATGGCATCACCGACTCGATGGACGTGAGTTTGAATGAACCCCGGGAGTTGGTGATGGACAAGGAGGCCTGGCATGCTGCAATTCATGGGGTTGCAAAGAGTCGGACACGACTGAGCGACTGAACTGAATGAATACTGATGAATATACTTAAGAATTGTGCACTTTAAACAGGTGAATTTTAGTTACATACATTAGATCTCAGTCAAGATGTTGCATTTTCAAATTATAGGAATCAGAACCATCTCTTTTTATATATTTATTTTTATTTATTTGGCTGCACCAGGTCTTAGTTGCAGCATGTAGGATCTTTTGAGTTGCAGCATGTGAACTCTTAGCTGCAGCATATGGCCTGTGGGCATTGACCCAGGGTGGAGGGCAGGGATCTAATTCCCTGATCTGGAATGGAACATAGGCCCCCTGCATTAGGACTGTGGAATCTTAGCCACTGGACCACCAGGTAAGGCCCCACTCCCATCATCTTATCCTGTTAATTTCACAAACCGGTGCCCAGGAGTCTGTTGCCAGCCGGGCAGTGGGCTAGATACTGAGGATGGAAAGATGAATGAGATTGGACCCGTCTAAAACGGGGCCTTGGTGATAAATCTGTTGTTTGGGTGGACAGTGGTTAAAACTTCTGACGCAGGGATTAAACAGATCCACCTTGGAATCCACTGATTAGAGAGGACTGTTTGTCCTTGGATTCATTTCTCCTCCCCAGTTTCGCCAAAGGGGGATAAGAATTCATACTTTATTCCGAGGTGCTCCAGAGAAGAAACAGATTAGCAGCTGGGAAGCGCTCAATACCTGCAGGGGCCACCACAGTAATCACCCCCAGGCGGTGGTGGGAAGAGTATTGCTAACCCTGTGCAGTTGGGTCTCTGATTTCTGGCTGAGGGAAAAGTGTCCGCAAGCGAGAATAGTGGGTTCCAGGAGCGCCTGCGCAACCGCGCCTCCGCCGCCTGGAGCGTCCCGGCGGGTGCCTAGCAACCAGCTGGCTCGGCGAACGCGCGAGCATGGAGCCGGAGACCCGGACCTTGAGCGCCGCGGTCCGGGAGCACCTGCGACAATTGTGTCTGCACGAGTTCCCGTGCGGCACCGGCAGCTGGGTGCGGGCGCTGGCGGGGCGGCCGGGGGGGGGGCTCGGGGGGCTGGGGAACGGGGG
>NW_011494732.1:6382977-6389346 GCF_000754665.1 Bison bison bison | reverse complement strand
ACGGAGGGGACCGACCAGGGGCCAGGCCAGGGCCCAGGGATGCAGAGCGGGGCTGGGGAAGGGCTGGCTCTGGGTGCTGAGGGCGCCACCAGCCCCAGGAGTTGGTCGATAAGGAGAAGCCTGGAGAGGATGTTTGGATCGGGGCGTTTAGGGAGCGTCCTGACCTGGGGGTGGTGATGGGGTGGACTGTGGGAACAGGGACGCTGCAGGAGAGGACGAGATAGGCCCCCACCTGTGGGCACTGACCCGGTAGAAGGCAGGGACCCCGCCTCGAGCAGAGCGGGACCCCGGGGCAGGCTCTCTTAAAGACACCAGCCTCCTTTAGGGGTGAAATATCGTCCTGAGAGCAGGTGTACAGTTAGGACCCTGCTGCGATGTGGCCAAAGGGGCTGTCCTCACCAGCTAAGTGCAGGAGGAGCATGACCTTCAGAACCAGGGGCTTCTCAAGTGTGCCAGGAAGTCCTGAGTCCTGAATGGTTCCCATGGGCTTGGTGGGAGGCCTTTTGGTGTTCCTGTCCAACTCTTTGAGACCCCATGGACTGCAGCACACCAGGCTTCCCTGTCCTTCACTCTCTCCCAGAGTTTGCTCACACTCATGTCCAATAAGTCGGTGATGCCATCCAACCATCTCATCTTGTCATCCCCTTCTTCTCCTGCCCTCAGTCTTTCTCAGCATCAGGGTCTTTTCCAATGAGTCAGCTCTTTGCATTAGGTGGCCAAAGTACTGGAGCTTCAGCTTCAGCATCAGTCCTTCCAGTGAATATTCAGGGCTGATTTCCTTTAGGATTGACTAGTGGGAAGCTGGGACCCCACATTCCCTTGTCGGGCTGGTCCCCATTTTCACAGAAGAGACAACCGAGATGCTAATCAAGGAACTAATTAACTTGTTTGATGAACATTGACTGGGCCCCTACTGTGTGCCTGGCATTGTGCTGTGCTTTGGGGCTTCATAGACAGACGCCTCTCAAGACGAAGGGGTGGAAGACAGTAAACTCAAGGACCAAAACCTTTCATCCTCCACTTATGGCATCTAAAGGGCCAAATGTTCAGCCTTTGCCACCTCTGCTTCGGAAACCTTTCCTTGGCTAAGTACCTCCCACAGATTGCCTTTCACACCTCCTGGTTTCTAAGCTCACCCTGCTCGTCCTGTCTTATAGTCTATTCCATTTTGGGAGTTTTGAATCCTTGAGAGGGGGTGAGTCATAAAGAGAGAAATTCTGTTCCTCCCCTCCCCCACCCCTTACTGCAGAATAAGTCACGATTTCTTCCTCAAACTAGCCGAGTATGGCGGGAGCTGATCCCCAGAGAGGAGAAGTCCCTGAGCCCTGGGGAGGAGACTGTAGAGGATCTGCTGGGCTTAGTCCGCAGCGCCCACTCACCCTGGGCTCTGGTGGAGGGCTCAAGTGCAGAGGACCTTTTCCTGAAAGAGCTGGCCATCCAGAATCCACTGATGCTCAAAGACAGCTTCTTCTACACCTACTTCAGGTCGCTCCGGGTGGTGGACAAGGATGTGAGTGCTGGGAGTGAGCCTCAAGTACAGGGATGATGAGAGGGGAGCCATTTCCCTTACGGGACCGGGTGGTAAGACCTAGCTCTGCCCTCCTCCTGGTTAATCTCACCAGCTTGTCCACAGAGCAGGGCTACCAAGCCCAGCAAACTTGCCTAGTTTGTTGCCCCAGAGAAGGGAGGCCCAGCCAGGGTGGCCCATAATGTCCTTGGAGCCAAAGTCAACTGAGGATTCACAGACAGGCCCCTGAAGTTTCTGGCCTGACCCTGTGGGATGTAAACTAGAGTGGTCCTTTAAGACCACAGGGTTCACCATGGCTCTGATTCCTGCCCTCGGGAGCTGACAGTCCAGCAAGGGACACAAGACAGGGAAGCTGGAAGGGTGTCAGAGGAAGGGTGAGGCTTGAGAGGTGAGAGGCCTCTGCAGGCCCTGGCAGAAAGCTGCAGGAAAGGCGCACAGGAGAGGAAGGGGGTTGGGGTGTGGGGTGGTCACTCTCTGAGGCTGGACCCACCGTTGCTGTCCTCTAGTAGATTCCAGGGCCACCCCGGCCACTGCAGCTCCAATATCCCTTTCCTCCTTTCCAGGTAAGCCTGGTGGACAAAGAGCTCCTGAAATTTGTGAAGCTTGAAGAGTTGGTGCTGAGTGCTAATCAAATCAAGGAGATTGACACCACCAACCTGCCCCCAACTCTCAAGGTAAAGGAGCCCAGGTTCCATTCTGGGTCTTGGAGCCAGAGCTGCCCAGAGACCCTGCACTTCCTTGCCCACTCCCCAAGAGATTTGACCATCATGTCTTATGCTAAGGGTGGGTCCAAGGCTTTTGAAAGGTTGGCCAGATCCCTTAAAAAGTGAAACACAGGATTTCCATGTGGCCCAGAAATTCCCTTCCTAGGTATACACCCCAAAGCCTCAAAGGCAGGGACTCAGATTCTTGTACGCTAGTGTTCACTGTTCACAGTTGCCAAACGGTGAAGACAGCCTGTGTGTTATCAGCAGATGAATGGAGCAGCAAAATGTGGTCTGTCTACACAGTCATGAAAAGGCATGACAGGGACTTCCCTGGCAGTCCAGTGTGTAAGACTCCTTGCTTCCACCCACCTAAGGGGGCATGGGATCTATCCCTGGTTGGGGAACTAAGATCCCTCATGCCACACAGTGTGGCAAGAAAAAAAAAATGAAATGAACAACGTGGATGATCTTGAAAACGTGATGCTGAATAAAGGGGTCGGACACAAAAAGCCACGTATTAGATGATTACATGAAATCCATAGAAGAGGCAAATCCAGAGAGACAGAAAGTACATTAGAGGATACAGGGGGAGCAGGGGAGTGACTGGGGAGACGTTCAGTGGGTCGAGTTTCTGTGTGGGGCGATGAAATGGACAGTGATGATGACGGATGTACCCTGAGTGAGTGTACTTAAAGCTGCTGAATTGTCCACTTAAAAAGGGTTGAAATCACAAATTATGTTTTAATATATACAAAACCACAATGAAAAAATGGTAGGCCAGACAATATTATGAGTCTTCAGCTGAGTGTATCAAAATGGTCTCAATTTTAAATTAAATGCCGGGACTAGTAAATTTGATGGCAGAAGAGGCTCCGCTGTATGTCTCAGTGCCGGGCTCAAGAAGAAAATGAGGAAGGCCTGGGAGGAGAAACACAAGAATCTGTTATCTTTGGGCTTATTTCTTTGGTCCAGGGGCACTTTGGCTTTCCCAGGGACAACTGCCATGGATTGGGAAGTTGCCAAAATATTACAGATGTTCCCTCTCACCCTCTCCGACATCAGCTCCACTCCATATTTTAAAGTTTCCTTTGCAAAAGGAAAAGAAGCTTTCTGACAGCTACTGCAGGAATATTTTCTTCCCGAACCCTTTTTTAAAAATCACCAACCCAAAGGCTGTATTTACTTTATTTTATTATTATTTTTTTTACTTTATTTTTAAATATTTATTTACTTGGCTGCACTGGGTCTTAGCAGCAGCATATGGGATCTAGTTCCCTGACCAGGAATTGAACCTGGACCCCCTGCACTGAGAGTGTGGAGTCTTAGCCACTGGACCACCAGGGAAGTCCTTCTTCCTGGATCCTTAGGAGAGAGTCCAGGTGGGCAGAGAGAGACAAGGCCTGAGTACTTCGCAGCTCCCCTCCTAAGTTGCCCAGGGCTGAAGGAGGGGGCGGACTCTGTTCTACCTGGGCTCCCAGGCTGTCTGTCCGCTCGTCTCAGGTCCTGGAGCTGTACGGCAACAAGATAGCCAGCATGGAGTGTCTGTGCCACCACCCACCCCCGCGCCTCCAGCACTTGGGGCTGGGCCACAACAAGCTCCTGGGCCCCCTGGAGAGTCTGCACGTCACCAGCGACCACTGGTAACTCGGGAGCCCCCCGGGGGAAGAGGGAGGAGGGGGCTGAGCTTTGGGGCCCCTCTAAGCTGGAGACTTGGAGAACTCAGCTTTGCTCTTTTCTGTAATAACTCCTGGTTGGCTGCTAAGTCCAGACCTAGGGTTTTTTCCTCTGACGTCATAAACCAAAAATCCCACTGAGGCCCAGGGGAGGGCACCAAGAGCCAATGAGAGTGAGCGGACCTTTTGCTTTGAGGACGTGCTTCCAATTCAGGATTCCTCTTGCTGTTGTTCGGGCCAGTGAATTCTCGGTTCCGAGGGCCGTCCTGCATCTCCCTGGCCTCCACCCATCAGAGGCCAGGAGCATCCACCCCAGACCCGCTGTGACAACCCAAAGTGCCACATGGCCACTGGGGGGCAAAGCTACCCCCACCTGAGAACCACTGCCCTATAGACAAGTCTGCTTTGGCTTTGTCTCCTTGGTGGGTGAGCAGTGGTCAGTCTGAGTCATCTGAGGGCAGCAGACACCACCCATGAAAGCCTATCAGAGGAGGGACTTCCCCAGCAGTCCAGTGGTTAGAACTTTGCCTTCCAGTGCAGGGCGTCGTAGGTTCGATTCCTGGTCAGGGAGCTAAGATTCCACATGCCTTGGGGCCGATAACCCCTAAAACATAAAACAGAAATAACATTGTAACATATTCAATAAAGACTTTAAAAATGATCCACATTAAAAAAACAAAAAAGACCCTCCCTCAGAGGAAGCTGGGCCAGAGAGGCCTGTCAAAGCCCCTGTGAGGATTCCCGGGGCTCAGCATCCCGGGCAGACCTCCCTGGGCTGAGGTTCATGACAGTTCTTTCCTCACAGCCCAGGAAGGCCTCGAGGAGCAGGGCAGCTTTCCCAGGTGGCCTGGGAACGTGCTCATGGAAGGCCTGTCTCTGACCCTAATTTCCTCCTTCCTCCTCTTTATCTTGGCAAAGCTGCCTCTGCAGAACCTCAACCATGCACAATTCCAATCCCTGACTTCCACTTCCTCCGTCGTCAGGGAAGCTGCTGAGGCACAGGAAGAGAACACACGCTTTGGGCTGTGTGTGACAGCTGAGTTCAGAACTCTGCCAGAGTTCTAAGCGTTCTGGTTATTTTTTATTAATTTATTCATTTAAAATTTTTGGCCACATGGCATGTAGGATCTTAGTTCCCCAACCAGGGACCAAACCCACACTCCCTGCTGTGGAAGCGCGGAGTCTTAACCACTGGACCTCCAGGGACGTCCCTTAAGTGTTCTGGTCTTTGATTTGGAAAACAGGCTTATGATAACGTCGCCTGCTTGATGCTGAGTGTGGATTTCATAGAAACATGTATGTGTGAAAGCTCCATCTTTTGCTGTTTTGAATTTAAAAGGAGGGTACTTGTCCTGCGAATCCATCTTTCTGATGCTTCCACCAGTTCTCCTGAAGGAGGCTGGTATTGGGTAAAATCTGTGTGCCGGTCCAAACGAAGTGTTCTTCTCGGGTATTTCTGTGACTGGCTGGTCAACATTAGGGCAGGATGAGAGGAGGGAAGAAGGGCAGGTGCGGCTGGGAGATGGTCACGTGTGACGGCGGGATTGTGCTGATGAGGTGTCCCCTTGTGAACTGTATTTGTTGCCTCTGCTCTCAGAGCTGGAATCCGTTCACTTTCTGGTTTGCACAGTAGGGAGGCCCGCCACCGGGTGGGATGTGCGGGCGCCGCCTCTGTCCCTAGTGGCTGGCTCTTCTTCACCCACGTGCCCCAAGAAACAAATCAGGGACTTCCCTGGCAGTCCAGTGGCTGAGACTCCGTGCTCCCAAAGCAGGGGTCCTGGGTTTGATTCCTGGTCAGGGAACTAGATTCCACATCTAGGACCGAGACCTGGTGCAGTCAAATAAATAAGTAAATATTTAAAAAAAATAAAAGGAACAAATCAGACTGCTTCCCACAGTCGTGGCCTGGTCTGACCCTGGGGCACTTCTTCCAGCTTCCAGACCCTTCAAGGCTCACACCCCCTCTTCCCAGGCCCCCCTGTTTGTCGGGCTCTCCTACCCCACCCCCACGGCCCCTCCATACAGAGGCCTGCCTCCACCTTCCTCACCAGTCTCTCTGTCTCTGCTGAGAACCTTCTAGATGTATGGAAGATAGCCAGATGGTTAGCTGAGAAGAGGTCTATACACATACAAGTTGAGTGGAAGCAGGATGTGACGGCCACCTCTGTGCACAGCAAGAGCCAGAGGGTCGGGGGAAACGGGGGCTCCATCCAGACAGGGGGCTAACTCGGGTCAACAGCAGCCTGAGGCCTGAGTGTCAGGGAGGCCACAGTCTCCCATCCCGCCCTCAGCACCGGGCCTTGTCCAGCCGGGACTCGGGGTGCCGGGGGTGCTGGCAGATGCAGGCACAGTGACACGACCACGGCTGCCTGTCCCCACCGCTCTGCTCACCTGGCCTCGTGCTCCTGGGCCGTGCCGCTCGCCTTTCAGGCCCAACCTCGTCTCCCTGGACCTGAGCTTC
>NW_011494732.1:6382232-6382877 GCF_000754665.1 Bison bison bison | reverse complement strand
CTCTTAGCGACCCCATGGACTGCAGCCCACCAGGCTCCTCCGTCCATGGGATTTTCCAGGCAAGAGTACTGGAGTAGGTCGCCAGTCCCTTCTTGACAGGCATTAGGAAAATGCAAATGAAAACCACAATGAGATATCACTTCATACCTATTAAGGTGGCTATAGGTTTTGTAAATGTAAAATAATTGGTGTTGGTGAGGATATGAAAAAAGTGGAACTCTCATATATTGCTGGTAGAAATGTAAAATGAATGGTGCAGCTTCTGTGTAAAATAGTTTAGCGGGTCCTCAAAATGTGAAACGTTGAGTTACCATATGACCCAATAATTTCATTCCTAAGTATCCACCCAAGAGAAATGAAAACTTATGTTCATACAAAACTTGTACATGAATGTTCATAGCTGCATTATTCATCAGAACCAAAAAGTAGAAACAACTCAGATGTCCTTCAACTGGTGAATGGATAAACAAAAATGCCTTCTACCCATATATAGAATATTATTCAGCCATAAGAAGGAATGAAGTACTGACGTGCTGCAACATATCTGAACCTTGAAACTATTATGCTGTGTGTCCTTTTGGGATGAAGTCCCGGGGTCCAGCCCCGGCTGATCCAGGGTATTCGAAGGGGAGACGGCTTCGGCGG
>NW_011494732.1:6378722-6382132 GCF_000754665.1 Bison bison bison | reverse complement strand
CTGAAGCACCTGAGGCTGCTGCTCCTCCAGGGCAATCCACTGGCCCTGGTGCCCCACTACCGGGGCTTCACCATCGACAGCCTGGCCAGGCTCTGCGTGCTGGACGACATCACCGTGGCATCCAGCGAGAAGCATCTCTTCCGGGGGCTCAGCCGCAGCGAGGGTGAGGGGGCCAAGGCGCAGGGCTTGGGGGAACTGTTGAGGGTCCCCCCGGCCTACCCACCACCCTACTGGGTGTACATGTCTTGTTTGTCACCCAACTCGGCTGACTCAGACCTTGGTCAGGTGTAACTCACTTTCTTGGGCAGAGTTCTCGCCCAGATTTTGATCCACGTGATTGAGATTTGGGGACAGAAATGGTAGGGGGTTGGGACCATTGCGGTCCCCTCCCTTCCTTGCGAGACAAATGGGAAACATTCTTTAAATCAGCTTCTTGGCTTGCTGGTGACTTGAGATCACCCCTTGTGGCTGTACCAGAGTCTTCTCAAGGTCAGGGTGATGAAACAGGGTAGTAATAGCTCCGCCCTCTGCGTGTCAGGCACCGGCTAAAGTCACATAGCCTCCACCTGCAAGCATCCTGCAAAGCAGCTCCTGCCATTTCCATTATACGGATCAGGAAAACAAGGCTGAAGAGGGGTGTCTTGCCCGAAGGAAAGTGAAAGTGTCAGTCACTCAGTCGTGTCTTGACTCTTTGTGACCCCATGGACTGTAACATCTGTCCTTGGACTTATCCAGGCAAGGATACTGGAGTGGGTAGCCATTCCCGTCTCCAGGGGATCTTCCTGACTCAGGGATTGAACCTGGGTCTCCCACATTGCAGGTGGATGTTTTACTGTCCGAGCCACCAGGGAAGCCCCTGAGACTTACCCCAGTTCCCTGCGTGTTGAACTTGGCAGAGCTGGGACATGAACCCAAGTCTGCAAAGTGAGGCTCAGCCTGGCTCAGAGCAGGAGGCAGGAGGCATGCTCACCCGCCCTCCTTTGCTCTCTGTCTGTCCATCTCATCCCTCAGTTCCCCTCACCCCTGCCTGTTCCCTCCTGCAGATCTCCTGGCGCCCGAGGCACAGTTATTGGTGACTGTTGGAAACCTCCGAGGGGTGCTGGACTCCTCGGTCTTGGACCCAGAACCAGGGCCCCAAGGCCCTTTCATCACTTACAATTACTATGTGACGTACGATTTTGTAGAAGATGAAGAAGGCGAAGGAAGCCAATACGGTGGCGTCCTGGCCGAGGTGGGTGCCTGGGCAGCTCTGCCCTCAGGATCCCCTGTGCAGACAGGATGGCTTTAGGGAAACCAGGAAACCCCTTGACATGGGCCTTTCCAATTCATACCCTCCTCTGAACAGGAAGGCAGCTTCTGCTCAGCCCCTTTCTTGAAGCTGGTGTTGCTGGTGTCCTCAGTCACTTCAGTCGTGTCCAACTCTTTGCGATCCCCTGGACTGTAGCCTCCGGGCTCCTCCATCCCTGGGATTGTCCAAGCAAGGATACTGGAGTGGGTTGCTGTCTCCTCCTCCAGGGGATCTTCCTGACCCAGGGATCGAAGCCACATCTCTTAAGTCTCCTGTATTGGCAAGTGGGTTCTTTACCACTAGCACCACCTGGGAAGCCCCTTGAAGCTGGAGTGACTCTCAGTCCTGCTCACCCCTTCCTAATCCCCCCTGAAACAGAAGCAAAGGACCTAACAAGGGAGCAGCCCAGATTCTCGGGACTAGGCTGCTGGCCTCCCGACCCTGCTCTCCAACTCCCCCTGTACCTCCCCTCTCCCTTCCCATCACAAGAAAACTCAACAGCGTCATCCGACTAGGAGAAATGCGAGGGTTTCCTAACGTGTGAAGAAATTGTTACTATTTTGACTCTTTATTATTATTACTCATTTATTTGTTTGTCTGTGCCGGGTCTTAGTTGCAGAATGTTGGATCTTCCGTCTTTGTTGTGGCATGCAGGATCTTTAGTTGTGGCATGTGGGATCTAGTCCCCTGACCAGGCATTGAAGCCAGGCCCTCTGTGTTGGGAGCTTGGAGTCTTAGCCACTGAACATCCAGGAAAGTCCCTGTCTTTACTCCTAACACAGAACTTTCGGAAGAATCAAGACTGGCTGTTCAGTTTGTTTGCTTGGCTGGTTTTTAACTTCCTGCCCTCTAAGGCCATGCGTTTCTTTGCTTCACATCCATCAAGCACAGGCGCCCATTTGCACCGTATGCGTGTCGTGTCGGGCGTGCGCTCTGAGGCTGGCAGTCTTGAATGTATTTTCACATCTTTGACAGATCATCAAGCCCCCTTCCAGCTTGGAACAGCTGGGTGAGGACATTCTGGAAGAAATCATCGAAGACGTAGAAGAGTCCTTGGAATCAGGGCTGGCCTCCCTGTCCGAGTTGGGGGAGATGGAGGAGTCCATTGTCTCTGGTGCTTCTGAGCCGTTGCCACGGTCCACAGACTCTGCAGAAGAGCTGGCCAAACTGCGGCCACTCCTGGATCCCCGGCTCTGCCCATCCCCGGGGTAAGGATGCTCACGTGGCTGGGGACCTGGCCCAGACCACACCGGATGTTTACCGTTCTCTGTGCCCCCATCCCTCCTGGCCTCTGTCCCTGGCCGTGCCCATGTGTTGCTGATCTTCTCAAAGCCCTCCCCGGATGGCACAGCCCCCCACCATGTGGCCTCTCTGCTCCCAAGGACCGTGCTCTTCAGCACAGTCCCCAAGCCCTGGTCTGACGTCATCCCCTGCAACTACGAGATGCAGCACACGCTGAAGGACCTGGTGCCGCTCAAGGCCTTCCTGCTCTCAGGGACCGTGGTCACCGTCGTGGAGGAGAAGGTGGGCGCCAGCGTTCTCCAGGCTTCATACTCTGCCCCTGTCTCCTGTGCTCTGCTTCTCTGTCGGGCATCTGTAGCCCTACTCCCCCATTGGCAGGGTCTCTGTGCTTTTCCAGAAAGATCCTGGCTAGCCCCCTCCCCGCCTCCACCCCCTAGATTCTCTCCTGGCCTGTGGAGCAGCCATCTTCCTCAGACAGTCCCTTGGCTGCTAAGAAGGGCAAAGGAGAGAAGGACAAGAAGGAGAAGGAGAAAGACAAGAAAGACAAGAAGGGCAAAGACAAGGCAGGCAAAGGGGAGAAAGAACCCCCCAAGGTACCTCCAGGTGGGGCGGTGGCCTGGGTGGTGGGAGGATGCTCCCGGCCCCCTGCCCACCCCGTCCACCCACCTGGCCTCTCCCCACAGGCACAAAAGGGGAGCAAGAAGCAGAAGGAGCTTCCTAAGGAGCTGCGCCAGGACCCGCCCATCCTGCGGGTGCTGGGCAGCAGCCCGGTGGTGCTAGAGCCCCTGCTGGCGGGGGAGCCGTTCGTGTCTACCGTGTGCAACTTTGGGGTGATCCGGACCTTGGAAGCTGACCGGCTGACACTTAACAGGGTATAATG
>NW_011494732.1:6378124-6378622 GCF_000754665.1 Bison bison bison | reverse complement strand
TCTCGAGTCCGAAGGGCCAGGCAAGCAGGCAGGCCGGGAAGCTCCTCCGGAAGAGACCCCTGCCTCACCTCCCTGGTCTAAGAGGGACCCTGACCAGGGAGCTCTCACCCGCTAGCGTCTGGACCCATCCCTCCCCCAGTACCCCCCCACTCCAGTGAGGAACTTACTCTGTGATTCTCTCTCTCAGGATGCAAAGAAGAATAAGAAAGGTAAAAAAGGTAGGTGCTGATGAGGGGCAGAGGGCAGGGAGGGTTTGCCGAGGACGAGTCTGTTAGGGTTGCTGTAAGTTGCCCCAGGGCGGGTGGCGAGTGAACACCAGACATTGCTTTCCAGCTGCTCTGGAGGTGAAGTCCAAGACCAAGATGCCAGCAGCACCAGGTGACGGCCCTCGGCCTGGTTGGCACCTTCCCCCTGGGTCCTCACCTGGTGGGAGAGGGGCCAGCACCAACCACCCCCCCGCCCTCATGACATAATCACCTTCCAAAGGCCCTACTTCCC
>NW_011494732.1:6377564-6378024 GCF_000754665.1 Bison bison bison | reverse complement strand
CCTGAGGCTTGATCCCGCCTTTGCGTATGTCGAGCCTCCTTCCTCATGACCTTTGCCATGGGCGGAGTACCTCACTCTGGCCCCCAACAATGAAGAAAAAGTTTAAAATTAGATTACAGTGGGAGCTGCACTATGGATATGGTGGCACTATAAACTAAGATCATGGCATCCGGTCCCATCACTTCATGGGAAATAGATGGGGAAACAGTGGAAACAGTGTCAGACTTTATTTTGGGGGGCTCCAAAATCACTGCAGATGGTGATTGCAGCCATGAAATTAAAAGATGCTTACTCCTTGGAAGGAAAGTTATGACCAACCTAGATAGCATATTCAAAAGCAGAGATGTTACTTTGCCAACAAAGGTCTGTCTAGTCAAGGCTATGGTTCTTCCAGTGGTCATGTATGGATGTGAGAGTTGGACTATGAAGAAGGCTGAGCACCGAACAATTGATGCTTTTG
>NW_011494732.1:6372299-6377464 GCF_000754665.1 Bison bison bison | reverse complement strand
GGAGAGTTGTATCTTCCAGCTGATGGGAGGGCCACACCTACCCTGAGGACCAAGCCCTGAGTCTTCTGTGTGGCCCTGTGCACGGGGGCCTGCCTCGGTCAGGACCCGGGCAGGACAGGCGTCCGGGGGCGGGGCAGGACGGAATGGGGAGGGGAGGCTCGGGTTCGGGGGGTCCAGTGTCCTTCCAGCTCAGCGGTAGTCTTGCTCCTGCATGGCATGCTAAGTCGCTCAGTCGTCTCTGACTCTTTGCCATCCCAAGGCAGGCTCCTCTGTCCATGGGGATTCTCCAGGAAAGAATACTTGTCCCTCCTCCAAGGGATCTTCCCTATCCAGGGTTTGAACTGGTGTCTTATGTCTCCTGCATTGGCAGGCAGGTTCTTTTACCATGTGAGCCCTACCTGGGAAGCTCCTGCAGGGCATTAGCTCTTCTTTGCTGTATGAGGATCTCAGGCTTGTTGTGTGGGCAGTGGCAGCATTGAAATAGGTAAGTTTTAGATTTAATTTTTAGAACTGTTTGGCTTACGGGGAGAGATGGAAGACATTGCTCAGTTGGGAGAGTGCTGCAAAAGTCTAGGTAAGATCACAGCAGTGCTGTGAGCAGCAGGCAGTGTGGAAACAGCCCAGATGACCATCAGTGGATGAACTGGGTAAGCCAAATGTGACCGACCCATACAGTGGGACTTTTTAAAGAAAAAAATTATTTGCTGTGCTCGGTCTTAGTTGTGGCAAGCCAGTTCTTTAGTTGTAGCATGCATGATCTTTAGCTGTGGGACTTGAGACCTTTTAGTTGTGGCATGTGGGATCCAGTTCCCTGACCAGGGATCGAACCTGGGGCCCCTGCATTGAGAGCTCAGACTTGTCTTAGCCACTGGACGACCAGGGAAGTCCCCATACAATTATTCCATCATGAAAAGGAATGAAGCCCTGACACATCCAACTCCATGGGTAAAGCTTGAAAACTCAGTGCTAAGGGAAAGAAGCCAGACACAAAAGACTGCGTAGTGTATGATTCCATTTTACATGAAATGTTGAGATGAGTCAAACCCATAGAGACAGAGAGTAGATCAGTGGTTGCCTGGAAGTGGGGGAGGGGAAAGGGGTGTGACTGCTTAATGGGTTTCCATTTAGGGTGATGAAAATGTTCTGGAATTAGTGGTGATGGTTGCACACCATTGTAAATTTACTAAAAGTCACCGAACTGTATGCTTTTAAATGGTTTAAATGTTCTGAATTTTATGAGACTTTTCTCTTGCTGGAAAAAAAAAAGTCACCTTAAAAAAAAAAAAGAAGCACTTAAGGCAAGAATCAGAGCCTGGGCTTAGGAATGGGTGGTGGGGATGGTGTGGAGAAGACAGAGCAGAGAGCCATGAGGAAGAAGAAACAGGCCAACCTGGTGACTGGGGAGCAGGAGCAGGCAGGACTTCTGCCTGGCAGTGATTGGGGCCCGGTGTGGTGGGGGGAGAAGATGAGCTCAGCTTTGGGGATGTGAAGTTGAGAAGTTGAGTTGGGTGTGCATCCAGAGTCCCCATGGTCGACAGTGTGCTGAGCTGCCTCCTCTTCTCTGACTCCATCTCCTCTGCCCTGGTCAGAACACCTAGCGGTCTTCACTCAGAACGACTGCAGTTTCCTTAGCCTGCACGGGGGAAGTCTACTCAGAGTACTTCCTTTACTCTTCCCACTCACTCCACTGCTGCTTCCTGGGTCAGTCAGCTTCAGTGACCCTTCTCCAGGGAAGCTGATCGTCTGGTTGGGGTTAGGCCCTTTATCTTCTTCACAGCATCCTGTGTTTTCCTTTACAGGAAATCACAATGATCACAGGTATCACAATGATACCTACATAGATGTGAATCTGTGTAGGTGCTTAATTTTTTTTAAATTTATTTATTTATGGCTGCACTGGGTCTTCGTGCGGCACGCAGGCTTTCTCTAGGGGCGGTGAATGGGGGCTGCTCTCTAGTTGCAGTGCGAGGGCTTCTCACTGCAGTGGCTTCTCGCTGCAGAGCACGGGTTCTAGGGTGCAGGCTCAGCAGTTACAGCACATGGGCTTAGTTGTCCCACAGCGTGTGAGATCTTGGGCTTCCCTGGTGGATCAGATGGTAAAGAATCTGCCTGCAGTGTGGGAGACCTGGGTTCGAGCCCTGGGTTAGGAAGATTCCTTGGAGGAGGGCATGGCAACTCACTCCCCTATTCTTGCCTGGAGAACCCAGGGATAGAGGAGCCAGGTGGACGCAAAGAGTCCATGGGGTCGCAAAGAGTTGGACACGACTGAGTGACTAACACACACACACACATATGTACACACGAGTAAGCTCTATTAGGGCAGGAGCTATGCTTGTATTCTTTAAAGCCAAACAATCTCCAGCTCCCAGCACATCGATTGAATGAATGAATCAGCTTATAGATGGTGTTTAAAGCCATGAAGATATGAGTTTGTTGATAGAAAAGGGTTGAGCCCAGTACTCTGGGAAACACTACAGATTCTGAGCATGAAGGGAAAGCAAGACCTGAAAGGGTCAGACTTAACTGTGTCCTAAAACAAAACCTAAGGATATTGATAGGAATACAGAAATAGCCAAGCCAAGGTGAGGTAGCCAGCCACGCAAGGTAAGTTCACAATGTCTGCCACCCAGTGAGAAATTACCAGGCATGTAAAAAAGCAAGACAATTCAGTATATAATGAAATTGAATCAATTGTAATTGACTCAGCAATGACATATATGATAGAATTCATAGACAAGGACATTAAATCCATCTTTATCATTATATTCCATATAGCCAAGAAGCTAGAGGAAAGATTGACCATGTTACATAGTGACATGGAAGATAAATCAGAATTGTAGAGATGAAAACCACAGTATCACTTGAAAAATGTACTCGGCGGGATTAATGGCAGATTAGACAATGCAGAAGGAAGACTGAGGAAACTAACTGGAAGCAGGAGAAACTACCCAGACTTAAACTCAGAGAGAAAAATGGCTGGAAAAAAAATGAACAGAGCATTAGTGATCAGTGACATAAACTCAAAGGAAATCATATCCACAGAGTGGGAGCCCCCAAAGGAGAGTGGGGAGGGAAGAGAGAAATTTAAGTTGATAGTTTTCAAATTTGAGTGTTTAATGTCCACTGTTCTGCTACTGTCCTCTGGTTTGCATTTTTTTTTTCTGATGATAAATCTGATGTCATCTTCATATTTGTTCCTCTTATATAATGTGTCCTTTTTTCGCCCTCTCTCTTTAAGCTTTAAAAGTTTTCTCTTTATCACTGATTTTAAGCAATTTTATCATTAAGCCCTGGGATTAAAATGAGCTCAAAGACAGCTTTTACTTTTTACATTTTTGCTGATTTCTCTAATGTCTGGCTTAACTGAGGAAGCCACATATGCAGAGGTGCGTCTGCAGTGAGTCTGTGTGATGTTTGCTGTCGTTAAAGTGTATGAAGAAAATCCATTCTCACATGGACATGCAACTGGAAAAGATGGAAATAACCTAATAGACTTTAAAGTAATTGTGGATATTCTTTGACATTACATCAGGCTTGACAACCAGTAGTTTTTAAAAGAAGGTTGTTACAACATGGAAACAATCTATATGGATGAAGTTTTTCATAATAAGTTATGTTAAATTCATTAGTCTACATTGCCTTTAAAAAAAAAAAAAACAAACGCTGCATTTTGAACATCTGTCTTACTCATGGACAATTGCTAACATCTGGTCATTGTTTTTTGTGAAATACTGGTTCACTGAGTTACGCATATTTTCCAACTGTTCACGTGTTTCTTTATCCATTATCTCCAAATTGCCTTCTTTATCCTCAAACCTATCACTGGAAAAGTCTTCCAGTATTGGAAAACTGTTAAGTTCATGGTGGCAGATACAATGTTACAAAGTATTTGCACTTTCTACTTGAAAGTGCAAATGTTACAAATGTATTTATCCAAATGCTTTCAGATGTTTTGCCTGGAGTGCCAGGCTTGCTTCATTCCTTTTTAAGAAAATATTTGCCAAATATTCACGCTGAAATAACCATATTTAAAAAAAAAAATATATATATATATATTTATTTATTTATTTGGCTGCTCCCGGTCATGTGGGATTTAGTTCCCTGACCAGGAATGGACCCGGCCCCTTGCATTGGGAGTGTGGGGTCCTAGCCACTGGGCCCACCAAAAAGTGCAGAAATAACCATATTTTGTCAGCCTTCTTTCAAGTGAAAAAGATGTCTGAAGAAAAAGCAGCTAGTTCATCTTGTAACTCAAATTGAAGCTTGTTGAATGACTTAATTAGATGTGATTTATGCCTTATTACGGTTAAGACCCCAGGGCGATTCTGAAACCGTGCTGGTCTGGGGACCCAGGTCAGGTTTGCATTTTGGGGACGGAGTCGCCCGGGTCGGCCGTGCACCGCCAACCCACTCATCTCTCCGGATTCACATTTTCATATTCCCTCAGAAGTAAAATCTTTTGGTTTCAGTGTACGAAAATGACTATCAGCCTGAGCCCCTGACGGTGGAGATCCAGATCCAGCTGATCCAGTGGCGGTCGACCGAGGAGGCGCTCCGGGGGCTCGTCATGTAGGGCGGGATTAAAGGTGGTTCTGACACCGTGGATGTCCGGCCGGTCCAGTTCTGACCCCGCGACAGTCCGGCCGCCGCCGTGCGTCTGGGAGGGGGGTGCTGGCCAGGAGGAGCGGCAAATGCCTGGCTAGGGAGGAGCAGGAGGCTAGCAGCGGGGTTGGGGGGGCTGGCCAGGGAGGAACGGCGTCGGGGGGTAGGGGTTGTCCTCGGGGAGGGGAGGAGGGGGTTGCTGGCCGGGGGAGCTGGGGTGGGGAGGAGCCGGGAACTGGAAGAGGGTCCCTGGCCGGGGAGAACCTCTTGGCCTGCAGGTGCGTGGGGTGGAGGGGCCCCGCCCTCAGAAGCCTGCCCCCCAAGCCCGACGTCCGCGGCTGGGGAGGCAGCCGTGCGCGGGCGTGGCCAGCGCTGGCGGGCGCCGCGAAGCCCCGCCCTCCGCACGAGCCCAGAAGAGCAAACTGTGCTCACCTGGTGCCGCTGCGCGAGCTCCCCGCCTGTGCCCAGGCGGCGTCACGGCTCAGGTAGGTCGGCGAGGGGCGGGCGGACGGGTGTCGGGTCTGGGTCGCCTGGAGCCCCTCTGCTGGGAGGGGCCTGTCCCA
>NW_011494732.1:6371964-6372199 GCF_000754665.1 Bison bison bison | reverse complement strand
GGGGTGAGGGGTGTCTCCTGATACCTCTCGGCTTCTGTTCGCCCCACTGGGGCAAGAATGCCGAATGGCCGGAGCTGGGGGTTTGGCCGGGGGCAGCCTGGGGGCGCTTGCTCCGGATTCCCCGTCGTGCAGCGCTGCTGACTGTGCTCCAGCCGGGAGAGGGGTGCCCACCGCGGGGCTCTGGTTCCTGTTCTGGCGACCCCGCGGGACTTTGCGCCCCCACAACAGTCCTTTA
>NW_011494732.1:6347599-6371757 GCF_000754665.1 Bison bison bison | reverse complement strand
ACTGTCGTGTGGAGAATGAACCAGCCCTTGACCCTTGCCCTCATCGAAGCATACCAGGTTACCGAGACCAGTGAGGATCCCAGAAGCAGTATCAGACCCTTAGGGCTCAGCACCCACTTGAGGGTAAGGCGTGCACTCACCGAAGGACCAGGCTTGGGGAGGGGGAGGGGGCGGGGTCACAGAATGGAGGGAGGCTTATGTTTAGCAGGTACTGAATTGGATTCACAGTAAGTGCAGTGGAGTGGGGAGCAGAGGAACGGCCCGTCCTTGCGGTGGGGAGTTGGGGGTTAGCTCCTGCAGTGGAGCGCCGAGGAATTGGGCGCCCTGGGAGCGCTGTGGGCAAAGGGGCAATCGGGTCCACAGCGCCTCTGAAACGCACAAGTCAAAACCAAACTGCTGGCTTTGCGCCCTTCTCGGTAAATGGCGCCACCAATCTGCCCCCACTCTCCCCTTCCCCCGGCGTCCTCTCCCGCAGCCAGTGTATCTCCCACACCTGAAAGCCATTTTCTATGCCTGCAATCCATCTGGCCCTCAGGCGCCCCACAGCCTCCACCCTAGTCTCAGCTGCGCTCCCTTAATGACTAATGCAAGAGTTTGCTAGCTACTTTCGTGTTTCCATTCTTGCCCTTCCATAAACCATCATCTAAGCATCAGCAGTAGTGACCTTCTCTGCTAAATCCTCTAAGGGATCTCCGCAGTGCTTACAATAAAACCCTAGATCTTTCCCGGGAACTTCACTATGGATCTTGTATGTGACCTTCCTCAGGCTTTTGCTTCTGCTTCACTACCTACCACTTTCCTCCTTGTCCTTTACACTCCAACCACACTGCACACCTCCTGTCCTCTGTCAGGAGCTCTGCACTCAACTGTTCCCTCCGGCCCAGACCATGCTCTCCCCTCCTCTCCCCACTCCTCCTCCCCAGATCTTTAATAAAAAAATTATTTCTGGCTGCACTGGGTCTTCGTTGCTGCCCGCTTGCTTTCTCTGGTTGCAGTGAGCAGGGGCCACTCTAGTTGTGGTGCTCCGGCTTCTCATTGCAGTGACTTCTCTTGTTGTGGGTCACAGGCTCTAGGCATATGGGTGTAGCTGCCCCACGGCAGGTGGAATCTTCCCGGACCAGGAATGGAACCCATGTCCCCTGCATTGGCAGGTGGATTCTTAACCACTGAATCACAAGGGAAGTCTCCCCCTCCCCCCACACCTTTATGTGGTTTGGATCCTTACTTTGTTCAGTTCTTGCTCAGGTGTTCTTTTTCAGGGAGGTCTTTCTAAACTACTGTTGGCTAAGACAGCCTTCTGGGTCACTGTATTCCCTCACACTGCTTTAATTTCTTTTCAACACTTTGAGGTTTGTACTGGCTTCTTGGACTGTGAGAGCTGTGACCCTGCCAGTTTTGCCTGCTACAGCAGCCCTGGCAGCTGTCAGTTCAGTTCAGTCCCTTAGTCGTGTCTGACTCTTTGTGACCCCATGGACTGCAGCACACCAGGCCTCCCTGTCCATCACCAGCTCCTGGAGCTTGCTTAAACTCATGTCCATCGAGTCAGTGATGCCATCCAACCATCGCATCCTCTGTCATCCCTTTCTCTTCCTGCCTTCAATTTTTCCCAGCATCCGGGTCTTTTCCAGTGAGTTAGTTCTTTGCATCAGGTGGCCAAAGTATTGGAGTTTCAGCTTCAGCCTTCCAATGAATATTCAGGACTGATTTCCTTTAGGATTGACTGGTTTGATCTCCTTGCAGTCCAAGGGACTCTCAAGAGTCTTCTCCCACACCACAGTTCAAAAGCACAGTTCTGGCAGCTGTGAGATGCTTTTGGGGGAGTGGCAGCAGAGACAACAGGGATGAGCTTAATGCAGGTAGACTGGATCGAAGTGATGGCTAGCTGGTCCAGGACATAGCAGGGAGGTGACGAGGAGAGAGACTGAGGCCTGGCTTTGCTGCTGTGAGCTGTGGGTAGGTTACTGTGCTAAGTTACCATTTCTCAGCCTTCTCTTTGGATCACCAGGAGACTTGCTAAGAGAAAACCGGAATTCAGTAAGCAGTAGGAACTGGTGAGAGGTGTCTGCAGGGGAGCCTGATACAAGTCTATGGCTTCCCTATTTGTTTCACGCTCTTCCTGTGCATGTTTTTGTGTTTTTCCTAAAGCCCCATTTCACTGACTCCCCAGGAAACCCAAGCTACCTGGGGCAGGTGTGAAGGGTGCGTTCTGTGGCCTCTGTCACCTGCTGCTGCCCTACAGTGGTTCTCCCCAGTGGACCAGACTCCCTAAGGACAGTGTCTGGGGCTGTCATCTCTGAGACTGGGTCTTCCATCAACAGAGCACTCTCGAGTTTCTTTCTGGAAATAAGCTGTGTCATTTTCACTGAAACTCATTAGGTACTTGAGTTTCTTGGGAAATACTGAAAACACTTGTGTCTCATGTATCTAAAGTGGCTCCAAGTCTTTTTGGAGAAAAAGTTGAGCCAAGTTCTCTAATGACAGCAGAAGGGAAGCAAGCGCTGGCACGGCTGGTGTGCTTGGTCTGTTCTATGGGAGGGGCTGTGGAAAGAGCCAGAGGACACACTGAAAAAAATAGAAGGACCTAGTTGCTGGAGGCTCAGTGGTTGTGGTGCACAGGCTTAGCTGCTCTGAAGTATGAGGGATCTTCCTGGATCAGGGATCAAACCCATATCTCCTGCACTGGCAGGCGGATTCTCTACCATTGAGCCACCAGGGAAGCAGAGATGCAAGAGACATAGGTTCGATCCCTGGGTTGGGAAGATCCCGTGGAGGAGGAAATGGCAACCCACTCCAGTATTCTTGCCTGGAGAATCCCATGGACAGAGCCTGGTGGGCTACAGTCCATGGGGTCACAGAGAATCGGACATGAGTGAGCGACTTAGCACGCACGCAGGATGGTGGGTTGCTCTTGGATGGACAAGGTGGAGGCCGGGCCAGGACTGCGTCCGCTCACCAGCACTCTCCTTGCAGGACCACCATGTTCCGCAAGGTGGGGTGGCTGGTCCTGTACAGCCTTGCAGTGTTGCTGCTCAGCTGCCTGTTCTTACTGAAGAAGGAGGCCCAGCCAGCAGGGGGGCCCGTGGCTCGACAGCCCTTCTGGGCTCCCCCAGGGCTCTGGCGCAGCCCATGTCTACCCAACCACACGGTGGCTAATGCCTCCCTGTTCCTGCCCACCCGTCACCGCCTCTTCTTGACCTACCGCCACTGCCGCAACTTCTCCATCCTGCTGGAGCCTTCGGGCTGTGCCGAGGACACCTTTCTGCTCCTGGCCATCAAGTCGCAGCCCGGCCATGTGGAGCGGCGCGCGGCCATCCGCAGCACGTGGGGCCGGGCGGGAAGCTGGGCTAAGGGCCGGCAGCTGAAGCTGGTGTTCCTCCTGGGGTTGGCAGGGCCTGCTCCCCCAGCCCAGCTGCTGGCCTACGAGAGCCGCGAGTTTGATGACATCCTGCAGTGGGACTTTGCTGAGGACTTCTTCAACCTGACACTCAAAGAGCTGCACCTGCAGCGCTGGGTGGCTGCTGCCTGTCCCCAGGCCAATTTCATACTAAAAGGAGATGATGACGTCTTTGTCCATATCCCTAATGTGCTGGAGTTCCTGGATGGCTGGGACCCAGCCCAGGACCTCCTGGTGGGGGACGTCATCCGTCAGGCCCTGCCCAACAGGAACACCAAGGTCAAATATTTCATCCCACCATCCATGTACAGGGCCCGCCACTACCCACCCTATGCTGGGGGTGGGGGCTATGTCATGTCCAGAGCCACCGTGCAGCGCCTCCAGTTGGCTGTGGAAGAGGCTGAACTCTTCCCCATTGATGACGTCTTTGTGGGGATGTGCTTGAGAAAGCTGGGGGTGAGCCCCATGCACCACGCTGGCTTCAAGACTTTCGGAATCCGGCGGCCCCTGAACCCTCTAGATCCCTGTCTGTACCGAGGGCTCCTTCTGGTCCACCGCCTCAGTCCCCTGGAGATGTGGACCATGTGGTCACTGGTAATAGACGAGGGGCTCAAGTGTGCAGCTGCCCCCTTGTCCCAGCTTCCTGGGGTGGGCTGAGCGAGTGGACTGTTTAATTTTTCAATCATGATGAGAAATCAAGAACCCTGCAACCTGGCCCTTGACAGGCTACAGGGAACACTGACTTTGTTTTTGTAAACCCCTCCCACACCTTGCTACCTTTGATTAAAATACTGAAATCTGGCTAACTTGTACCAGTATGTGTTAAAGGGGCAAAACATGGCAAATGCTGCCAGAACGCCATGAGGTGCCGGGGCACTCCTGGAGCCCTTAGGGCTCCTCTAGTTGGGGCAGGGGGAGGGCGGCGGGCAAAGGAGGGCCACTGCACAGGACTCCAGAAGACACACAGAAACATTTTCTTTTTTAAATGCAAAAAAATTATCTTCCTTCAGATACAATAGAGAAACTCCAAGCAAAAAAGGAAATGAGAAGCGTGTGTTGGAGTAAGTCCTGTTGTGAGCACCAGGTAAACACTCCATATTCAGTCCCTTAAGAACAATGGATTTTTGGCTCCTTTGCCTGAGATATCCTTACAGGGCACTGGGGCCAGGTCACAGAAGGCATTAGAAACACTCAACACAAAGAAATCTCATAAACAGGACAGTCTACCCTTCTCCCCTAAACTCATGCCCCTATGGAGGGAGCAAATACTGAATCACATTAGAAAATGTAAATAAGATGGGAAAACTGAGGTTAAACAGCTATTGAACTTGTGGACATGACAGAGAAGGCCCCCTCTCTCTGGCCAGGTTGGTGAAATGCTCTGGGTGAGAGGTAAAAAGATCCATGGGTGGGCGAGAGGGCAACCCTGCTGAGTGGGGTGCAGTGCCCAAAGGCTAAGAGCCAGGTCCAGTACAGGCCTGAGACGGTGGGGACAGGGGTCAGGCACTCACAGCTCCCAACGACCTCTGGTCTGACGGGCCCGGGCAGGCCCTGCCACTGCCTCTCTGTGCAGAGGAAGCTGTGCTAAGCCGGGGCCGGGTGGCGCCTGCCCTGCCTTCTGCAGGCTGAGCGGCAGTAGTGTCAATCCTCACGCAGGTAGGCCTCCTGCTCCTCCGGCTCGGCCCTCTCGCTCCCGTCCTCCTGGGTTTTCTGTCGGAGTTCCTCTGTCTGTGCTTCTGCCAACTTGGTTTCCGCCTTCTGGGAAAGCTGGCGTACCTCCTGCACCTGCGATTTCACCAGCTGGATGTGACTCCTGGCCGTTATGGAGGCCTGGTCCGCGCCTGCCGGAAGATGGGCCATTTATGCTGAGTGGACACAAGGAAAGCCTAGGGGCTCTTTGTGGTTGTACCTGAGCCTCCCTGCAGAGTAGAGAACCTTCTACCTCCATATTCAGGTCTGTTTTCCTCTCTATTGTCAAAACCCTGGCATTTTCCTCCAGCTGTCAGCAGTCGTCATAATTATCAAATGCAATTCCCACAATCATCTTTATGGCTGCACAGCTCTTAGTATAGGCGTTTTAAGATTTTAATTTTTTAAACTACATTCAAGTAATACATTTCTACTTGACAATGAAGAGATCATTCACAAATTTGTCAAAGCTCTATCTTTTGGAAGTTTAAACAGCATCTTTCTCATCCTTTAAAATGTTACTGTAAAGCAACATTTCATCTACTAATTAATACTAGATGGGCTACTGTTCAATTCATGAACCACTAAGGCCAATTAATCTTTTTTAAAAGTTACTGTATTCACATGGAATACTCAGGAAAAAATTGACTCTAAATTGACATAATGGCACAAACGGTATTTACTGAACATATTTTGCAGTTTTATTTTTGAATGATATCATTTTATTGATACCTGTTGCTAGTGTATTTCATCATATGAAAGTCACTCAGTCGTGTCTGACTCTTTGTGACCACACGGACTGCACAGTCCATGGAATTCTCCAGGCCAGAATCCTAGAGTGGGTAGCCATTCCCTTCTCCAGGGGATCTTCCCAACTCAGGGATAGAATCCAGTGCTCCTGAATTGCAGATGGATTTTTTACCAGCTGAGCCACCAGGGAAGCCCATATAGATGCGCATATTTAATTCATCTACAGAACACTCGAGCAGTTCTTTTCTAGCTTACTGCATTAAAGAGAACCTTGAGTAGAATGTTGAAAGGTAGTGGAGAACAGCAGGCACCCTTATTTCTGACATTGATGGAAATGTTTCTCATATTTCACTATGATGTACAGCTACTTTTATGATGTTAGGAAAACTATAATTGTACTTAATTTAGGTTTAAATCATAAATGGACACTACATTTTACTGAAGCTTCTTGGGGCATACATTGATATGATTACAGAGGTGGCTTTTCTCCTTAAATCTACTGTAGATAACCTTAAGTAGTGAATTAAATGTTGATAGGCTTTGGGGTTTTTTCACTGTATGTATACAAGATCTTTTAAAATTTATTTTTATTGAAGTACAGTTGATCTACAATGTCTTAATTACTGCTGCACAGCAACGTGATTCAGTAATACATATATTCTTTTTGCAAATATTCTTTTCCATTATGGTTTATCATAGGATACTGCATAGAGTTCTCTATGTAATACAGTAGGACTTTGTTGTTTATCCGTTCTATATATAAAAGCTTACATCTGCTAATCCCAACCTCTCGGCAACTACCAGTCTGTCCTGTGTCCATGCTTGTTTCACAGATAGGTTCACCTGTGTCCTAGTTTACATTCCACAGCTACGTGACATAGTATGTATGTTTTCTCCTCCTCAGTATGATATCTCTAGTTGCATCCATGTTGCTGCAAATGGCATTCTTTCCTTTTTACGGCCGAGTAGTAGTCCGTTGTGTACATGAACCCCCATCTTCTTTCTCCAGTCATCTGCTGATGGATATTTAGGTTGTTTCCATGTTTTGGCTATTGTAAATAGTGTTGCTATGAACACAGGGTTGCACATATCTTTTTGAATTATAGTCTTGTCTGGGTACACGCCCAGGAGCGGGGTTGCTCCACCATATGGCAGTTCTTACTTTTCTGAGTAATCTCCATTTTCTACAGCGGCTACACCAACTTACATTCCCACCAACAGTATACGAGGGTTCCCTTTCCTCCACACCCCCTCCAGCATTTGTTATTTGTAGACTCTTTAATGATGGCCATTCTGACTGGTGTGAGGTGGTACCTCATTATAGTTCTGATTTAAATTTCTCTAATAATTAGTGACGGTGAGCATCTTTTCATGTGCCTGTTGGCCATATGTATTTCTTTGGAGAAATATCTTACATGTTTTGCCCATTTTCTGATTGGGTTTTCTTTTTGTTGCTGTTGTTGCACTGTATGAGCTGTCTGTGTATTTTGGAAATTAAGTATTGTCGGTTCACACTGTTTGCAATTATTTGCTACCATTCTGTAGGCTCTTTTTTGTTTGCTTCCTTTGTTGTGCAAAGGCTTGTAAGTTTGACTATGTCCCATTTATTTACTTTTGTTTTTATTTGTATTGCCTTGGGAGGCTCATCTAAGTAAACATTGGTATGATTTATGTCAGAGAATGTTTTGCCTATGTTCTCTTGATAAGTTTTTCCCCCCAGTGTTGAATTAAAATTGTATTTTGAAGGTATATGGCTATTTTTAATTTATATCTATCCACAGGTGACACTGAGCTGTAGGTTTTTTGTTCTAGTGCTAGTCTAGTCCAGTTTGGGTTCAGGCCTACGGTGGCTTTGGTGGTGGTGGTTTAGTAACTAAGTTGTGACTGACTCTTTGCAACCCCATGGACTGTAGCCCACCAGGCTCCTCTGTCCACAGGATTTCTCAGGCAAGGATATCGATGCTCAACATCACATAATTATCAGAGAAATGCAAATCAAAACTATAATGAGGTACCACTTCACACCAGTGGGTTGCCATTTCCTTCTCCAGGGGATCTTCCCAACCCAGGGATCAAACCCATGTCTCCTGCATTGGCAAGCGTATTCTTTATACCATGGAAGCCCACGGTGGCTTTAGACAGTTATAATAGTTGGGAGGCTTGTCGTCATTTTCTGGTACACTTTCTGTAACACAGGATTTATGTTTCTTGAAGATTTGATAAAATTCTCACACAAAACTGCGTGGACTTAGTGTCTAATTTGGGGGCACAGATTTTTTATGAATATTGTTTCAACTTTTGTGGTTACTCCTCTTGCTTTGATTCTTCCTGGGCCAACTTAGGATTTACATAAATATCATAATATTCTATGATTTAAAAAAATTCCCTAATAGCTCTTTCTGGGCTTTGCCAAAGCAGGGGACATAGGTTTGATCCTTGGTCGGGGAAGAGTCCACATGCTGAGGGGCGACTAAGCCTGTGTGCTACAGCTACTGAGCCTGTGCTCTAGAACCTGTGCTCTGCAACGAGAAGCCACCACAACGAGAATCTTGAGCGCCAAAGATTGTGCACCAAAGACCCAGTGCAGCCAAAAATAGATAAACTATAATAGCTCTTTCTGATGTTACTTCTGCACTCTAAAAGTTATACTTCAGTTCAGTTCAGTCGCTCAGTCGTGTCCGACTCTTTGTGACCCCATGAATCACAGCACGCCAGGCCTCCCTGTCCATCACCAACTCCCGGAGTTCACTCAGACTCACGTCCATCGAGTCAGTGATGCCATCCAGCCATCTCATCCTGTCGTCCCTTCTCCTCCTGCCCCCAATCCAAACCTTATTTTCCTTACTCTTTACAAGGAACCAGGTTTTTTGCCTTTTTGACTATTTTTTTGTCGTCTTATACCTTTTATTTGGCACTGTCTGAATTTATTTGCTTTTCCTAACTTACTGGGCTAAAAGTTTATTTTCAGTACCTCCTGGTACAGGGAACATTACCTGTCATTTATGGTTGCTGTGTTTTGTATTTATGACATTCATCTTTAAATAAGGGGTCCATTTCTATTTAAGAGCTACTTTGTCTACAACGCTCTAGGTGTCTGCTATTAATGAGACTTGTCATGAGAGTTCTGAGTACTTTCAAATTTCCATTTTTCTTTATTGAGGTATAGCTGATTTACAACAGTATAGAAGTTTTAGGTGTACAACATAACTATTCACAACTTTTAAAGGTTCTAAACCACTTAGTTGTTATAATAATATATTATGTGCAGCTCTATTTCTCATGCTGTACATCTCTGTAGTTTATTTTATACACTACCTCTTCATCCCCTTCCCACTCCCCATTTGTAACCACTGGTTTGTTCTCTATACCCATGAGTCTGTTTTGTTATATTCACTAGTTTTCTTTTTTAGATTCCACACCTAAGTGATATACAGTACTTATTGGTGTCTGACATTTTACTAAGCCTAAACCCTGCAAGTACATCCATACTGTTGCAAATGGCAAAATTTCATTCTTTTGTGGCAGAGCAGTATACACACACACTACATCTTTATCAATTCATCTGCTGATGGACACTTAGGTTGCTTCCGAATCTTGGCTATTGTAAATAATGCTATGAACATAGGAGCACATACATCTTTTCAAATTCATAATCAGCAGAACCTGTAGGATCTTATTTGCAATTGACATTCTCTATTGTAATTTTGTTCCTGTTTATTTTTAAATTTTTCTTTTTGTTTCACTGGAAAGGAAAGATGATGCTCAGTTTTAAACCTTAAAAGTGTACAAGTTGCTTTGTTACAATAAAACTAAATGTGTACACACAAAAAAACAACAAACAAAAAAAAAAACAAATTCATAGTTTAGATTTCTTCAGATATATACCCAGGAGTAGAAGGTAATTAGGGCTTCCCAAGTGGTGCTAGTGGTTAAGAATCCACCTGCCAATGCAAGAGATATAAGAGAAATGGATTTGGTCCCTGGGTTGGGAAGATCCCCTAGAGGAGGAAATGGCAACCCATGCCAGTAGTCTTGCCTGGAGAATCCTCAGGGACAGAGGAGCCTGGCAGGCTACAATCCATAGGGTTGCACAGAGTTTGATATGACTGAAGCAACTTAACACACATGCACACAGCACAGAAAGGAACTGCTGGATCATATAGTAGTGGTTTTTTTTTTTTTTTTTGGATGTGCTGCACACAGCAAAAAGAAAAGAAAAAAAAAAAAGATTGTAGGATTTTAGTTCCCTCACCAGGGACTGAACCTGTGCCCTTGGCAGTGAAAGCATGGAGTCCTAACCACTGGGCAGCCACAGAATTCCCAGTTTTCAGTTTTATTATTTATTTTTACAATTCTTTTTTTTTTTTTTTTACAATTCTTTAAAAAGAAGGTTTTGAGTAGTTGATTTACAATGGTGTGCTTCAGGTGTACAATAAAGTGAATCAGCTATACATATACATCTATCTGCTCTTCTTTAGATTCTTTTCCCATATAGGTCACTACAGACTGTTGAGTTCCCTGTGCTATACAGTAGGGCTTTAATAGTTACCTGTTTTATACATATAGTATCTATGTGTCAATCCTAAGCTTCCAATTTATTCCCACCCTCAACCTTTCCCTCTGGAAACCGTAAGTTTGTTTTCTATATTTGTGACTCTATTTATCTTTCTAAGTTATTTTGCCCTTTTTGGTTCCATATATAAGTGATGTCATATACGGCTTTCTCTGACTTCGCTAAGTATGACCCTCTCTAGGTCCATCCATGTTGTTGCAGTATTATTTCATTCTTTATATGGCTGAGTTATATCCCACTGTATATATGTGCCACATCTTTCTCATTGCTGTGGCTGCTCCTAGGGCATGTGGGCTCAATGGTTGCAGTTCCCAAGCTCTAGAGCACAGGCTAGGTTGCTCCTTGACATGTGGGATCTTCCTAGACCAGGGCACAAACCTATGTGTCCTGAATCGGCAAGCAGATCCTCTACCACTGAGCCACCAGGGAAGCCCAGTATGTACTACATCTTCTTTATCCACTCCTGTTGATGGATAGTTTGGTTGCTGCCACATCTTACCTATTATAAGTGTTGCTGTAGTCAATATTGGTGTGCCTGTATTTTTTTTGAATTATGCTTTCCTCTGGATATATACCCAAGAGTGGGATTGCTGGATCATATGGTAGTCCTACTTTTAGTTTTTTAAGGAACCGCCATACTATTCTCCATAGTGGTTGTACCAATTTTTCATTCCCACCAACAGTGCAGGAGGGTTCCCTTTACCTTTCAGCATTTATTGCTTGTACTTTTTGGTGATGGCCAGTGTGAAGTGACATCTCATTGCAGTTTTGATTTGTATTTCTCTAATTAGTGAAGCTGCACATGTTTTCATGTGCTGTTGGCCATAGGTATTTCTTCTTTGGAGAAATATCTACTTGACTGTTCTGCCCATTTTTTGATTTTTTTTGTTGTTGCGTTGTATGAGCTGTTTGTGTATTTTGTAGATTAATCCTTTGTGGGTTGCTTCATTTTCAAGTATTTTCTCCCACACTGAGGGTTTTCTTTTTATGAGTTCCTTTGCTATGCAAAAGCTTTTATGTCTAATTAGGTCCCATTTGTTTTTATTTTCATTATTCTAGCAGGTGGATCAAAAAAGACATTGCTGCAATTTATGTCAGAGAGTGTTCTGTGTTTTCCTCTAAGAGTTTTATCATATCCAGCCTTACATTTAGGTCTTTAAATCCATTTTGATGTTATTTTTGAGTATGGTGTTAGGGATCATTCTAATTTCATTCATGTACTTGTAGATGTCGTTTCCCCAGCACCACTTTTTGAAGAGACTGTCTTTTCTCCACTGTATATTCTTGCCTCCTTTGTCATAGATTAGTTGACCATAGGTGTGTAGGTTTATTTTTGAGGAACCACAATACTGTTTACCACAGTTGGCTACACCGTTTTACATCATCACCAACAGTGTACTAGGGTTACCTTTTTTCCACATTCTCACCAACATTTGTTATTTATGATCCTCTTTGATAATAGCCATGCTGACAGGTGTGAGGTGATATTTCATCGTGGTTTTGACTTGCATTTCCCTGATGCTTAGCAACACTGTGTATCATTTCATGCACCTGTTTGGCCATCTATATGTCTTTGGAAAATCGTTCAGGTCTTCTGTCCATTTTAAAATCAGGGTTTTTTTTTAATATACTTGAGTTGTGCAAGTTAAATTTCCATTTTTATTTTTGGTGAGGAAGGGGATATCAAGTAATTTTCTGAGTCTTTGTCACTTGGCATAAAAATCAATTTTTGTACATGTTTATATACTATTTGTATTTGAAGAGTTTTTTTTTGGTGGGGGCAACATTTTGTATTCAGTGTATATATTTGGTTAGGCTTAAAAAAAAAAAAAATTATCCTGTTCCAACACCTAAACGCTTTTTTCATGTTTTGACCTATGAGCCTGAGATATGTGTAAAGCTCAATTTCTCCTTGTAAATCTATCAGATTTTGGCTTATTAGGCACACATTTTGAGTGGTGTCTTGATAAACTGTTCTGTCCCTTTTAATGTTTTCTGTCTTGAATCCCTCTTCTAACACTGCTGTCACCTTTTTGTTCAGCTTTTTGATAATATTTCAGTTTATCTTAAAATACCCAATCTTCCTATCTGTTATTTTAGATGTGCCTCTGTAAACAGTTTTAGCTAGAATTATTTTTTAATACGAAGTATCATTTAGTAAGTAAATTTATTCTTTATTGTGATTACTGATGGTTGAACATGTTCCTTTACTTTGCATTTTCTAATTAACAGGCTTTATTTCTTCAACCTGTAGCCTTAACTGAATTTATTAAGTTTTCTTTGTCCCTTCCCCCAGCACTTCTTCTTGAAGTGTTTAACAATGTCTGTGTTAAGCCAACGTCTCCCTTCTCAAACAACAAAGCTTAGCATGCTTTCACTGCTTTCCCAAACTGATTTGATTACTTAAAAATTTAACATTCAGAGCTTCTGACAAGTTGTACTAAGTTTTGTTCATTATTTCTGTATCTCAGGTGCTTCTAATTTTTTTTTTAAACACTTTTCCAGAAAGTACATGCAACTGGTAAACCTTGAGTCTCTGTAGGAAGGTCTTTCACTCTTACATTTTAATGATATTTGAATGATTACTGATTTGTCACCTTGTATCTTAGGGTTGCAGATATCCTTCCTCTGGGGTTTATCTTATGGCTCAGAAGGTAAAGAATCTGCCTGCAATGCAAGAGACCAACGGGTTTGATCCCTGGATTGGGAAAATCCCCTGGAGAAGAATGGCTTCCCACTCCTGCATTCTTGCTTGGAGAATTCCGTGAACAGAAGAGCCTGGTGGATTACAGTCCACGGGGTTGCAAAGAGTTGGACACAACTGAAAAACTAACACACTCACGCATATACTTCCTTTGTAAGTATTCTATTTTTTCTTATAGTTTTTAGGATTTTTCTTTGTATATTTTACATTCTGAATATTTTCTTGCCATGTGAGATAGACTTATATTTTAAATTCTGTTCAGAACCTTTGTGAGCCCCTTCAGTCAGTTCTGGGAAAACGTCTTTTTCTTAGATAATGCTTGTAGTTTACCTTCCCTCTTTGTTCCTGCTAGACCTTAAGCTGGCCTAGTGAGTGGTGAAGGCTGCCTGGCGATGTTCTCAGCAAGGCTCCCTCTTCACTGTGCCTGGAGACCCTGCCCCCATCTTTGGTGTGCCACTAATGCTAGTTCACGCTTCTGTTGTTTTGGTCTTCATTCCAGTCCTGTTTGCAGAATCTCTTGATTCCTTGGGCATTAGTTAACTAAGAATTCCTTCTGTATCTACTTAAAACATCTTTTACATCTTTAAGATTTCAGAAAACAAACATTTTAACAAACCAGTTTCTTAAGAATTTTTATGTTGACATAGTTTGGGACCATTCAGGTAAGATGTTAAATGAGGATTTCCCTCAAAATACACTGGAAAATCATTCAACCTCAAGCCTACTGGATGGATAGTGATGGTTAGAAAACCCCTGGTGAATGGGGCACCATTCTATACTGGGAGGCACTAAGGTAGAGAGGATGATGCCCTGGCTACCAGGGACAAAGGCTTTAGGATTTGACCTAACTTGTTGAATCCCAGTTTGGCTGCTCACTTACTGGGTACCACAGCATGTTCGGTGAATTATGTAACCCCCTCTATCTGCCAGTTTCTTCATCTGTAAAGTGGGAATGATAATAATAACTCCTACTTTAAAAAGAACTGCAGGGATTAAAAGTATCTATAAAATGTTTACCACAAAGCCTGAGATACAGATAGATTATCTAGGTTACTAAAAAAGTAAAATCCTTAACTATTTGCAAGCAATCAAAATTTCCAACTGACAGTTTTATCATTTTTCATTTTCTATACCATCTAGCTTCTACTGGTCTGGTCTACAAGGGCATTAATTTTTTCTTTGTGTAAATGAAAACAATATGCTGGAAATGGGAACATCTTCTCACAAAGAGCCACAGTATCCCTCATTTTTTGGCTGGATGTAAACTCCAACAGCACCTCTACAGTACAAACTTTAACCTACCTGTTTGGTAGGCAGCTTCTGCTGCCATCTCTGAAAGACTAACTGCAGTCATCCAGGTGGTTTCCAGCTTCAGGTACTCTTGTTGTTTTGAAGTCATCTATAAATTAAACAAAAGCGCTTCAGACAACATGACTCTTCATTAGTATTAAGCACATTTAAATGGACTTCTTCAGTTCAATAGCAGTTTGAGAGGACAGTTACTGGTAAAACACCTTCATTTAATAATTTAGGAGCACTAACAGAATAATCCAAGTAACTCTTTGCTTACCTCAACTCTGGCTCCTATGATCACCTGCCACACTTCATCTTCCTCCTGTGAATTCATTTTCCCAAGTAAACTTGTGTATTGTCGGTACAGAGAAATTAAGGTATAAACAGCCTACAAATACAGAAGAAATTAGTAAAATAAGTGAGATGTATTAGGGTGAGACTTACATCTCAATGGGATAGAAGTCCCATTGCTGCCAACTGGCTATTCATTGAACTTCACCACTGTGAGGGATGGATTGGGAGTTTGGGATTAGCAGAAGCAAACCATTATATAGAGAATGGATAAACAACAGAGTCCTACTATATAGCACAGGGAACTAAATTCGCTATCCTGTGATGAGCCATACGGAAAGGAATATGAAAAATGTGTGTGTGTGTGTATATATATATAAAAAACCAATCCCATTTACCACTGCAACAAAAAGAATAAAATATCTAGCAATAAACTTAAGACAAAAGACCTGTACTCAGAAAATGTAAGATACTGACGAAAGAACTCAAAGGTGATACAAACAGATAAGAGACTTACACCATGTTCCTGGATTGGAAAAATCAGTATTGTGGAAATGACCATACTATCCAAAGCAACCTACAGATTCAATGCAATCCCAATCGAATTGCCAGGGGCATTTTCACAGAATTAGAACAAAATTTTACATTTTATATGGAAACACAAAAGACCCCAAATAGTGAAAGCAATCTTGAGAAACAAGAATGGGGCTGGAGGAACCAGGCTCCCTGACCTCAGACTGTACTACAGTTAGAGTAATCAAAATAATATGGTACAGAAATACAGATAATGGAATAGTATTAGAAAGTTCAGAGATAAACCCACAAAACTATGACCACCTAATCTATGACAAGGCAAGAATATACAATGGAACAAAGACAGTCTCTTTAATAACTGGTGCTGGGAAAACAGGACAGCTACATGCAAAAGAATGAGAACACTCCCTAACACCATACACAAAAAATAAAATGGATTAAAGACCTAAATGTAAAGCCAAATACTATAAATTGCTCAGAGGAAAACATAGGCAGAACGGTCTTTGACATACATCACAGCAAGATCTTTTTCGATCCACTGCCTAGAATAATGAAAATAAACAAATAGGGTCTAATTAAAGCTTCTGCACAGCAAAGGAAACCATAAACAAAACTAAAAGACAACCCTCAGCATGGAGAAAATATGTGCAAATGAAGCAACTGACAAGAGATTAATCTCCAAAGTATACAAATGGCTCATGCAGCTCAATATCAAAAAAACAACCCAATCAAAACATGGACAACAGACGTAAACAGACGTTTCTCCCCAAAAGACATACAGATGGCCAAAAAGCACATGAAAAGACGCTCCACAGTACCAGTCAGAGAAAGGCAAACTGCAATGAGGTATCACCTCACACTGTCAGAATGGCCAGCATTAAAAAATCTATGAACAAACTCTGGAGAGGGCGTGGAGAAAAGGGGACCCTCCTGCACTGATGGTGGGAACGTAAACTGGTACAACCACTATGGAGACCAATACGGAGGTTCCTTAAAAAACTAAAAATAGAACTACCGTATGACCCAACAATCCCACTCTTAGGCATATATCTAGAGAAAACCATCATTTAAAAGAAGGCATATACCTTAATGTTCACTGCAGCACTATTTACAATAGCCAGGACATGAAAGCAATCTAAATGTCCATCAACAGAGAAACAGATTAAAAAGATGTGGTACATATATACAACAGAATATTATTCAGTCATAAAAAGGAATGAAATAGTAACATTTGCAGGGATATGGATGGATCTAGAGGGTGTCATACAGAATGAAGTAAGTCAGAAGGAGAAAAAAAAATCGCCTAATATTGCTTATATGTGCAATCTAGAAAAATGGTACAGGTAAACTGATTTGCAAAGCAACTTTTTTTGGTCAAGGGCCAGAGAGTGGTCTGTTTGCAACTATTCAACTCATGAAAGCTGTCATAGACAACACACAAATGAAACTGGCCATGTTCCAATCAAACTACAAACACAGGCAAGACTGGATTTGATCCGTGAGCCATAGTTTGCTAATGATGGATTTAGATGATCAAGACTTAACGAGGAGACACTTACCTTAGTATATTCAGTGATTGCTTCAATCAATGCATATGTGGTCTGAGAGAGAAAGGTAGAGGTGCTATCTGTTACCAAAGACACAGCCCTCCTCATTAATGTATCGTTACTAAGAGAATGAGGCTCCGGTTTCTGAAAGACACAAACATTTTTACTTAACTTTTAACCTAAAACTCAAGCTGAGATCACAGCCAAGGAAAAAATGTAATTCCCACACTACAACTACATTCTGCTGCTTCTGTGTTAACTTTTTCTTTTAAAGCTTTATTTGTGCTATTAAAGACAACATATGAAAATGATTCTACAGTATGGTTTCTACCTACTTTTTTTGTCATTCTCTGCTCCGAAGAGCAAAGTATTCCTTTTTATAAAAGACAGTACTTATAATCACAAATTTCACAAAGGTATGATTCTTCATTACCACAGTGCTAGATGCTTGGGATATAAAGATAAGAATCTTAAAGATTTCAGATGGAGGAGGAGGAGTCGGAGCTAAGAGTGAACTAGAGAATTAATACAATCAAGTACCATGGGTGCTATGGAAGAAGTCTGGAGGGGTGCACATAAGGGAGCAATCACATCTGTGTTAAATGACAATAGCTTAGAAAAGGTTTCACAGAGTTGATAAGGAGTTCAGCTGAGCGTAAGAAAGTAAACGGCTGGTGGAGAGGGTGAATCCCTCTTGATTGAGCTGTACAGTCTTGGTTGGGGGGAGCAGGGAGACTCTTTCCTCTGACCTCAGCTGTTTTATTTGAAAAAAACAAAAACCAGTATAACCAGCTCATGAGTTAAGGGGGCTGTGACCACCTTGATTAAATACTAGAAACTGATGACTCTCCCCTTTTTCTCCCTCAGCAGAGGACTTACTGTATCAGAACTAACAAACCAACCCCTCTATCATCTGTTATCTCTTTTTTGCTATTTAGAGCATAAACACATGGAGGGGGCCTGGGTTTGATCCCTGATCTGGGAATTAGATCCGACATGTGGCAACTAAGAGTTCAAATGCCACCATAAAGATCAAAGATCTCATGTGCTGCAACTAAGACCTGGTGCAGCCAAAAAAAGATACATGAATAAATCATGAATTATATTTATCACACTTTTCATTTGATCAAATAAATAAGAATTTATTAAGTACCTTGCATTGAAGAGCTAGAGAGCAAAGAATGATATCCTCTCTGCTCATGAAAAGCTAATTTTGACTTATTCTGGTAAGTTAAGTCTTGCTAATACCCTCCATTAAAAAAATATAAATTTATTTATTTTTATACCATGCTCAGTTGTGTCTGACTCTTTGCAACCCTATGGACTGCAGCCCACCAGACTCTTCTGCCCATGGGATTTCCTAGGCAAGAATACTGGAGTGTGTTGCCATTTCCTCCTCCAGGGGACCTTCCCAACCCAGGGATCAAACCCCGGATCTCCTGTGTCTCCTGCATTGCAGGCGACTCTTTACCTGCTGAGCCTTTTGGCTTCATAAAATGCCTTCCATTTTACAGTGCTTATTTACTTGTCTCTCACAACAGTCCACGTATTATTATGTCTTTTTTTAAGATGAGAAAATGGAAGCTCAGAATAGTTATGTAACTCTTTCCAAACCAAACCTCCTCACTCCAAAGTTTCCTTTGTATTCTGCTGACTCAGAGTCAAATGTATTATCACCAAATATCAAAATATACAACATAAGTGGTCAGAAAAGGGAGCTCATTGCTGGCAAGTAACTAGGAAGGCTTTAAAAAGAGGTGGGGGAGTTCCCTTGTGGTCCAGTGGTTAAGAATCAGCCGGCCAATGGAAGGGACTCAAGTTCAGTCTCTGGTTGGGGAAGATTCCACATGCCCGTGAGGCAGCTAAGCCCATGTGTCACAACTACTGAGCCTGCGCTCCATGAGAAGCCACTGCAGTGAGAAGCCTACACACAACTAGAGAGTAGTCCCTGCTCACTGAAACTAGAGAAACCCTGAGTGCAGCAATGAAGACCAGCACAGCCAAAATGAATAAATACGCTAAAAATGACAACAAACACACACGGGGGTGGGACTTGTGTCTGAAGACAAGTAGGATTAGAATGGACAGGTATCCTGGGTTAGATGAAACGAGGAGAATACATATGATGCAAGCAGGGGCTATTTGGGAATCTAGCCTGGTTGCTGAACTGTGAGGAAGTTCTCTGAATTTTAGTTTTTTGACACAAAATGGAGAGCCACTGTAGGCTCTGAAGAACGGAAGTGGCAATGCTTTTCCTGCAGGAGAGTGAGTTGAGGCTCCTGTCAACCAAAGGGTCCTGGCATCTGACCCAGAACTGAGTGAGGTAACTAGGGCTTAAGAACAATATACAAACTACAAAGGACAAACAAAAAATCTTTTGGAGGAAGAAAGAAAAGGCTGTCCTAATTATGACTGAAAATAACTTGGTGTCCAAGTAAGCATTTTTAGGTTAAAGATTCATCAGTCTGCAGAGACGAGGGCCAAGTACGGCACAGAAAGGAAAGGGCTCATGAGAGAGCCTCAGAAGATGCTGAAAATACTTGTGAAAAAGGGAATTAATCTTGCTGTCATGATTAACCACACATTTAAGTATCAAGTACATTTTGCCAAAATGTTTGCTGGTTTCCTATTTAGTTCTTCCTGATAAGGCATATAACCAATGGTTTTAAAATAAGATGTCACTTCCCTATCAGCTGTCTAGTTGACAGCTCTACCTAGACATCATTTGCAAAACCAAACTCTTAAATTTCCTCCTCTCAAAACCCACTCCTCTCCATCCCAGTATCTGGCAACACCATTCTTTCAGTTGCTGAGGCCTTTTAAAACCACTGGAAATAAGTTATATACTTTACATCTAACCCAACAGCAACACCTGCTGACGGTCAACCCACTTCTCCCCACCTGATTCAGGCCCACGATCATCTCATGCCTGGACCCCAACTGGTCTTTTTAGTTCCACACAACAACCTTTAAAAACTTATGTCCGGGGTGGGAGGGAGGCTGAAGAAGGAAAGTATATACGTATACTTATTATTATATTTACTTGGCCAACAAAGGTTCGTCTAGTCAAGGCTATGGTTTTTCCTGTGGTCATGTATGGATGTGAGAGTTGGACTGTGAAGAAGGCTGAGCGCCAAAGAATTGATGCCTTTGAACTGTGGTGTTGGAGAAGACTCTTGAGAGTCCCTTGGACTGCAAGGAGATCCAACCAGTCCATTCTGAAGGAAATCAGCCCTGGGATTTCTTTGGAAGGAATGATGCTAAAGCTGAAACTCCAGTACTTTGGCCACCTCATGCGAAGAGTTGACTCATTGGAAAAGACTCTGATGCTGGGAGGGATTGGGGGCAGGAGGAGAAGGGGACGACAGAGGATGAGATGGCTGGATGGCATCACTGACTCGATGGACATGAGTCTGAGTGAACTCCGGGAGTTGGTGATGGACAGGGAGGCCTGGCGTGCTGTGATTCATGGGGTTGCAAAGAGTCGGACATGACTGAGCTACTGAACTGAACTGAACTGGTAGCTGATTCACACTGTTGTATAGGAGAAACCAACACAACAGTTTAAAGCAACTATCCTACAATTAAACATAAATTAAAAAAAATTTATGTCAGACCATAATAATCTTATGTTAAAATCCCCAGTGGCTTCTTTATCATAATAAATTCCAATGCTTACAACGGCCCACAAAGTACAAACATCTAAGTACATTTTAACCTTCCGCTATCTGTGAGCTCATCTTTTTTCTCTCATTCCACTTTTTCTTCCTCCTCCTCTCCAGAATGTGAGATTTACAAAAGCAGAAATCTTGATTTACTTAGTCTCTTGTGTATGACACATAAAAGTTGCCCCATAAAGTTTTGTTCAATGAAAAGATTATTGTTCTGTAATACATTATTTTCTTTCTTCCCTTTTTATACAATTTGACCAAACTGACATACCAGTTTCTACCAAATGACCAAAATGAGGATATTAATATATCTGCTTAGCTATGAAACAATGCTGATACAGCATACCATCACCTGGGGCTGGGGAGAGCGCTGGGTGAAAACCATTAGAGCTTGTCAGATGCTTCATCGCCTATTTGAGACTTCAGAGGACACAGTACACAAAGACCAAAAACACTGAGTGACAAGATGGTACTTCACCTGGGCAATAGGAACTGCACACAGAGTGACCCCAAATCCCACAGCCACCGTTTTGTGCCATGGTCTTATCAATTCCGAGAAACAGCGCTTCTTAAAGTTAGCCACGACTGGAACACACTGTCTGTACCTAGAAACAGGGTTTAATAAGTTTAATAAGGCACAACCACCCATCTGGAAGAACCTCTTCAATTTACGTGGAGGGGGTGGAGACTCAAAGTGGGGCCAGGCTGGAACCCAAATGACGACGTAGGGTGCCTTTTCACAGGACGGGACTCAGTGAGCAGCGGGGCGGACTAGAGAGGCCTGGACTCGCACAAACAGGCAATCGCTACTTGGCTCCCCCCGCGCGGGAATGAGGGCGGATGGTGGTGGAGTTTGAGAGGTACCAGGTGTAGACGTGTAAATAGTGGTCTCAAAGCTTTTTAAAAACTAAGGCCCAAATAAAAACGCTTCTGCAGGCAGGATTTAGCGCTGGTCCTCCGGCCTAGGCTGCAAAGGGTCTGATGGTCCTTGCGACACGACGTGGAGCCCGCAGGCGCTGCGAGGAGAACCAGGCCTGCTTGGAAGCCGAACACTCCCGGAACTCCTCCCCCCTCAGGGAAAATTCCCTCCGGCAAGCCACCGCCAGCCCAGGCCTTTCCCCTTAATTCTCCCCTGTGACTTCAAGAGGCCAACCGAAGTCATTTCGCGGGCAGACCGAGACGCCCCCAAAAGACAGCCCGAAGTGGGGGAATGCTCTTTCGGCAGGTGAACAACGAAAAAAGCGTCAGTGGGACGTGAAGTCCGGGCTTGTCCCGGGGGTAGAGGCCTCAGACCTGGAGTAGGGGCGGGGCGTCCTCAAACCTCCGGGAGGGGCGGGACGCCGTGACCCGCTCGGCCGAGAAGCGAAGCGCGAGCCCGCAACGCCGGGGCTGCAGTCTGGTTACGGCGCTCTCAGAGTTCCCACTCTCCGTCCGACCCTGACCTCCTACACGACCGCAGCGGTACCTGAAAAGCGAGGATACGCTCCGAGAAAGCCAACTCCGTAGAGCCGCCATTCCGCGGCGGCAGGACGCCAGGCGCACACGCCGGAAGTGATGGCACTTCGCGAGCAGGGGGCGGGGAGCGGCCGCCACTTGAGAGGGCTTAGTCCCATAACCACGCCCCAGCCCGAGAGCGCAGTCGGGATTGGACAGACGATGAAAGGGGCGGGGCTGAAGGTAACGGCAGAAACCGCGTTGCCAGACACCTAACCGCCAGAGCTTCCGCGTGGGGCGCGGCGGGGCGGAGCCGACCCTGGGGTAGAGGGAGCCGAGCGAAGTCGGCCGTCGCCAAGGGTGTTTGGACAGGGTCTCGGGTCCTCGCCCCTGGAGAGTTCTCTGGTTGGCTGGCCGGCCGTGCGGGTCCGTCAGGACAGAGGTCGGAGGCGGAGCAGAGAGGGCAGGTGGTTGGGGCCGGGTGCGGGGCGGGAGGTGGGAGGGGCAGGGAGCCGGGCAGGCGGCGCTGTCACTTCAGCACCAGGAAGTAGGTGGTCCAACCGGCCAGCAGCAGCGCCCCGATGAGCACCGTGTAGCTGAGGAGCACGAAGGCCAGCAGCTCTCGCAGAAGCTGCAGCACGTGGATGGTGGACGAGGTCGGCATCGCCCTACGCGGGAGGCCCGAGAACCTGCAGGGTGGGGGCACCCAGGAGACCTTGAGCACGCCAAGAGGACGGTTCTTTCGCTAGACCAACCTCCGCTGGACACTAAGCAGGCGCAACCGAGTCCCGCACCGTTAGAGGCAGTGTGGACACGGGGCTAGACTAGGACCTCTAAAAAGTATAAACACACCTTCCTAAGGCTGCTGCTGCTAAGTCACGTCAGTCGTGTCCGACTCTGTGCGACCCCATAGACGGCAGCCCACCAGGCTCCCATTCCTGGGATTCTCCAGGCAAGAATATGGAGTGGGTTGCCATTTCCTTCTCTAGTGCATGAAAGTGAAAAGTGAAGTTGCTCAGTCGTGTCCGACTCTTCGCGACCCCATGGACTGCAGCCTACCAGGCTCCTCCGTCCATGGGATTTCCCAGGCAAGAGTACTGGAGTAGGTTGCCATTGCCCTCTCCGAGGCTAAGGAAGCCCAAAGGGCTGATTTTCTCCCTAACAACCCACGTGGACACTGTCTGCATTTACATCATATAGTTCTTTTAAACTGAACGTTCTCATTCTTTGGCTCCTGATCTGGATCTGAGCTCGGAGCAGGGAAGCCTGGAGAGGAGAGTTCCCAGCTCCCGCTGCTGCACTGGTCTTCATCTCCAGCCCTCTCCTCCCATCCACCTCCTGCATTTTTAATGTTGTGAGTGTTGTTAATGGGCTAATGGAGTAAAGCTTGCTTTTTGCCATCATTCAAGCCGCAGCCCCAGCTGTCAGCACTGCTTAGGAGAGGAAAAGAGATCGTTTTGAGTAGGGGGAAAGCAGCGGGCCCTCACTGCAGCCCTTCTGCAATTTTTCTGGCCCCAAGGCTTATCAATTTACAAGAGTCCGAGGACCGCTGCTTTATGGCCAGCCAGGATCGCAGGAGTGCCAAGAGGTGGGTATCAGTTTGACTCTGGGCTTATCTCTTTGCCCATTGTGCTCTTGGCATCCGCTCCAGCCCTCTATCTTCCACCTCGGATGGAATCAGATGGTAACAATTACAAACCAATTCTTTACCTCCACTGCTGCCCTGCCCAGCAACACCCCTCAGTGCCAGCCACCAACTTCCCTGTCTCCCCATTTCACTCACTCAACAAAGTTTCCACGAATCCTCCACTGTGGCAGCCCTGCGGTCCCTCTCCGGTCTGCTGTCCGAAGGTAGGCTTGTGTGCGCTCCAGTGATGTCGGCAAAGCTGAGGGACTTTCAGGCAGCAGCTGCACTCACCAACTAGGTGTGGTCTAGAGACCAATCACAATCTCCACGTGGTCCCTGAGCTCTCACGGAGCTGCGCACAGGCAAGTCTAGACCAGGCGGGGCGCTGGCAGGCTTGCCCACCCTCTGCTTGTGTCACCATCACAGCCCACACGGCTCTGAGGTTGCCTGCAAAAGCTCCTGTCTTAGAGGCGCTGAGCAAGTGGTACACAGGGGGGATTTCATGGCCCTTCTGCCTGGCTTTTCTAAACACTGTGGATGGGATACAGTCCAGATTCTTTTCTAACAAACTTCCACAAACAGCAGTCCCATCCTTGAGTCTCAGACAAGAAGAACCACTGTACATACAACATTCACTTATGACTGTCCAAC
>NW_011494732.1:6339944-6347499 GCF_000754665.1 Bison bison bison | reverse complement strand
CAACTAAAGCAAAAACTTTAGTTTTTTTGTCTTAAAACATGCAATTACAAGCATTTGTGTGAGAACTAGCTCAGAAAACCAAGAGCTCTCAAGTGCTAGATTCTAATTCAGAGTTGCAGTTTAGAGACTTATTATATAGACACCTTCGCAATGTACCTACTTCCAATTTCAACTCCTCCAAATGTTAAGGTTAAAAGAACCAGTCAGGATTCCAGCCAATAAAGAACAGACCCTTTCCCAGATGTAACAATGAAGGGAAAAGAAAGCCCAAACTTTATGCTGCTCCCCATTCCTGTTTTTTGTAGTAGTTTGTAGTTAAGACTATGTTTTGACCTTTAAAAAAAACAGGCAGCATGGACATCAACACTTTTATCAACATCTTCATCCAGAAGCCAAATGGCTCTCTAATTTGATCAGGATCTCTTATTATCAAATCATTGCCCTGCTGCAGCCGGGTTGAAAACAGGAGCGGAACATTATCAAGCTGCGTGCAGGAAGCCAGTGAGTAATTACTCCCCACAGAGACCTGGTCATCTGGAGGGCTGTGTCCTGCCGAGTCACAGGCAAGTATGGCTGAGATTTATATTCTAATCCCACACCAAAATAACATGCAAAAGGCTACTAAAATAGACCTGATTCTGTTACCCTTTAACTCTCACATCCTTCATACGGATATCTTAAGGCAGTTTTGTGTTCCAGCCTTTGTAGACTCTAATCACCACCCAATTTGGGGTATTTTATACCAACGGAGTGGCCTTCTCAGGTGGCTCAGTGGTACAGAATCCACTTGCCACTGCAGAAGACGTGGGTTTGATCTCTGGGTTGGGAAGAACCCCTGGAGAAGGAAATGGCTGCCCACTTCAGTATTCTTACCTGGGAAAAGCCCATGGATAGAAGAGCTTAGTGGGCTACAGTCCATGGGGTCGTAAAGAGTCAGACCTGACTTAGCAACTAAATAATGTCGCAGTGGAGTAACTGAAGCTGAGACACATTATGTAGCTTGAAGTTCACATGCATCCATTTAGAAATAAGAGAGTCTGAGAAATTTTACAGTACTGTCTTTGATTGCTGGATGACAAAAAACATCCTCTATTTTCTACACTATGTCATTGTTAAACCATAGGACTGAAATATATACAAGGTTCTCAAGTATAATTCATTCTGTTTATCATTCATAGTCTTATGCGGTGTCTGTATTTCTCTGCCTTGCCATCCTTAGCACAGCCCCTCTTACTGGCTGCTTTAGGCACTCAGTTTGTTCTGGTATTTTTTTTTTAAAGAAGTATTTCTTTTTTTTGAGTTCAGCTCTGCTGAATATAAACAGTTCAACTGAAAACAAGAGACAGACTACATGTCAGATTAATCATAATCCACTTGTCATGAGGACAGAGCTACAGTGGCTGAACACATGGAAATCTCCCTTCCCAGTTCTCTTCAAGAATTAAATGTGCTGTTACCTGGATTTGGGGAGAATGGATACATGTATGGCTGAGTCCCTTTGCTGTCCACCTGAAACTATCACAACATTGTTAATCAGCTGTACTCCAATATACAAGAAAAACTTTACAGTGCGCTGTTTTAAACCTCCTTTAACCATTAGTCTCTTGCTCCACAGTTAAACTAGGGTTCAAATACTTATTTCTCTTTTGGCTACAATTCAAAAGTATACAGAAGGACACAAAATAGCGCCTATGTAGGCTTCTTTATCTACGGAGACTTCTTTTTGTAGGACTGCTGGTGTTGCAGAACCGTCTATCCAACTAGACAAAAAGTCCAGACATGATGTAAACAATCCACCCTTTCCAAGAATAAATGTACCATTCACGTACCCGTTTTCTCAGTAAGGGCACACTTCTTTGGGACAAAGACTGCTTCAAGTATTAAGTGAACTTACACAAAGGCGTATAATATATAATTATCCCCCACTTTCTATTTGCATACAAATGGAGCAATTGAGGTTTTGAAGTCTTATGCTGAATGCATTTTTAGGAGCTGACCTAACTATGCTCAGAGCAAGAGAGTGGAGAGTCATGAGTGAATGCAGACACATGAGACACAACTGAGCATCTGTTCACAGGACAAAACCCCAGCCAAGGGCACTTGCCTGGACTGGAATTGAATCCCAGGAGCCAAAAACACTGATGGACAAGGTGCATTTTATTCTCTACAGCAGCTAAGACTGAGAGCCACTGGGGCTGGAAGGTATAAACTAATCTCCCTGGGCTAACAAGAAGTTGAGAAAGGATTCCTAAAACAGGGATTGCTTTCTTTAAGACCTTTCCAAATACTGAATGTTAAAGCCAAGTCAAATTCACAAGAAGCTTATCTTTTAAATATTCCCTCTTCTACCCCTCATTTTTACATTAAAGAAATTTTTTTTGAATGCAGGATTTCTCCTTCACTCATAACATGGCATGTGCTAACAGAATTTCACTAGAGACGAAAACATGTACAGGTACTAATTAACAACAGAAATGACACCTCAGGGGACTTCCCTGGTGATCCGCTGGCTAAGACTCTGTGCTCTCAATGCAGAGGGCCTGGGTTTGATCCCTTGTCAGGGAACTAGATCCCACATGCTGCAGCAAAGAAGATCCCAAGTGCTGCAACTGAGACCCAGTGGAGCCAAATAAATAATTTTTAAAAAAAAAGAAAAGAAATGACACCTGGGGAGGGACACTGACTTTGGACCCCAGCAAAGAAGGGGGAGGGGTCAACTAATTTTGCTGGAGACTTGGGCAAGGGCTATAAAACCATTAATTTAGTCCCCTTCTTGGCCTTAACTCTTTCGGATGCTGGGACAGTGCAGGAGGGAGACTTCCAACTTCTCTGCCAGCACCTTCCCTCTTCCCTTCTACAGCCTAGCAGTCTCCCGCAGGAAAGGTAGCAGCTGGATGCCTGGATCACCAACAAGCTGCACCAGAGGGGGATGACATCACCAGACCAGGGAGCTGGGTGTTTCCTAGCATAACAAACACCGGAGGCTGTGTAAGGAGTGGCTGCAGACTGCTGGGGCAGCAGGTGTGGCACTTACCTGGGAGGGGGAGCTGCCACATGCTGAAGCAAAGCTGTCACTGCTTACGGGGGGGAACCAGCTGGATGGTGGGGCTCACGATGAGCAGGGAAGAAAACTGAAGGCATCTACCACTGAAATTTCTTAATAACATGCACTAACACATCTTCAAATACATTCTCAGAAAGCTGAGTTTTACAAAGCCCTTGATAAGTTGGGGACCCACACCAATTCAGCTGATCACAGCATAAAATCTGTTCTTCGGCAAGAAGCTCTTCCAAACCTTTTGCTTTTTTAGAAGCACTGGAATCAAAAACAGAAGGAGCCAAAACTTGCCCTGACGACCAGGTAACATAGAGACTGGTGACACTGGATGTATGGTGCCATGTTCGACAGGAAAAACAGTCTCAAACTCAGGTATTTGAGATACCAGCCCCAGGTCCCTAATACTTGGCCACTGCCCTAGGCATGATGCACCTCCAAGAAATTCAGCACTGTTTATTAGGGGTTGGACTTCCACTTTTATTTTCATTTTTACCTGGTTGGTCCCTGCGTTCTTAAGAACTGGCCCCATTTATGGCTGAACAGATTATCCATCCCCACCACGCTTCATATATTTCCAGAGGTCTCTAATGAAGATCCTGGGCTCAGAACATGAAAAACTGGGATTTCTTTTACACAGGCTGAGTCTCTTCCATTCTTCTTTAAAAAATTTAAGAACACAAAAGAGAAACTGAACGGAGAAAACAGCCTAATTTAAGAAGCTGACCCCAAAGTAAATTCTGCATTCCTGTTGTTATTCCTCCATGGAACTGCACTGCCATTCCCGTAACTTCTTCAAAGGAGCAGTTTATTCTGTAGTTCATTGGTAAGTCTACTTGGAACGCCCTAGAAAGGTTTTTCCATTAGTGACTCTAACCAGCTGGCCCCGTTGATTAGTTTAGTGGTGGCGATGACATATTCTGTACCTCCATCTTCCAGCTGGGAGAGAAATCGCAGGGCAGCAATTTCAGCAAAGGTTACACCCCCGAGGAAAAAGATCAGAGTGACTCGGTTTTCTCCTGGTTGACCTAAAATTTGAACATTTCAGAATGAAGAATCATTATCATTATTTTTGAAAATTATGTATTTATTTTTGGCTGTGCAGCATGTGGGATCATAGTTTCCTGACCAGGGATCAAACCCTCACCCACAGCATTGGAATGCACAGAGTCTTAACCCCTGGACTGCCACGGAAGAACTATTTATTATCGATGCTTCTTTTCCCACCTCTTAAAAAAACTGCATCATTCCTAAGAAAAGTCGTATATGTCTTGGTACAGACAGTTCACTTGAAACTCAGGAACCATGATTTTGATCTCAATGTTTTTTCTAACTTAGGAGATCCTCAACTCAGAGGTTGAAATCTGCTACTCCTAAGGGAGTAATGAGCTCCAGTGCTTACAATGTAATTCACAACTAACAGCAGCAGTATATTGGACTCTGACTCCTAAGTCCTTTGCAAATGTATAAAGCAAGTGCGTTAATATGCGAAAACCACAGAAACAGCGCATGAGTATCTGTAGATACGGGCCCTGGACTTACGTTTCTTTTGCAGTCCTGTGGGCAACGGCTGCCGTTCCTCAAAGTGGGGCCCTGGGAGGATGCGCAGAACTTCCTCAATACTCCGCCAGCCAGGCCGGGAAAGCAGCTGGGCCAGTCGCACACTGAGCGGAGCGTAACCACTGTATACGTACGATATGTCTGTGGGATTCTGTTAAATAATTGAAGAGAAAAAAGCTTGTACAGCAAGAGACAGAGAAGTGGAGCCACCTAACTGCGGCTTTTGGGGTAATGCAAAATTATTTGATTTGGCTTTGAAGTAGAAACACAAAGCCCTAAAAATAGCTTGCTCCAATGCTGAAATATCTGGCAGCAATATTGAAATATCTTTCTCTAATATCAAAATATTCTTCTCCAGTCTACTCATGCTTGGCTCTGTTCTTAGCAGCCAAGGGGTCACCTTCTTCTTTTTTGTAATTTACTTTTTTTTTTTCAAATCAAGAGTTTTTATTGTCTCTTTAAAACATCACAACTGAGTCCACAGAACCATCTGCTATCTTGTTTCTGCAGCAGGATCACTGAGATCTTATTTATCAGCCTGCTGAACTGTTCCTTTTTCAGAAACATAGATACCATCCAAAAATTTTCTGATATCCTTGTTTTTAACTGTGGTGGCTTGCTGAATCAAAGCAGCTGAATTTGACACAAGTTCAATGTCATTTCCTTCAAGAATCAACTCATCTTTCTGGGCTTGAGATACTGAACAGGCAACCCCTGGCCTCATTCAAACCCTTCGTATATATTTTTCACCCCCAAAATTTCGGATTTCCACAAGAGAACCATTCTCCTGAATAACAACGTTGATGGGGAAGTGGGCATACACCGACCTCATCTTGTAACGGAAACCCGGTGTAACACCCTTGATCATATTCTGTACGTGACTACAGACTGTGCGAACAGTGGCCAGTTCCTTTCTGTTTCCCCACCATTTGTCAACACGGAGCCTCTTCTTTTTCTTTCCAAGGAGACTGAGTTCTACATTGATGTGATTGAAGTCCCTCCGCAGGGTGCCTCTGGGGCCCTTCACAATAACTGTCCGTCCCTTCAAGTTAATGTCGACATTTTCTGGGATGTCGACAGTCTGGTTGCTGAGAATGGTCTTCATTCTCACAGTAGATGCGGCAAAGAGAGCTGTAATTTACTTTTAATTGGAGGATAATTACTTTACAATATTGTGTTTCTGCCATACATCAACACGAATCAGCCATGTGTGCATGTGTGCAGTCGAGTCTGACTCTCTGCGACCTCATGGACTGGAGCCCACCAGGCTCCTCTGTCCATGGAATGTTCCAGGCAAAAATACTGGAGTGCGTTACCATTTCTTCCTCCAGGGGATCTTCCTGACCTAGGGATCAAACCCAAGTCTCCTGCATCTGCAGACGGGTTCTTTACCACTAGCACCACCTGGATAGGTATACATACATCCCCTCCCTCTTGAGCCTCCCTCCTACCCCATCCCACCCCTCTAGTTTGTCACAGAGCATTGGATTTGAGCTCCGTGCGTCACACAGCAAATTCCCACTGCCTATGTATTTAACACATGGTAATGTACACGTTTCCATACTATTCCATCCAAAGGTGCACTTTCGACTCAAACCTTCAAAAGCCACTCAAAGCATCTCTAGGAACTGAAGATGGAAAGTTGTTACTTGGTTTGGCAAGAAACTTCTTGGCAAGTAAAGTGGAACTCTCTAGCCGAGAAACAGAACCCTTGGACCTGTCAATTCTACTTTCAGGCATTTATCCCACAAAGGGGCTTGTGCTCCAGAGGAGAAAAGACCAAAGCACAAACATATTAATGCAACACTGAATGAACTAGTGAAAGACTGCAAATGACTTGAATTTCTAATAAATCATAAAACAAGATATAACTGAAAACCACTATGGTGCAATTAAAAAGAAGTTAAAAGAATGAAGGAGGGGGGGACTTCTCTGGTGGTCCAGTGGTTAGGAATCCACCTCCCAATGCAGCGGATACAAGTTCGATTTCCTAGTTGGGGAACTAAGATCTCACACGCTGCAGGGCAGCTAAACCCACACGTCATAGTAAAAGATCCCACAGGCAGCAACTGAGACCTAATGCAGTCAAATACATATATAAATGAATGAAGGAGGGGACCTCCCTGGTGATCCATGGATTAAGACTCTGTACTTGCACTGCAGGAAGCACACGTTTCGTCCCTTCTCGGGGAAGTAAGAACCTGAGTGCTGAGAGGGTAAGAGGTGGGTGGGTGAGGTAGGTACAGGCTGGTCAGGGCAGTGAAGAGCCAAACTAATACATCATTTACACTGTACAACACGGGAATTATGGCTGTCATTCCAATCCCAAAGAAAGGCAATGCCAAAGAATGTTCAAACTACTGCACAACTGCACTCATCTCACATGCTAGTAAAGCTCAAAATTCTCCAAGCCAGGCTTCAGCAATATGTGAACCGTGAACTTCCAGATGTTCAACCTGGTTTTAGAAAAGGCAGAGGAACCAGAGATCAAATTGCCAACATCCGCTGGATCATGGAAAAAGCAAGAGAGTTCCAGAAAAACATCTATTTCTCCTTTATTGACTACGCCAAAGCCTTTGACTGTGTGGATCACAATAAACTGTGGAAAATTCTGGAAGAGATGGGAATACCAGACCACCTGACCTGCCTCTTGAGAAACCTATATACAGGTCCAGAAGCAACAGTTAGAACTGGACATGGAACAACAGACTGGTTCCAAATAGGGACAGGAATACGTCAAGGCTGTGTATTGTCACCCTGCTTATTTAACTTATATGCAGAGTACATCATGAGAAACGCTGGGCTGGATGAAGCACAAGCTGGAATCAAGATTTCTGGGAGAAATATCAATAACTTCAGATATGCAAATGACACCACCCTTATGGCAGAAAGTGAAGAAGAACTAAAGAGCCTCTTGATGAAAGTGAAAGAGGAGAGTGA
>NW_011494732.1:6304397-6339844 GCF_000754665.1 Bison bison bison | reverse complement strand
TCAGATATGCAAATGACACCACCCTTATGGCAGAAAGTGAAGAAGAACTAAAGAGCCTCTTGATGAAAGTGAAAGAGGAGAGTGAAAAAGTTGGCTTAAAGCTCAACATTCAGAAAACAAAGATCATGGCATCTGGTCCCATCACTTCATGGCAAATAGATGGGGAAACAGTGGAAACAGTGACAGACTTTATTTTTCTGGGCTCCAAAATCACTGCAGATGGTGACTGCAGCCATGAAATTAAAAGATGCTTACTCCTTGGAAGGAAAGTTATGACCAACCTAGATAGCATATTCAAAAGCAGAGACGTTACTTTGCCAACAAAGGTCTGTCTAGTCAAGGCTATGGTTCTTCCAGTGGTCATGTATGGATGTGAGAGTTGGACTGTGAAGAAGGCTGAGCGCCGAACAATTGATGCTTTTGAACTGTGGTGTTGGAGAAGACTCTTGAGAGTCCCTTGGACTGCAAGGAGATCCAGCCAGTCCATCCTAAAGGAGATAGGTCCTGGGTTCATTGGAGGGACTGATATTGAAGCTGAAACTCCAGTACTCTGGCCACCTGATGTGGAGAGCTGACTCATTTGAAAAGACCCTGATGCTGGGAAAGATTGAGGACAGGAGGAGAAGGGGACGACAGAGGATGCAATGCTTGGATGGCATCACCGACACAATGGACATAGGTTTGGGTGGACTCTGGGAGTTGGTGATGGACAGGGAGGCCTGGCATGCTGCAGTTCATGGGGTCGCAACGAGTTGGACACGACTGAGTGACTGAACTGAACTGAACTGATATTCCCACTGGGGAGAAACAATCCAATTTTAGTACTGAGAGAAGAGATTGTTTAATTGTTAGCTTTTGTGCCAAGAGGCAGCCTAATAAAGCCCCTTATGAAAAACCAAAAAAAGAATATAAGAAAAATGAAATTTAGAAAGATGGGAATACATAACAAATATAAAGCAAAGTGCACCCTACTTTGAAGACCCAAGGTATAGAATATGCACCATTTATGTAAAAATGTTTGTCTAGGATTGCCTGGTGGTCCAGCGGGTAATACTCTGTACTCCCAATGCAGAGGGCCCGGGTTCGATCTCTGTTCAGGGAACTAGATCCCACATGCCACAATTAAGACCCCAGAGCGGCCAAATCAATAAATAAATATTTTAAAAAATGTTTGTCTATATACAGAATCTTTCTGGGAAGATGCGTAACAAACTGGTTATAGTGATCAATTCTGAGTGGAGACGGGTTGGCTGTGGGAGGAACCTTGCTTCTCACCATCTGCTTTCCTTTTGTACTGGATCCTTGCCTGACCCTCCCCACCTTCTACCTGGTGCTGTGTGCCCAGGAGGCAGCCCTGTGGGCTCCACACCAGCTCGAAAATGGAGAGGACAGGACTGTGCGGTCACGTTTTGTTGCCCGAATCCCTCTCTGTAATGCTGCCAGAGGCTGGTTGAGTCCCTTGGCTTGTCACCACACAGCTCTGCTCTCCTGGTTCTGGAACCCCTGCCCTCAGACCTCAGATGGGAGGGGGTAAGTGGTTCTCTACTGCACTGCCTGTCCCACCCCATCTTTATAAAACTCCATCAAACTTCTCAGTACAAGAGCACTGCTTTCTGCCAGGATCCACACATTAAAAAAAAAAAAAAAAAAATTAGAAAACTGTCTTTAGAAAGCAAAGCAGGTGAATAGATCAAGTGGCGTATGTCATGGCAATACACCAGCAATGGGAACTCAAATGAGCTGAAGTATGCACAGGGGTGTCTGACTCTGCGACCCCGTGGACTGTAGCCCACCGGGCTCCGTTGGCCATGGGATTTTTCAGGCAAGAATACTGGAGTGAGTTGCCATTTCCTCCTCCAGGGGATCCTCCCGACGCAGGGATAGAACCCGAGTCTCCTATTATTATTATCTTCTGCATTGCCAGGCGGTCTCTTTACCACTGAGCCACCTGGGAAGCTCTCAGTGAGTTGAAGAGGAGCATCTTACTTGCTCATTTACATCATCCATCCAAAGGCGTAACGTTTTCCGGATAGTGGGGTAATTGTTTCTGCCCCCCGTCTGTGGCTTCAGCAGACCAGCCTTCTCGAGGTTGTGCAAGGTCAGGATGTGCTCATAGCCGTAGGTCTGCAAGAGAAATCAAATCAGGAAAATGGTTTCTGTGACTTTCAAAAAGGAGCACTTCCAACAAATTCACTGGTGAGCACTCTGGGGCACGTTACCAAAATCCAGGTGATGACTGTCCGCGGGCGCAGGCAGGGCAGGACGGAAGCCTGTCCTAAAGCTGCTTGCCCATGACAATAAATCCAGCTCACTGGATTACTCAAAGGATTTAAACTTTTCACTTTAAAGTTCCGAGAATTTATGGGCCCAACTTAAGTGAGCATCAAATAAATTATAGTATTCTGGACTTCCCTGGCAATACAGTGGTTAAGATCCCATGTTTCCACCCCAGGAGGTGGGGGTCTGATCCCTGGTCAGGCAACTGAGATCCCCCACAGCATGGCCAAAAAAAAAAATTATAGTATATTTTCATATGGAATATAACTAGCTGTTAAAAGCAGAATGAGGCAGACCTACACATCCTGATTAAGAACAAGTTTCTGGATTTATTCTTAAGGACAAAAAAATAGAATATAGTTAAGTCCTCTAGATACGAAAAAGTTCTGTTCTGAGAGTGTGTTTTTAAGTCCAGCAAAGTTAGCCTGAGTACCCAACTAACACAATTGGAGGGCAAGCTGAAGTTTCTCTTAAGTCTCACATTGATGGAATGCACATTCACATCTTTGAAAGTTTTTAATTTTTGAAGGTTTGTGTGTAGGGGACTTACTGTACTTCACATAATAGGATTTTATCTCTATTAAAAGAGACCTAATGAGTAATAAAAGCTGATGCTTATATGATACTTTCCATGTTTTAAGTGCTTTATATATGTTAACTTAATCATTCTTACTATAACCCCATGAGGTAGATACTATTATCTCCATTTTACAGAGAACTTTAAATAACTTGCCCAAGGTCACACAGCTAATGAGTAACAGAGCTGGGACTCAGATCCAGTTGGTCTCGCCCCATGGTCTGTGTATGTAAACGTTCTTTGTACACACACGCAAAGAAGGGGATCTGGAAGCACTCCAACCAAACTGCTCATGTAAGTCCCCTCCAGGGAGGGGAATGGTAGGTGGGGCGTCACAGTTTGTACGGTGTGTGTGTGTGTGTGTGTGTGTGTGTGTGTGTGTTAGATGCTCAGTTGTGTCCGACTCTTTGCAACTCCATGGACTGTAGCCTGCCAGGCTCCTCTGTCCATGAAATTCTCCAGGCAATAATAATACTGGAATGGGTTGCCATTCCCCTCTCCAGGGGATTTCCCAGACCTAGGGGGTGAACTCGGGTCTCCTGCATTGCAGGCAGATTCTTTACCTTCTGAGCTACCTACCTGGGAAGCCCTTGCACCATATACTTCTGCTTCATTTGAATGTTATATGATGAGAATGCACATGTAATTTTTTAAAGGAGAAGCAAACAAAAAACCCAAACTAAGTGAGTATTTAGTTTTGACAATAATGTACTTAACTGTAAATAGTAACAGCAAATACATACAGCTGAAACATTTTTAACCAGAGAGGAGAATTTTAAAAACAATGGTGGGCTTTTCCTTACTATAAAGTAACAGGCTTGATTTAAGTAAGTCGGCTAAGGAATCATCATCAGAAAGTTCCCTTCCTCTGTGGAACTGTCGGTTAAAGAGCAGGGGCACTAGTCCCTGGCTGTCTGGGGTTGGTCCTGGCTCTGGTACATACTATCCATGGGATTCTCTGGGAAAGAACACAACAACCGCAGATATGCAGATGATTCCACTCTTACAGCAGAAAGTGAAGAGGAACTGAAGACTCTCTTGATGAGGGTGAAAGAGGAGAGTGGAAGAACTGGCTTAAAACTAAGTATTAAAAAAACTAAGTTCATGGCATCTGGTCCCATTACTTCATGGCAGATAGGAGAAAGTGGAAGCAGTGACAGACGTTACTTTCTTGGGCTCCAGAATCACTGTGGACAGTGACTACAGCTGTGAAATCAAAAGATGCTTGTTCCTTGGAAGAAAAGCTATGACAAACGTAGACAAGTATTAAAATGCAGAGACATCACTTTACCAAGAAAGGTCCACATAGTCAAAGCTATGGTTTTTCCAGTATCATGTACGGATGTGAGTTGGATCATAAAGACGGAGCACCAAAGAATTGATGCTTTTGAACTGTGGTGCTGGAAGACTCTTGAGAGTCCCTTAGACTGCAAGGAGATCAAGCCACTCAATTTTAAACGAAATCAACCTGAATATTCATTGGAAGGACTGATGGTGAAGCTAAAGCTTCAATACCCTGGCCAGCTGATGCAAACAGCCAACTCATTGGAAAAGATCCTCATGCTGGGAAAGATTGAAGGCAAAAGGATAAGGGGATGACAGAGGATGAGATAGTTAGATGGCATCACAAACTCAACGGACATGAATTTAAGCAAACTCCAGGAGATAGTGGAGGACAGAGAAGCCTGGAGTGCTGCAGTCCATGGCATCTCAAAGAGACACAACTTAGGGAATGAGAAACAACAACTGGCACACACTAGCTGCTGACCTTGGGCAAGTTACAGCACTACTCTGTGCCTTGGTTTTCTCATCCATAAAATGGGGATAAGACTATCTCGCTCATCACCTTTGTAAAGATTAAACAAATGAATACACATAACACTCTTCTAACTAAGCCTGGCATGTAGTAAAAGCTCAATAAACATTAACTATCGTTATTATTATGCAAACACAGCAGACAAATACCAAGGACAATCCCTCCAGGTATTAAAACATTTAAAAGATAATGGAAACCCTACACCCAAATAGCAGCTTTGGGAAGTATTTTTTTAGAAAGACGCTTTCACCCGTGGCAAATTAGTCATTTAAAAACATACTGACCTGTAGGATTTCTCTTTTGTAATAATCCAGAACTTTCTGTTTGAGTCCACTATTGCACACAGACTGGAGGCAAACTAGTCTTAACACCTTGATCAAGGGATGTTTTTGGGCAATACAATCCTCAATGTAGCTGTTGACCTGAAAACAAAGTGTAGATGGGCACCAGCATCTGGTCTGGGGACTGACAGAACTGGATATTTACTATTATTTTTCAAAGTCAAATAAAGGAGATGAGTGGAAGAAGGGCTCATTCTTTTTGCACTTTCCCTCAGCTCCCTCCAGAGTAGCTCCTTCGGCCCTTGCTACACACACCCCCTCCACCATGCAGACACGCCAGCGATCGGGGAGCACAGGCTGGTGAGGGCAGACTCGAGGGACCCAGCAGCCTGTCTGGACTCATCTGTCTCCATGGATGGACAACCTCCAGAGGCTGCTGCATGTCCCCGGGTGTGTGATCCTGGCTATCCCAGCAGCAATTTATCAGCATAAAGTAACAAGAATCTTTCTAGAAGATGGGAATTTTCACAAATTCAATCATTTCAAATTTAGTAATAGAGGTGGATATGTAAAGGGACTATCAGACCAATTTGCTGGGACCTCCCTGGTGGTCCAGTGGCTAAGACTCAGCAATCCCAATGCAGGGGGCCTGGGATCGATCCCTAGTCAGGGGACTGGATCCCACATGCCACAGCGAAAAGATCCCACATGCCTCAACTAAGACCCGGTGCAGCCAAATAAATTAATTAATTAAAAAAAAAAGATCAATTCATTTAGGAAGTAAATCTATTCATTTAGAGATCTTTGATTTTAGGGGCAGGGCCTCACCTCTCTGTGCACTGAAGAAAGTGCCTTCAATACAATAATCTTAAATACTTGATTAAGATCTCTGTTTTCACATTTTGCATCTGCTCTTCAAAATATTTAGATAAGGCATGGGAATCAAAGCAATTGCTTTTCTAGCTGTAATCTTAGTTTTTATAAGGTATCAATTATTTGTTAGAACAGTTTCATTTTCACATACTTTATCAGTGTCTATTCCAGACATAAACTCCTGCTCCACTGTCAATTTATCAAAGAAGTCTTCAGAAGCTAAAATGGAAACAGCAAATTTGTAAGTAAGAAATTCAATAAATGTTAATGCTTTTATACACAGAGCATGACTAGGAAACATGACATGCAAAAAAGAAAGCAAACAAAAATTCAAACTGCCACCTGAGGAGAATCTAAGAAACATGGAAAACTATAACTCTGACCTCCTAAGTTACATCCAGGAATAGTCAACCACTGTACCCTTTCGCTATTCTTAGGACTCTCATGAAATCTCAATATCCTTAGGATTCTAATAAGATCTTAGGAATTTTTCTTCAGTATCTGCTGCTACTGCTAAGTCACTTCAGTCGTGTCCGATTCTGTGCGACCCCATAGATGGCAGCCCACCAGGCTCTGCCGTCCCTGGGATTCTCCAGGCAAGAACACTGGAGCGGGCTGCCATTTCCTTCTCCAGTGCATGAAAGTGAAAAGTAAAAGTGAAGTCGCTCAATCATGTCTGACTCCTCACGACCCCATGGACTGAAGCCTACCAGGCTCCTCCGTCCATGGGATTTTCCAGGCAAGAGTACTGGAGTGGGTTGCCATTGCCTTCTCCTTTTCTTCAGTATCAATGAAAGCTAATTTGCCAAGAGCCTTTTACTTGCGTCATCAGATCTAACCCAGTTTCACCTGATCTCCACTTCCATCAATATGAAAACAAAGGACTGATTTTCTAACACTTTTATGTAAGATTCAAAGCATACTTTATAAAACAGGGCATTGAACAATCTCTAACTCAGCTTTTACAGCCTGTGTTTTAACAAGTAAATTCATCTTTGGTGTAACAGACATTTCCCAAGCTCTTTCAAAATACTTAACATACACTCTCCACCTAGGGAGTCTTCAAGGGAAAAACAAAAACTAAAACAGAAACTGGATTCTGCTCTAAGTAATCCTTAATGACAGGATAAAAACCAGACGGAAACAATTAACTGCCTCATGTTAGGGGAAGAATTTTTTTCTCTTTTTGACATTCCAAATATTGTATCACATGATTACATTATCTTATTAATGAAAGAAAACTGAGTTAACCACAAAGGGAACATTTTTGACTCTAAACATGGGAACATTTAATTAACACTGAGGATAACATACGGTATTAAAACAGAGCTAACCCTCCCAAGGGAGCATGGCGGTGCCAATGGCCATGGTGTCAGTCATGGTTCGTGCTAGTCAGCCCCAGGCAAGCTCCATCACTTCCCAAGGATACTCACTAGTTACATCTTTGATCAGCTCTGCAATCGAGGTGTGATTTGCGAGGGAGCCTCGCGCTGCCTGCATGTGGGGCAGCTGTGAAACGAACTGCTTGATCTCCCCAACTGTCTTGGCATTGTGCCTTTCCTGAAATGCATAAAACAGCAGGAGCAGGAAGTGGGGAAGATATTTTAAGCGCTCTGTTCTTTGTATTGCTTAGGGGACATTCAACTTATACTAATGCAAAAGAAAGAAGGGAATACAAATAAATCAGGCCAGACCCATCTTCAACATGACACAGAAAAACAGAAAAGACAGGCTCACTGTTCCTGTTCACTACATTAGTACTTTTTTAGGGAGCAAATGCCTAAGGTTTTTTTCCTTCCCAGGGACCAGATAATATTGTGATTAGTATTTGTGGGGGACGATATTAGGTTATCCAGAAACATTTCTGAGTAAAAAATTAAAATGAAGACATTATATTAAGAGGGGAACATAAATAGCAAAAAGTTTCCTCTGTCACAGAAAAAAAATCCATTCTTACTGCTGAACCTCAATCTTGAATATTATCCACGGATAAAAAGAACCTTACTTCGTGGTGAGAAATTTTTCTTTTTTTTTGCAAAGTTTAGTAATTGTAAAGCAAGTAACTCAGAAAATTGAAGAAAATCAATTAACGAATCCTAACAAAGATGAACCTAGGGACCTCCCAGGTATGTCCAGTGTTTTAAGACTTCACCTTCCCATGCAGGGGGTGTGGGTTTGATCCCTGGTCGAATCACACATGCCTCATGGCCAAAAAACCAGAACATAAACAACAGAAGCAAAAACGGTAATAAGTTCAATAAAGATTTTTTAAATGGTCCACGTTAAAAAAAAAAAAACAAAACACTAAAAAAAATAAAGATGAAACCTGGAAATACACACTCAGTGAAAAAAATCAGTCTTCAAAGTTCTCCTAATACATGTTTCCAAAGACTAAACACGCAGAGTTCAGCATCTTACTGAATTCCCATTTCAAAAATGAGCTTAACCAAGAATAAACCAGTGGCTGGGCAAGAGGAGGCAGGAAGGTGATAATGAAGCCGTCCAATTAAAAGCTCTGGGCTCCTGGGATTTCGCTCTTATTATCACCTCCTGCATCTGCAGAGTTCCCTTGCCATTGGCATGTTGGCTAAACTGGGAGCTATTGGCCCAAATTGCAAGTTCTATTATAGAGGATCTTAAATTTAGAGTACAGCTGGCTTCCTCTTAAGAGAGATGGGAAATAATTACAAAGAAGGTAAAACAAATATTTATGGTGAACGCTTGTAAACTCAAAATACTACCCCTTTCTCTCCCTGAAAAACACCTTTTCTCATAGGTCTGGGGAGAAGTTTAAAAAGAAAACCTTGGCGGGGATTTCCCTGGTGGTCCAGAGGTTAGAACTCCTCGCTTCCAATGCAGGGGCAGGGGTTCCAGCCCTGATTGGGGAGCTAAGATCCTGCATGCTACGAAGTGCAGAATGAATGAATGAAGGTGCATATATTTAAAAAAAAAAGAAAGAAAACCTTGGGTTCTCCAGTGGCTGAGCCCACAGTTGCTCAGAACTGCAGCCCTGCTCAGTGGCTGCACTTTGGCAGTCCTTGCTCGCTAGGAGGGGTGGGCAGTCTAGCCTGTGACCTACAGAAGCTGGGTAACAACCAAACCATCTCACCTCGAATGCTGCAGAGATCACCTTTGCTTTCTTGCTAAGCACGGAGCCCACAGCATTGAAGTTTTTATCTCTGATCTCAGCGTACAGCTCCTCTGCAGAATTCAGCTGAAGCTTCTTTGCTTCCGTAGGAAGGTCCTTACCACCATCACCCTGTTTTTTAGGTGCGAATTTCTCCGGAGGTAATTTCACATAACCTGAAAAACAGCGGAAGGGAACAAGGCCCTGAGTGCGTTTAATGGAAGAACCAGTTTAGCTCAGGCACTAAATAGAATTTTCCAACTCAGAAGAGGGTGGAAGCCGGCTTTATAAAAAATGGTGCATGGCACTGAGGCTCTGATTTTTCCACAGTCACAGTACAGAATGCAGTCACTCTTCAATATTAATATCATGGTTCCACTTTTCTTTGGAGTCACCTATCTAAATCACTGCAGCAATGTTCAGTTACTTTCTAAACTTATTCAGGGATGGGTTATGTTTTCACTTAAAAAAATTTTACAAGGATCTCTCCCATTATCTTATGGTGTTTTTCAAACTGTACGTCATGTCCTGTTAGTGGATCATGAAATCAAGTTGGTGGGTTGCAATGAGCATTATAAACAAACATACAAAACACAGCATCCAGTTCCTCCACTAAGTAGCCTTAATCCACTTCTCTCACCTGTGTTCCCTCCAAACCAACTTAGTCATTTCCAGAAATACCCTACATGCTCTTACGAGTTGCCTTAGCATATAAACTGGTTTAACTCTAAGAAGCTTGGCAGTATGAATCAAGGACCTTATAACATTAATACTTCTGACCCCTAAATCCTGCATCAGAGAATGCAGAGGAAGAAATATAGTATATGAAAAAAAATTATGTACACAGATGCCTTTATAACCATTAAAAAAAAAGAAACCCAAACATAAATTGCCCACCATTAGGGGAATGGTTGTACAAACCATGGTATAATATATATTATGGACTTTAATTAAGCTATTAAAATTATACATATGCTGAGAAAATGCTCATCTTATACCAAATCAAAAACGAGGTTCAGGGAATCCCTGTACCTAGTCCAGTGGTTAGGACTCAGCGCTTTCTCTGTGAAGACCTGGGTTCAATCCAGGTTCAATCAAAATCTGGTCAAGGAACTAAGATACCCCACAAGCTGCGTGGGCTCCCACAACCCACCCCCCCAAAATTTTTCAGAATAATTTGTACAAGCTGATTCTGCTGCTGCTGCTGCTAAGTCACTTCACTCGTGTCCAACTCTGTGCGACCCCACAGACGGCAGCCCATCAGGCTTCCCCGTCCCTGGGATTCTCCAGGCAAGAACACTAGAGTGGGTTGCCATTTCCTTCTCCAATGCATGAAAGTGAAAAGTGAAAGTGAAGTTGCTCAGTCGTTTTGTTAACTGAAAACAAACTCTTAATAGAAAAAATGACTATGAGGAAATACACCAAAATATTAACGTTGTCCCAAAGTTTAGGGGCAGGATTTCAGGGATCATGGAAGATGTATGTTTTCCTTCTTTATTTTTTCAATTTTCCCTTAATCAACATTTGACTTATATTATAAAAAAAAAAACACAAAAAAACAAAAAACAAACCTTGCTGCCAAGAAACTGAATTTACACATATTCCTTCTCTTCTTGAAGAATCCCTTCCTACCTCTCACCTATCTTACATGGCCTCCCCTCACTCCCCAGGCCACCTCCCTGCCCTAAACCCTAGCTCCTATTAAAGGTCTCTTAGGTGTTTGCTCTCTGCAACCATGAGAGGAGGGGCTCCCTCATTTCTTTGATTCCCACCTACTATCTAGCATAGAACTCCTCTGTCCATGAAATGGAGTTTTTAGAAGTATTCAAGATGCCATCTCTTGGTGACTTCCCCGGGTGGTCCAGTGGTTAGGAATCTGCCTTCCAATGCAGGGATCTTGGGTTTGATCCCTGGACGGGGAACTGGGATCCCACATGCTGCAGGGCAACTAACCCCATGTACTGCAACTACTGAGCCCCTGCACCACAAAAAAGACTCAACACAGCCAAAAAAAAAAGCCTAATTTTGGAACAAATAATTTAAAAATAAGACTTTTCACAGCCTTATCATTAAAGACTCTGCTTTGTGGAAACCCCTCTTCATGGCTGTGTCTTCATCTACTCCCTTGGCCATCCATCTATCCATCTGCTCTCCATGCATTCTTATGGTAGAATACACCTAACATAAAACTTACCATTTTAACCATTTTACAAAAGCATTTATTACATACACAACTTTCTACAACCACAGCTGGTCTCTAGTTCCAGAACTTTTTTTATCCCAAAAGAAAACCCTGGGACTTCCCTGGCAGTCCAATGGTTAAGACTCCATGCTTCCACTTCAGGGGGTGTGGGTTCAATTCCTACTTGCTAAACTAAGATACTGCATGCCTTGTGGTGCAACCAAAAAATTAAAAAACAAAAAACCCAAAGGAAATCCCGTACCCAACAGGAGTTGACTCCCCACCCTTTTCCTGAGCCCTGGCCACCACCAGCTGGCTTTCTGCCTCCATGCTTTCCTCCAAGGCTCTTCCTTGGCTCCCTGTGATATAATTCAGGATGCCAAAAGAGACTGGGGCTCATGTAAATGAGGGAAGGAGGCCTGGATGGGACAGGAGTGGTGGAGTCTGTGGTATTCTAGAGAGAAGGGCCTGTCTAAAGAAGGGATATTCACTGGGCACCAGCTGCCACATAGGAATGTGGTCATGGGGTTGCCAGAGCCTCATAGGTTTTTAAAGATATGGAATACATCAAGATCATTATTACAGTCTTCTCCAATTTTAAACAGTGACAGAAACAGGCACAAATCATGCAGTCAAAACCAAATAAAACACACTTGTGATCTCTGACCCCAACTGTCTGTTAAGCCTAACTCTAGTAGGCCTTCAAGTCTATCAAGTGTCTCCAACCTCCTGTTATCTATCACCTTTCTCCCAGAATGTACCCGGCTGTGCCCCCTGCCTCAGCAAGCTATTTGCCCCATGGTTCCCCACAGGTATTATGCTGACTGCCCCTCACCAGCAACACCCCCCTATATTCTACCCATCTTTCCAAACCCAGTACAAAAGCCACCTCGTCCATAAGCTTTCCTGAATGACTGCCCACCTTGGAATCTATGTTCTCCAACTGCAGGGCCACCTGCATTTAGCCCTGGGCCTCTGCTCACAGGGGGCACACACAGCCCTGTGCAGTAAATACTCGCCAGCCTATGTGTGACCAACAAGGACAGTGTGCTCAGATGTCACTGAATCCTAGTGTCTAAAGTCAGCATTTTAATTTTTCCAAATACTGAGTTGTTTAGAAAGGAAGTGTCTCCTGAAAAAAAAATGGTCTTTTGAATTACAATTTCGGCATATTTTTTCTTCTTTGTCCACTATAATAAATACTGCTTAGAATATGGGTTTTTCTTTGAAAAAAAATTTCAACTGGTCTTTTGGATATTCCTATCAGATTACCTATTGGTAAAAGGCAGGGTTACTTTACTCACTGTTCTGAATGCCATAAATTTCATCAATGAGTCCTTCATATGTAAGTTGAGTGGCGAGAGGCGATAACAAATCCACGTTCCGATCAAGCAACAAGAGATTATCAAACACGGGGAATATTGAATTCTGGCTTCCTGTAAACTCTCTCTTCATCCTGATCATCATATTGGCCACTTGCTGGAAACAAAACATGGGGTCAGGTGGGACTCTCCTGGGCATAAGCAGATTTAAAAATCTGGCTAGGACTAAAAAAAAAAAAAAAAAATTGGCTAGAACTTCCCTAGTGATCCAATAGTTAAGACTCTGCACTTCCACTGCAAGGGGCCCAGGTTTGATCCCTGATCAGAGAACTAATATCCATGTGCCACATGGCACAGCCAAAAAAAAAAAAAAAACAGCTAAAAATGGAAAGTATCAAAAAAGTAAAAACTGGAGAAAAATGGTGGAAGAGTGAGATGGACAAGAAATAAACAGTGACAGAAAACCACTCCATGTTGGATGCCCATTCCAGTGCTTACACTTTACCAGCTATTTCTCAACGAGGCATAAAATCAGAGTCTATTTCTATTATTCACGGAAGTTCTATTCTATAAAGTCACCATGAATGCTGAATCAGTGAATACTGAACCACCACTCTGCAGGGCCATTAGGGTGAGGGCTCCTTGAGTCTCTGATTACAACACTTTCATCATCTGATCAATATATAATCTTGTTTTATGTGTGTTCTATTTAAAGACATTAAATATATGCTATTGATTCTCCAACACTATCATTTACACTAAATGAAGCTCATCTAATATGAGTTTTCTCCCTAAAGGCCCATCATAGCCTTCCTACATTCTGAAAACTGGATAGCACTTCCGCACCACTGCTGGGGGCCATTTTAACAGTGAAATCACCAACTGAAAAAAAAAAAAAAAAAAGCACAAAAATGCACACACACACACAAAAGTGGCAATGAGTACTGCACGGCAGTATAGTGGCAAAAATCACACTTGTTCATGGTATGAGTTGAAGACAGAGCGTTGCTTGCTGTGATCTCAGCTGAGAACATGCGCAACTTCAATTACTGGATGATACAAATTACTGCTTCCCTGTGCATATCTGCAGAGCACTGTGCCAATTTGGGAGCTATAAGGAAATTTTAGCAAGTATGTGAATTTTCAAATCAAAACAGATTCCCACTCCTCCCCCTCCCAGGCACCAGGGGGCCCTTGCTCCACCACCAGAAGCATCTCCCGTTTCTCACCCGGGCGCACTCTCCTTTCCCAAAGATCTGGGGGATAGTCCCGTACAGAGCTTGCAGGGTCATCAGCCCCTTGGCTGCATGGTACAGGCTGGTCTGGTCACTTTCCAGATAGCACTCCTGTGGAGAGGAAGGGCTAGTTACAGTCACGGTCACCTGGGTGCCTTGTGGTGCCTGCCTCCGTCTGGTGGTGGGACTTGGCAGCCACTGGGTAAGATGGGTTCCACTTCCCCACTTTGCCAGGAAGCTGCAAACTGGGGTCCAGTTTACGAAGCTGCTGTTTGGCAGCCCAGGCCAGGAGCCCAAGAGCTCTGCCATCAGGGGACAGCTACGGAAGCAATTCTCCCAGGGCAGAGCCTTCTGGAAGGCACTCCTCCTAGTTTACCAGCTCTTGAATAAGCTACTGATTAGAAAAGATTTTACGGGCTTTCCATATGGCTCAGTGGTAAAGAATCTGCCTGGCAAGCAGGATCGGGAAGATCCCCTGGAGGAGGAAATGGCAACCCACTCCAGTGTTCTTGCCTGGAGAATCCCATGGATAAGGAGCCTGGCGGGCTACAGTCCAAGGGGTAACAAAGAGTTGGACATGACTTCTTGACTAGACCACTACTACCAAGAAAGACTGAGAAGGGAACCAGGCTCCCTCACTCACAGTGGTGAGTGCAGAGGCTAGGAGGGCACTGCGGGAGGCCACGTGGCGATGCCCACGAGTGCACGTATTCCCTGAGCCCCAGAATCCCAGGTGACCTCACAACGGGGTACGCGGCAGTCTTTACAAACATGACACAGATTTTCACACACACTGACGCCGACTGAAGGCCGTAACATCTTGAGAAATGAAAAAGGGGCAGCTGAACATCTTTAGAGTGATCCCATTTTCAGAAAATATATTTTGCCTTATGAAGTATACAGGGTAAATTTTGTAAAGTAGGCAGAATTATGCTTCTTTGGCATAGAAAAAGGGACACAAAAATACACACCAAACCAGCTGGGGGAGGTGGGAGGGAGGTTCAAGAGGGAGGGACATACGTATCCTTATGGCTGATTCACGTTGTTGTATGGCAGAAACCAACACAACATTGTAAAGCAATTATTCTCTAATTGAAAATAAAACATAGAAATAAAAATAAACATAATACACAAAAGTGGCACAAAAGTGACAACTCAAGGGAAGAAAACCTAAAAAGTCAATAAATTATGAAAATTATAATAAAAGTGAAAAAACCACATTGTTAATTGGCTATATTCCAATACAAAATAAAAAGTTAAAAATAAAAAAAACAGCTAGAAAGTGAACAGCTAGGAAGTGACAGGAGAGACTCCAGAAGTTTTGACACTGGTAGGAGCACAGGTTCCTGACTCTGGTTGTCTTGTTCCGAACCTCAGCTGTGTCACTGCCCAGCTGGTGCCCTGGGGCAATTAGATAATTTCTCTATGCCTTATTGTCTGCAGAAGGAGTATATTCAACACACTATATGGATTAAATGAGGAAAACACACGTAAAACATTTCATCCCAGGACCTGAAACATACAAGTGCTTATGTTAGCTTTTGTCATTATTTACAATATTAATATTTAACATTATTAATATAATAATAAAATATAAATAAAATTATTAGCTTTTCTAGTGATATTCACCTATAGCTCTTATTAACAATAATTTTATTATTTTATTTTTCTATTATTTTATTATATAACAATTAGAAATCATTTGGATTTTTCCTTTTCATAATCATCATCCACTCATAAGTCAGAATGGAACACTGGACCAGACACCCGTCACTGACCCTCCTGACATGTCTGTAGCCTCCAAAGCCAGGAGGGAGAGGACGCTGGAGGGATTCAGGATGAGAGGGCGGAATTCATCTGTTCTGCCCCAGGGAGGAAGGGGGGCTGTGCCTGGAAGGAGCCTGTGAGGATGCTTGGTCTTCACTGAAAGTAATGCCTGGTGGCGCTTCCAAGCCTGGCAATGCTAACATTTCACCGCATACGACACAGCCAAATCAAGAATGTCCAGAGACATACTTTATGGAAAAATTACTTAAAACTCCCTATCGGAGCAGAGCCAAGACAAAATTAAAAAAAAAAAAATTAGAGAACATCTCTCAAAGTAGTATTAATTGTTTAAATTTAGAAAGCTGCATTACTATAAAGATATTCCTTTTATAATTCTATCTCTTAAAAAAGATTTAAAAGTTGAAGATACATATTTATCTTGAATTTTTTGCTGTCATATGACTGGTGGTGGGTGATTATTTGTCCTAATATCCCTCTATTCTGTGCTTGTGGAATTTCACGTGGTATTTCAGCCATGAGGACATTTTTGGAGGGGACAAATGCTAATACCCATTAACATTTAAATATACATGTTTTTTTGACCCCAAAGTCCCACATGCCTATACAGTAGAGTATCTTGCAATGTTTAAAAAGGAGGTAGGCAGATTTTCTATGTATTCATTCCTACATGTACTAGTGAAGGCCAAAACAGTTTAAGCCCTGTGACTGAGCATTCAACTGAACTGAACTCTAATTCCCACATTCTGTACAGTACAATGTTCAAGACAATCAAAATCAAATCCCCAAAGCACAGAAAGGTCCACATGTGTCTCCTGATGCCAAAAAAAAAAAAAGAAACCAAAAACCTAATTATGCTCACTGTTTAAAATCCAATAAATAAGTATAATTACTTCACCTCTATTAGAAATCGGACTTGAATTTAACATTCAAGTAGAATTCTTAGCTTTATTATCCAGGCAAAATCCTTGATTTCTAAAATAGAATCTTCAGTGAACATATACAGCCAAGGGCTTGAAATTCTTGGCAAAAAAGAATTCTGTCCTTTCTTGCAAACCAGGGTTAAATAAACAGGAAATCTCTCCTCTGGGCAGGTTTTGTCATGCTGGGGCAAGTTTTCCTCAGCTGCTACCGAGTCACATTAATTACACAGATGTGAATTGATTACACCAGAGTACATCATTATAGGTACGTGATTTAAAGTTAATACAGCAAAATGTTAATTCCAGAATCTAGGTGATGAGTATACAGGTGTTCACTGTACCATTCTTTCAAGCTTCAACTTTTCTGTATGTTTCATATAAAACATTAGGTTGGGGGCGGGGGGCAGGTGGAGAAATCTGTACTACCACTGGAAGAGGTTTGTTGTAAGCAAAACAATGGGGAACATGACTTTGAAAAAAAGAGCCAAGAAACTCTCTTGGTTATAAAATTCATCAGGGGTGCCACTGAGTTCTTCCTCAGGTTAACTCTTTGAAGATGGTGATCACAGTAACAACATAATACAGAAGAAAAAGTTTCAAATAATTTTGGGCACAACACCAGTGCTTCTCAAAAGTTCTAGTCTCCAGACCAGGAGAATCACTGTCACATACGCAAAATTCAAAGAAGGAAACACAGATAAACATGATTACATTAAGAAGACACACATAGGGTGGGGAGTCACTAGAGTGGCAAAAGGAGGCATTCTGGAATACTGGTAGCATTTTTGTTGTTTTCTTTTTAAGCAGAGTCCCAGGTGTTTTCACTTTGTGAAAATCCATCAAACTTTATACTCATGATTTGTGCACTCATCTGAGTACAGAATATACTTAGAAAGACGTACACATAGCAAAAACTATCACAAACTAAGTCAAAAGACAACTAGAGAGTAGCCCGTGCTTGCGGCAACTAGCCCCCTAGCACAGCAACAAAGACCCACTGCAGCCAAAAATATAAATCAACCAAGAAAATTTGTTTAAAAAGTGCCATGTTTACTTAAATATAAGATGTGATACCATAAAACTCCTAGAAGAGAATGTAGGCAAAACATTCTGACATAAATCATACCAATGTTTTCTTAGGTCAGTCTCCCAAGGCAATAGAAATAAAAGCAAAGATAAACAAATTGGACCTAATCAAATTTATAAGCTTTTGCAAAGCAAGGGAAACTATACACAAAACGAAGACAACATACGAACTGGGAGAAGTTATTTTCAAACAAGGCGATGGACAAGGGCTTAATTTCCAAAATATACAAACAGCTCACACAACTTAACGAAAAAATAAACACTCCAATAAAAAAAATAAGCATACGGTATAAACGGACATTTCTACAAAAAAGATATACTGATGGCCAGTGTTCTTGCCTGGAGAATCCCAGGGACGGGGAAGCCTGGTGGGCTGCCGTCTATGGGGTCGCACAGAGTCGGACGTGACTGAAGTGACTTAGCAGCAGCAGCAGCAGCAGTAGGTACATGAAAAGATGCTCAATGTCACTAATTATTAGAAAAATGCAAATCAAAACTACATTGAGGTACCACCTTACACCAGTGAAAATGGCCATCATTAAAAAGGCTACAAATAATAAATGCTGGAGGGGGTATGGAGCAAAGGGAAAAGGGAACCCTCCCACGCTACTGGTGGGAATACAAACCGGTGCAGCCACCATGGAAAACAGTATGAAGGTTCCTTAAAAAACTAGAATTGCCATGTGAAATAGCAATCCCACTCCCGGATATATATCTGGAAAAAATAAAAACACTAATTGAAAAGATACTGTATGTACCCCAACATTCATGAGAGTTCTAATTACAACAGACATGGAAGCGACCCAAGTGCTCATTAACAGATGAATGGATGATGAAGACATGGGGGGGGGGGGCGGGTGTGTGTGTGTGTGTGTATATATATAAATGTATGTGACTGTATACACACACACACAATGGAATATTGGGCTTCCCAAATGGCACTAGTGGTAAAGAACCCACCTGCCAATGCAGGAGACATGGGTTCAATCCCCTGGAGGAGGGCATGGCAACCCACTCCAGTATTCTCATCTGGAGAATCCCATGGACAGAGGAGCCTGCAGACCTACAGTCCATGGGCTCACACAGAGTTGGATATAACTGAAGCAACTTAGCAAGTGTACAATGGAATATTACTCATCCATTAAAAAAGAATGAAATAGTGCCATTTGTAGCAACATGGATGGACCTAGAGAATATTATGCTTAGCGAAATAAGACAGAAAAAGACAAACACTACGTGATACCACTCATATGTGAAATCTGCAAAGACAATACCATGAATGTATACACAGAACAGAAACAGACTTACAGACACAGAAAACCAACTAGCGGTGGCAGAGCCCCCACCTGCCGGCCTGCACCTCTTACAAGTGTCCCATGTTAATAACTCTGCTTCTTGCCTAACCCTTTGCCTCTCACGGAATCCCTTCTGCGCTGAGACACAAAGAACCTGAGCCTTAGTAAGCCCAGACACCAGCTACTGACACCCCCACCAGGTGGCAGAAGTTAACTGTATGCTGCTCATTAAGCATGCAGACTCCAGACCCGCTGGAATCAGAAGGTTGATAATGCTGACCTCCACGCATCTCACCACTAACCAATCAGAAGCGTGTCCACAAGCTGATCACGCCCTCTTTGGACCATTGCTATAAAACTCCTCACTACTCCCTCCAGGAGGGGACACACAGTTTTGAGGGCATTAGCCCACTGTGGCCCCCTTTGCCTGGCAAAGCAATAAAGCTATTCTTTTCTACTTCACAGCCCCCCATCCAAAAAAAAGACAAGACAAGAAACCAGTGGGGCATGGAAGAGGGGAGGGACAAATTAGGGGTATGGGACTAACGGATACCAACTAGTACAAAAAAAAAAAGCTACAAGGATATACGTACAGCACATGAAACTATACCTAATATAATAACCCATAATAGAATATAATCTGCAAAAATACTGAAGCATTCTGCTGTACATCTGAGATGAAAATGACCATCAAGCTCATAAATTGGGCAAAAATCACAGCCTGACATTAAAACAGAAAACGCCAAACTTACTTTGAACGCACCCTCCGATTCCATGGATAGGAGATCCCCATCAAAAGGAATAAGATCTAGGCTATACTCCTCCCTATGCATAAAGGATCCCAAAACACCCAGATCCTTCAACCGCTGTTCGCACAATAAGCTACGTCGTGGCACGAACAAAATGTGGAAATCTCTTGCTGGGCCACGTCTGTCTTCGCTGCAAAAGAAGGAACATTTGTTAGCTTATGAGCTCCCTAGAGTCTTCGACTATTTCACTTACTCTATCCCCACTGCCGCGCACACAGAAAGCACTAAATAAATGCTGGTGAGATAAATGTATGACATTGACTTTCAGACCCAAACAGTTACAGTCACTTTCTTGCTCTCTTTTTTTTTCCCCGACAGGAAACCAGCATTGATGCATAGCCAATATGTGCATTTTCTAGCTTTCTCTTTAACTATTTTCAGGGCATTGAAGCTCTGAGGTTTACTGAAATGGGGTATCTGTGTCTTATTGAAAACAAATGGTTCTTTAACCAAACCAATGCAGCCACAGAGACTCCTTTTCAAATGAAAGCTCAGTATTGACTCTTCTTTCTCCTCTCCTTGACAGTGAACTTCTCAAAATAGCCCATATGGCTTTTAAGATTTTAAAATCTTAAAATCAATCGATTATATCACAGAGTGCAGATGGAGCTGGCAGAACTTCCTCTCTAGACTGGATGCTATATTAAATTTTAATCAGCTCTTACTTTGCTTATGAAATTCAAGCACCTTGTCATCAGTATAACCATTAGAGGTAGGCTTTTTTGTTGTTGTTGTTCATTTTTAAAACCAGGCTCCTTTCTACTGATACATATCCAAACTTTTAGCTGTCCTAAAAGAATGCAGTTTTATAATAACTGCCCTCTCAGACTGCTTGAACAATGCCACAAGTTTCCTATTTCCATTTTTGTATTTTTCCATGTTTGTCCTAGTTTTTCTAAAAGACCACTTGCTGGGGTGTCTTTGGTGATCCAGGGTCTAAGACTCTGTTCTCCCAGTGCAGGGGGCTTGGGCTGGATCCCTGGTCAGGAATCTAGATCCCAACGAAGGGTTTGCATGGGCTTCCCTGATGGTCCAGTGGTTAAGGAACTGCCTGGCAATGCAGGAAACACTGGTTCAATTCCTGGTCTGGGAATATCCCACGTGTCATGGAGCAGCTAAGCCCGTGCACCACAGCTACAGAGCCTGCACTCTGGAGCCCATGAGCGGCAGCACCCGAGGCCCACATGCCCTTGAGTCCGTGCTCCACAAGAGCAGCCACTGCAAAGAGAAGCCCACACATCACAACTAGAGAGTAGAACTCACTCTCTGAAACTAGAAAAAGCCCATGTGCAGCAACAAAGACCCAGCACAGCCAATAAATAAATAATTAAAAAAAAAAAGTTTGCATGCTGCAACTGAAGACCCCACAGGCCATAACAAAGATCAAAGGTCCCGAGTGCTGCAACTAAGACACAGCATGGCCAGATAAATAAATAAGAACAAACAAACAAGAAGCAAAAGACCACTATCCGAAGCACTGGCAAGAGAAGGGGTTACAATGAAAAGCTCAGGACATTAAAAACATTAGAAGGATTAACTCCTACTGGCACAAACATAAGTTCTGCAATACCTGAGCACATTTTCAGCAATGATATCCATCAATTCTAGCCTGGGTCTGACAAAAAAAATTATATTCTTGACATCGGCTGCTGGCAAACGACTTCCTTTAAGCGTAAACATTTTTTCCACTTCATGTTCCTAAGAAAACACATACACAAAAGGTTAACAAAATCACTCAACTTTAAGTATCATAGTCAGACTCAGACATCAGAAACACTTGCAGTCAATGCACATCAATGCTTTGTTCTCAAAATTTAGATTTCCCAAAGCCAGCTGTATTAACAATAAGGTTTCAGGATGAAGTCACTGTGACAGTCTTTGAGTGTAAATGACTCTAATGCAATAAACTATCAAAGATACCAGGTAACAGTCATATAATGCTGGACTTCTGTGGTGGCTCAGTGGTAAAAGAGTACACCTCCTGATGCAGGAAATTCAGGTTTGATCCCTGGATCAGGAAGATCCCCTGAAGAAGGACATGGCAACCCATTCCAGTATCCTGGCCAGGGAAATCCCATGGACAGAGAAGCCTGGTAGGCTACAGTCTAAAGGGTCACAGAAAAGTCAGACACGACTTAGCGACTAAATGACAACAATGAGAGCAAACAGGATCAATACAGAATCATTAACCAAAGGATCACTGTACACAAAATGTTAGCCATACATTAGCAGCTGTTTTATAAAGACCAAACAGCCCTGCAAGCCATTTACTATTGCTGAAGTACAGAGTTATTAATTCCTGAACAAAACCTGAACAATTCACTTACCTTCAACAGTGAATACTGTGCAATCAGGCCAAAGGGTCCAGTGAGATACTCATCCCAAACTATTGCCTACAAGAGGGGAGAAATGAACATTACAGTTAATGTCAAGAATTTCAACAATATCAACAGAAAATGGCAGTCATACATAGTAGAACTACTGCCCCCAAAGTCTGAATAAACAGACTGTAACTGGCTCTGGTCACATTTATATCGTGTGGATCTTAAAAAAAAAAAAAAAAAACCAGCATCAAGGCAAGTAATGTTACTGGCAGTCCTAGGAAACTTAAGATTTAATCACTGTCCTTCAAAGCCAAGTGGGCATTAGGAAGCATCACTAGGAACAAAGCTAGTGGAGGTGATGGAATTCCAGCTAAGCTATTTCAAATCCTAAAAGAGGATGCTGTTAAAGTGCTGCACTCAATATGCCAGCAAATATGGAAAACTCAGCAGTGGCCACAGGACTGGGAAAGGTCAGTTTTCATTTCAATCCCAAAGAAAGGCAATGCCAAAGAATGCTCAAACTACTGCACAATTGCACTCATTTGACATGCTAGCAAAGTAATGCTCAAAATTCTCCAAGGGAGGCTTCAACAATATGTGAACCAAGAACTTCCAGATATTTAAGCTGGATTTAGAAAAGGCAGAGGAACCAGAGATCACATTGCCAACTTCTGCTGGATCATAAAAAAAGTGAGAATTCCAGAAAAACATCTGTTTCTGCTTTATTGACCATGCTAAAGCCTTTGTGTGGATTCTAACAAACTGGAAAATTCTTCAAGAGATGGGAATGCCAGACCACCTGACTTGCCTATTGAGAAAGCTGTGTACAGGTCAAGAAGCAACAGTTAGAACCAGACATGGAACAACAGACTGGTTCAAAATTGGGAAAGGAGTATGTCAAGGTTGTATATTGTCACCCTGCTTATTTAACTTATATGCAGAGCACATCATGTGAAATGCCGGACTGGATGTAGCACTAGGTGGAATCAAGATTGCTGGGAGAAATATCAATAACCTCAAATATGCAGATGACACCACCCTTATGGCAGAAAGTAAAGAGGAACTAAAGAGCCTCTTGATGAAGATGAAAGAGAGTGAAAAAGCTGGCTTAAAACTCAACATTCAAAAGACAAAGATCATGGCATTTAGTTCCATCACTTCATGGATAATACATGGGCAAACAATGAAAACAGTGACAGACTTTATTTTCTTGGGCTCCAAAATCACTGCAGGCAAGAAATTAAAAGACACTTGCTCCTTGGAAGAAAAGCTATGACCAAACTAGACAGCATATTAAAAAAGCAGAGACACTACTTTGTCAACAAAGGTCAGGCTAGTCAAAGCTATGGTTTTTCCAGTAGTCACGTATAGGTGCAAGAATTGGACTATAAAGAAGGCTGAACACTGAAGAACTGAGGCTTTTGAACTGTGGTGCTGAAGAAGACTCTTGAGTCCCTTGGACTGCAAGGAGATCAAACCAGTCAGTCCTAAAGGAAATAAACCCTGAATATGCATTGGAAGGACTGATGCTGAAGCTGAAGCTCCAAGACTTTGGCCATCTGATGTGAAGAGCTGAAAAGACCCTCATGCTGGGAAAGATTGAAGGCAGGAGGAAAAGGGGACGACAGAGGACGAGATGGTTGAATGGGAACACTGACTTAATGAACATGAGTTTGAGCAAGCCCCAGAAGATGGTGAAGGACAGGGAAGCCTGGAGTGCTAAAGTCCATGGGGTTGCAAAGAGTTGGACACGACTGAGCGACTGAACAATTAGAGGAAACAAGGAACTGTAGTTTGCTGTGTATCTGTGTCACGGTATTATTATTAGACTGAACCACATGGAAACTGTCAAATGCAACAGTTCAACCTACTATTTTATAAGTAGCATACAATTCAATTATAAAAACTAAAACCTCTGATATAGGTATTACAAAGTTTATTTTGAGAAAAATTTTAAAGACTCAGAAAGTTTAAGTAACATGTCCAGGACTCCCTGGTGGCACAGTGGATGGAAGTCCACTTGCCATGCACAGGACATGGGTTTGATCTCTGGTCTGGGAAGATTCTATATGCCTTGGAACAGCTAAGCCCATGCGCCACAACCACTGAGCTCAAGTACTGCAACTACTGAAGTCTGCATGCTCAAGGGCCCTTGAACCACAACTAATGAGCCCCCGTGCTGCTACTGAAGCTCACGTGCCTTAGAGCCAGCAAGCCACAACTACCGAGCCTGCATGCTGCAACTAAAGAGCCTGTGCACCGAGAGCCCGTGCTCCACAAGGAGAGAAGCCACGGCAAGAAGAAGCCCGGACACCAAAACTAGAGAGTAGCCCCAAAATCTGCAACTAGAGAAAGCTCACAGGCACAACGAAGACCCAACACAAGCAAAAATAAAAATAAATAGATTAATTAATTCTTAAAAAACGTCCAAGGCCATATTAGGACCTTGAATATAAACAGCATAAAGAAGTCAAGTCTCCAGCCTGGGACTGAACGACCTCACTGAGCACTGCTCTGGGATCCTCTTAGCATTTCTACTGCTAAACTCCAATGTCAGTTCCTTTTCTTTCTTTTTTAAATTGAATTTTTATTGAGACATCTGTAGAATTATAAATACTCAGTTGAAAAAACAATACAGGGAGACTCCCCAATATGCTTTGTCCAGTTTCCCCCAATGCAAACATTTCGCAAAACTATAGACAATTACAATACAACAGACTTTACAACCAGGGTATTGACACTGATACAATCCATGATCTCATTCAGATTTCAGAGTTATTTAATGAGCTGGAACTGGGCGCCCAGGACTTAGCCTGCTTTTGTTTTCTATCCATAGCTGCTAGCACTCACCCCACCTCTTGGGGTCCTATTTTTTCTAATACTGACTGCTGAATTTCCCCAATTTTCCTCTTCTCTTCAGAGTTATATTGCCAGTTACTTAGAAGACTGATAAATCCTAAAGGGAGAGGAGGGAGGTAATACCACTTAAAAGAAGTCCTATGAAGTTCCTGATCTACGGTTTCTGATTCCATTGTGAATTGGGTGCTAATAAACATCTAACAAGAAAAACAACACTATTTAAGTAAGCTGACGTTAAAAATCTCAGATAGTTACGACTTCTCACGATTCAAGTGAGCAGCAGATTGCAAGGTGTTGGTAGTTCATGTTAATTCTTTTGAGAATATGATCTATAACGACACGTATGATCTTTGTAATGAATGGACACTGGTGCAGCTACGTTCCTGGGCGTGGCCGCCTCCCCAGTTCCAATATTTCGGGTGGGAACTGGGCAGAGAGCACCGGATCCGCCTCTCTGGGCCGGAGGGGCACCTGACACAAGCTGGTTCACGAAGGGCTGAGACAACACGGTGGCTTATTCTGCAGCCACGAAACAACAGCGATGCCACGCGTACTTTGCGATGGAAGCCCCACCAAAAGGCCCCTCTCCCCGACTTATCGTTCCCGCCGGCTCTCCTCCCTGGAAGCCCTAGGAGACCTAGTACACCTGGAGCCCAGGCAGTTAGGGACCGGATGAGGCCAGGCCGGACGGCAGTGTCGCCGCGCACTGTCCCTCACCTTGCTTCCCGCGCACTTGTCCAGGAACTCGCGCAGCTCGCGACGCACTGCCTCGCGCAGCACATTGAGGTTCACTCGCCCGTAGGACAAGTGTGCCGCCATCTTGCCCCACCGCCCCCTTAACCCCCTACTCGAACCAGATCTGCATTCCCCTACGTGTGGCCCACCGACGCTATCACGTGACGACAGGTTCACATGACCAGGGCCGCTGACAGCACGCCAAACCCGGAAAACCGGAATGGGAGGGCATCTGCCACTCTCCCTCCGGGTCCTAGTGCCCGCCTCTTTCCTCTACCGCGTGGGTTCCGAGGCATCCCAAGACCCCATCCAGACTACTCCACAGTCCACAGCACCTGAACTGGGTGCTGATTGAGTTTAAGGACAGAGACTAGATCCTGCACGTCCGGTTTAAAAATTGAGAGTTTCTTCTTAGCAGCAAGTATACTCTCTGTAAAATGATAATGAAGCTATATTTGAATGGAAATCTTTTCAGAGAGTCAGTTCAGTCTCTCAGTCGTGTCCAACTCTGCAAACCCATGGACTGCAGCGCGCCAGGCCTCCCTGTCCATCACCAACTCCCAGAGTTTATTCAAACTCATGTCCATTGAGTCGTTGAAGACATCCAACCATCTCATCCTCTGTCGTCCCCTTCTCCTCCAGCCTTCATTCTATCCCAGCATCAGGCGCTTTTTAAATGGGTCAATTCTTCGCATCAAGTGGCCAAAGTACTGGAGTTTCAGCTTCAGCATCGGTCCTTCCAGTGAATATTCAGGACTGATATCCTTTAGGATGGACTAGTTGGATTTCCTTGCTGTCCAAGGGACTCTCAAGAGTCTTCTCCAACACCACAGTTCAAAAACATCAATTCTTAGGCGCTCGGGCTTTCTTTATAGTCCAACTCTCACATCCATGTATGACTACTGGAAAAACCATAGCTTTGACTAGACGGACCTTTGTTGGCAAAGTAATGTCTCTGCTTTTTAATATGCTGTCTAGGTTGTTCATAACTTTTCTTCCAATTTTTAAGTTATAGCAATGTCTTAAATCTTTTAATAAATCTTTTAAATTATAGCAATCTAAAGGTCCTGTGCTTTGCTCTTTTGAGTTTGTAGGCTGAAATTACAAAAATGGCTAAGGGCTGAGGGAACCTTGAGTGACTTTTCTGTTTAGCTCTTCCTAGTAGACATTTATACGACATGGTATTTCACATAACTAGTATCTGAAGTAAAATTCAGGTAAAATTCGCATGTTACCTGGTGAGTTGCAAAGATGAAACAGGATGTAATCTACATCGTGTAATCTATGTAAAAGGCTTAGCAGGGTGCCCATAATTTAATAATTACTCAATAAATAGCTTAGTAGAAAGATATATGCTTTTCAATACTTTGAGTGTTTAACTGGCTATTTGGGATCTGGTGAAAGAGGCTTATTGCCAAACTCAGACAAATAGAAGAAAGTAGGGGAAACCACTAGACCATTCAGGTATGACCAAAATCAAATCCCTTACGATTATACAGTAGAAGTGAGAAATAGATTCAAGGCATTAGATTTGATAGAGTGCCTGAAGAACTGTGGGCGGAGGCTCATGACATTGTACAGGAGGCAGGGATCAAGACCATCCCCAAGAAAAGGAAATGCAAAAAGGCAAAATGGTTGTCTGAGGAGGCCTTACAAATAGCTGTAAAAAGAAGAGAAGTGAAAGGCAAAGGAGAAAAGGAAAGATATACCCATCTGAATGCAGAGTTTCAAAGAATAGCAAGGAGAGGTAAGAAAGCCTTCCTCAGTGATCAGTGCAAAGAAACAGAGGAAAACAATAGAATGGGAAAGACCAGAGATCTCTTCAAGAAAATTAGATATACCAAGGGAACATTTCATACAAAGATGGGGACATACAATACATACAATAAAGGACAGAAATGGTATGGATCTAACAAAAGTAGAATATATTAAGAAGAGGTGGCAAGAATACACAGAACTATACAAAAAAGATCTTCATGACCCAGATGATCATGATGGTATGATCACTCACCTAGAGCCAGACATTCTGGAATGAGAAGTCAAGTGGGCCTTAGGAACATTACTACGAACAAAGCTAGTGGAGGTGATGGAATTCCAGTTGAGCTATTTCAAATCTTAAAATATGATGCTGTGAAAGTGCGGCACTCAATATGCCAGCAAATTTGGAAAACTCAGCAATGGCCACAGGACTGGAAAAGGTCAGTTTTCATTCCAATCCCAAAGAAAAGCAATGCCAAAGAATGTTCAAACTACTGCACAATTGCACTCATCTCATATGCTACTAAAGTAATGCTCAAAACTCTCCAAGCCAGGCTTCAACAGTATGTGAACCGGGAACTTCCAGATGTTCAAGCGGAATTTAGAAAAGGCAGAGGAATCAGAGATTAAATTGCTAACATCCATTGGATCATCGAAAAAGCAAGAGAGTTCCAGAAAACATCTGCTTTATTGACTACACCAAATCCTTTGACTGTGTGGATCACAACAAACTGGAAAATTCTCCAAGAGATGGGAATATCCAGACCACCTGACCTGCCTCTTGAGAAACCTGTATGCAGGTCAGGAAGCAACAGTTAGAACTGGACATGGAACAACAGACTGGTTTCAAATTGGGAAAGGAGTACATCAAGGTTGTATATTGTCACCCTGCTTATTTAACTTATATGCAGAGTACATCATGAGAAACGCTGGGCTGGATGAAGCACAAGCTGGAATCAAGATTGCCAGGAGAAATACCAATAACCTCAGATATGCAGATGACACCACCCTTATGGCGGAAACCGAAGAAGAACTAAAGAGCCTCTTGATGAAAGTGAAAGAGGAGAGTGAAAAAGTTGGCTTAAAATTCAACATTCAGAAAACTAAGATCATGGCGTCTGGTCCCATCACTTCATGGCAAATAGATGGGAAAACAGTGGAAACAGTGACAGACTTTATTTTGGGGGGCTCTAAAACCCATCACTTCATAGGAAGTAGGTTGGGAAACAGTGGAAACAGTGTCAGACTTTATTTTTCTGGGCTCCAAAATCACTATAGATGGTGATTGCAGCCATGAAATTAAAAGACGCTTACTCCTTGGAAGGAAAGTTATGACCAACCTAGATAGCATATTCAAAAGCAGAGACATTACTTTGCCAACAAAGGTCCGTCTAGTCAAGGCTATGGTTTTTCCAGTGGTCATGTATGGATGTGAGAGTTGGACTGTGAAGAAGGCTGAGTGCCGAAGAATTGATGCTTTTGAACTGTGGTGTTGGAGAAGACTCTTGAGAGTCCCTTGGACTGCAAGGAAATCCAGCCAATCCATCCTAAAGGAAATCAGTCCTGAATATATTCATTGGAAGGACTGATGCTGAAGCTGAAACTCCAATATTTTGGCCACCTGATGTGAAGAATTGACTCATTTGAAAAGACCCTGATGCTGGGAAAGATTGAAGGCTGGAGGAGAAGGGGACAACAGAGGATGAGATGGTTGGATGTCATCAGTGACTCAACGGACGTGAGTTTGAGTAAACTCTGGGAGTTGGTAATGGACAGGGAGGCTTGGTGTGCTGTAGTCCATGGGGTCACAGAGTCGGACAAAAGTGAGCGACTGAACTGAATGAGGCTTGAAGTTTTGTTCTTGCCTGGTTCCCTTCAATCCTCTATACACTGTTATGAAGAAAGGATGCACTAAGCAATTACCTTGGTGGTGCTAATGCTAAAGCATCCACTTGCTAATACAGGAGACTTAAGAGAAGAGGTTTCAGTCCCTGGGTGGGGAAGATCCCCTGGAGAAGGGAATAGCAGCTATATACCCAGTCCATCCTAAAGGAAATCAGTCCTGAATAGTCACTGGAAGGACTGGAAGGATGCTGAAACTGAAACTCCCAATACTTTGGCCACCTGATGCAAAGAACTGACTCATTTGAAAAGACCTGATGCTGGGAATGATTGAAGGTAGGAGGAAAAGGGGACGACAGAGGATGAGATGGTTGGATGGCATCACCAACTCAATGGACATGAGTTTGAGTATTCTTCGGGAGTTGGTGATGGACAGGGAAGCCTGGCGTACTGCTGTCCATGGGGTCACAAAGAGTTGGACACGACTGAGCGACTGATCTGCAATATGCTTGCCTAGAGAATCCCATGGACAAAGGCACCTGGTGGGCTACATTCCAGGCGTCACAAAGCGTCAACCACCACTGAGCGACTAACACTTTCACTTTTTTTTTTCACATATGAATAAGCAGAGTGGAATTTGGAGGTAATAATCAGTTCAACATATTTACATACTTCCACTCTCAACTTGACTCTATCAAAAATACTTTATCAAAAATTTTCAGACTCACAATGCATCATCAGGATCCAACCAGGGATGGAACCTGTGCCACCTGAATTGAAAGCACTGGGCCTCAACCACTGGGCAACCAGTGAAGTCCCAAACATATTTAATTTTAAAATAATTTGTTCAGTGTTAGAAACTTTTCTTTTTAAAATGTTATTTTTTATTGAGATATAATTGACATTTAACATTCATTTTGGGTGTACAACATGATTTGTTATGTGTGTGTAATATATATATATATATAGAGACAGAGAAATGATCTCAATACGTGTAGATTAATAATTTGAGTCTTTTCATTAGTTCTGTCAATGCTAAGTCAAGGACTACTGTCAGGACACTTTTTTGGTCATGTTCAACTGGTACCTCTGCTTTGGAAATATCTACCTGCGGGGGGATCAGAGCTCATAAAACCAGACTGCTTGGTTCAGTCATCATTTTGGTAAATATCACAGCAGCTTTCACAGAGTTTCTTTCCAAACTTCATTCTTTAGTAGGTAGTTGGTACTGCACAGTGCCACTTACATTTCTGTGAGTAATACAGTGAGACAATGCAATGGATAACCACCTTGGGTATTTATTTTATGCTGAGTGGGTCACAGAATGCTTTGAGATCATTTCTTAAAAGCAGTTTCTCAACAGACTGCAGTAGAAATTGCTATTTGGACCTCTGGTGCTCGCTCATTTAAAGAAAAACCATTAGGACAAATAAACCTGAGAATAATACCAGTCTACTACACTGGCAAAAAAGAATAACCATTTATTAAAGTAGTTACAGAACACTTGTTTGCTTGGATTTTAATACTGCTTTACATTTTGTGTTTGTGAAACAGTTCCTATTATGATATGTTTGTTTATAATCCCAAATTTCAACTGATTACATATTTATTTTTCACTTGTCAAACACATAGTTGATAATCTGGAGGGGAAAATACATCAAAGGCATATGTACAATTATAGAAGTTTTTTATTATACATGTTTCCTGGAAGATACATTTATTACTTTTTACATATTCTAAAAGACATTCAAATAAAGATAAATAGATTCAAACTGGTTACTAAACTTGTGGTTGAGGTCCTTCATTTTATTTTTTGTGATAAGAAAATCCAAAACTATTAATGTTGAATTTCTCATAGTACATTCATCTAAAAACACAGTAAAAAAAAAAAAAGTTGTAAAGATTGTAGATTGGTTCATTTAGGTGTTTTAGAGTGGCTTATTATCTAATTAACCGACTGCTGGGGATATTTGTTGGAGAAGAAAAACAAAACCTGGAGAAAATTCTCCCACTTATTCCTGATAAAGAAAGAAAATGAAAACAGAGAACACACAGCTGCGAAGCCACGTGATGCTGATCCTGGCCTAGTGCGTCACGTCCTGATGAACATTTTAAGTGTTTCCTTTTTCATAAAGATAAAAATCTGAAAAGAAAGACATACTGTATAGGTTTTTCCACCAAAATATAGATTTTACAAAAATATATACATATAATATATAGAAGCTGAAATTATGCAAAACGGATAAACAAAACACCACAGTAGAGTACAGTGGGTGCAGCATCGAGATTATAATAAAACGTCCCCACAGCAGTTTGGGGGCTTCCCCCTCCCTTTACCTGTTTCATGATTTTATAATCACACCTAAAAGTATCATCAAGCCTGAAATAAAGGCACTACTGACATTGGGTAGTGCAAAGAACTCAGCTATTTCTTTGACTAAAAATAAACGAGTAGATGAAAATGCAAAGTGGCATACTTTTTTTTCAACTCATTCCAGTGTCAAAGCTTAACCCAAACATCTAAATATACAAATGCAGCCTGGAAATATTTTAGTGCAAATATGAAGAGGAACGGCATAATTTAAAGTTAACTTAAATAAGGTACTGAAAGGCTAGGAGTTGTTCTGTGAGGTCTCCCTCATAGGGACGATTCGTGTAATGGCATCTGGTGCAATGGAATACTTTTTAAAAATCAAGAAGACAAAAATCAGAGGTGAAAACCCCCCCTTATTTATTATTCTAACTTATAAACTTATACGGGGAGACTAAAAGGGTGATTTTGTGGAAGATCAAAATATTTTCTTAGATCTGTTGATGGGGGTCAAAAATAACGTGAGTTCTCCTGAAGTCTGCACGCATAATGCTGGTGGTCAGTTGCCTACACGCTAGTGCATCTGAGAGAGCCCAGTTCTGGGTGGAAGGCTTCATCAGAAGGTCTCGTCGTCATTGCAGTTGGTAGCCCAGTGCCCAAACATCTCACAGATGTCACAGTAGGGGCGTTCCTCGCTCCGACTGCCGTGGTGTGTGGAGTGGGGCGGGTCCTCGGACATCTGGGCCTGGGTGGGACAATCCTCTGTGTCGTGGAGATCGAAGCAGTCACATATGTCACAGAAGAGGCGGGGTTTCTTCTTGGACTGTTTCTCCTGGTCATCACTGCAAATGTTATCAATGTGTATGATCAGAAACTCATCTCCCTCAGAAGAAATTCAAGAGACAGTACCATTTGTAAGGAATAAAACACAAGCAAGGATTCTGCGAAGCCTCAAGTCCAAGTACTAGGGTACGCATTTAAAATCTTCAGATCAAACCATTTCTACTCTTGCCAGATTTGTGGAAGTCAGTTTATGGCCAAATAATCACAAAGCAGTTGTTTCTCCAATCCACTGGAGAACCTAACTTTAAAAAAAAATATTGAAGTACAGTTGATTTATAATGGTTCATCAATTTTCTACTGCATAGCAAAGTGACTCAGTTATATGTATATTTTCCCTTCTTTTTTAGTTTTGGATTATATTTGATTTACAGTGTTGTGAAACCTTCTGCTGTACAGCAAAGTGAACCAGCCATACACATACATAAAGCCCCCTTTTTATAGATTCTTTTCCCATATAGTTCACCACAGAGTACTGAGTAGAGTTCCCTGTGCTATAACAGTAGATCATTATTAGTTATCTATTTTATATATAGTAGTGTGTATATGGCAATCCCAGTCTCCCAATTTATCCCTCCTCCCCTTACTCCTTGGTGACCATAAGTCAGGACTGTTTTCTATATCTGTGACTCTATTTCTGTTTTGCAAATAAGTTCATTTGTATCACTTTTTTTTTTTTTTTAGATTCCACATAGAAGCCATATTTGTCCTTTTCTGTCTGGAGAACCTAACTTTAAAAACACACACGTATTTAGATGAAACTAAGGTTCCACTCAGCATCGCTGAACTTGAAATACCTGTCGTAGTTGTTCAGGTCGTCCCCGTTCCCATTCAGGGCTGCTTCTGACATCATCTCCACCTTCATCTTGAGGTCCTGATTCTTCCTCTGAAGGTCCACTATTACTGAATTGAGGAAGTCAATCTAATTTGTTTGGGAGAAAAATGTGTAAAATGCCTGAAATATGTACCCTGGAGCATCAAGAAGTCAGCAATTATACTCAGGCTGTGGATACAGAGTGTGCTGGAGTCACAGGGGCCAGCAATGGCCGTGACTCAACCCTTTTTAAACATGTTTATACACATACACACACAATTGTACAAAAAGCACAACTAGTTACTTGTTCAGCTAAACTGTAGAACCAATCCAGGACTTTCACGTTCTGTAGATTTGAATAAGCTTATGTAAATTCTCCTCAGACCACAATTTAACATTCACTTATTATGGTGGGATGGTAAGTGGGTCTTCAGAGAAAAAGGAAGGAGCTTTTTTGGAGTTTTTCTGTTTGGGGCCACACCCCATGGCATGTGGGATCTTAGTTCCCTGACCAGGGATTGAACTCATGCCTCCTGCAATGGAAGAGAGGAGTCTTAACCACTGGACTGCCCGGGAAGCCCCAAAAGAAGGATTTTAAAGAGAAGACTTAAGCTCCCTTTCAACTGATGCAGGCACACACCGAGAGGGCAGCGTTCAGGGGACCGGGGCCCAGACTCGGAGCAGTGGGGTAAGGAGGTGACTGACCACCAGGAGGAAACACTCCTGTTTGACGTTTCAAAGCAAGGGCACTTTAATTTAAAAATGGTTTCTCCTCTCTTCTACAAATAATGAAAAGGTCTCATTTCTCTAAATGTCCATCAGGAAAAAAAAATCCTACTTTACAATTTAAAAAAATATTGTGTGTGTGTGTGTGTGTGTGTGTGTGTGTGTGTACACTCATACATACATATTGGGTTGGCCAAAAAGTTCATTTGGGGCTTTTCTGTAAGATGAAAAATCTGAACAAACTTTTTGGCCCGTCCAGTATTTATTTTTCAAAGAAATATTTGGCCTTTTTCTCCCACTGGGGCAGTTACAAAACAAAGCTAGAAATCACTAGCTTTGTTATTCTCTGCAGAATATCCCTTCTGACATTGAAGGCAGACCCACTGACTCTTATCTCACTTCTCAAACTGTATTTTATAAGACTATATCCTGTGGGGAGCTACGTATCATATCAGGAAGGGAAAAAAAAGCCATAAAATGGGAAGTACAGTGGGAAGCCACACATATACACACACTCACATACATGCTCACAAATTAGGAAACATAAAACAAACCATTTGCTGATGGGAAGAAAAGTGTTGGCAGTGGCAGATGAAACAAATGGAAGCAGAAAGGAAGAAGGGGGAGAGAAAACATTGTTAATTTTGTGCTCATTAGACATATAAACTAAGCAGAGACAATGCTAGCCAGGGTTAAAGTTAGGCTGTTGGTTGAATTCTTACATGCCTTTCAAAGGAGATGTCATAACAAACAAATCACCAAGTCACTGAGTTCTCTTTTATTTAAAAGTGAAAGATGGCTTTTGTACCTTTGAATTTTGAATGGGATAAATATGTCCAAAATATTAATTAAAACTGAAAATACATGTTTATTACTTCTGGCTATCAGTTCAGATCAGTCGCTCAGTAGTGCCCAACTCTTTGTGACCCATGGACTACAGTACGCCAGGCCTCCCTGTCCATCACCAACTCCCGGAGTTTACTCAAACTCATGTCCATTGAGTCGGTGATGCCATCCATTTCCAAAAATAGAATAGTTTACCTCCATGTAATCCCACTTTTACAACTAAAGCTATTTTGATAATTTTGGCTTTAGGAGACAGTTTTCAAGAACTGTCTTTTTAAGTAAAGATGAGGAAGGAACCTTTAACAGAGTAATTCTACTTCTAGGAATTAATCCTAAAGAAATATTATTATAGCTGTAATATGATAGATGTGCAAGACAGTACACTATAGCATTGTTTATAATGCACCTAAAAGATCAGAAACGTCCCAAAAGTCATGTCAACCAATAAGGACTGATTAAATTATGGTGTGTGTATATATATATATATATCTCTCTCCATATAATGGAATACTATACATGTGTAAAAAATAAGAGATCAGTTTCTATGCCATTTGTGTAACAAAAGAGGGGAAAGACTGTGTTAGTCTTGGTTTGTATATACATTTTTTAAAAATCTCCGAAAAAATTTAAAAAGACAGTAATAACCCTGATTATCTGTTTAGGGGGTTGGAAACTAAGCAGGAGAGGGATGGTGTTTGGAGGGAGAGTTTTTTTTTAAACAGTGTATATATTTTTAATACTGTTCAATGTTCAGACCATATGAATACATTATCTAGTCAAAACATTAAATGATTTAAAAAAAAG
>NW_011494732.1:6292169-6304297 GCF_000754665.1 Bison bison bison | reverse complement strand
TAAAAAAAAAAGAAAACAAGTAAGCAAAGCAAAAGGAAGGCATATTACCTGACTCTCCTGGGCTCTTTCATCCTCTTCTGCCTGAGTATCAGTATTACCTTATGTTAAAAAAAAAAAAAAAGTGGAGGGGGGATATTTTAAAAAATTGCCATCCCATCTTGTTTCCTTGTTCTTACAACGAAAGGGCCAGTGGGAAAAACTCATTCTGGTGTGGAATCCCCACAGGCGCCTCTGAGCACGTCTGGAGTTCCGGTCCCGTATCTGGCCCCCTAAGGCACGGCGGCGCTCCCTTGGGCTGGCCCACTGCTGGTGGGTGGCCTATCATGTTCTCCTCCCGGCAGTGCACTTTCAGAACCCACGGTCGCCCCCGACATGGCAGCGTTATATAAATTTCTGCAGCTCAGGACCGCGGGAAGGTCCGGAAGTGCGGAGAGGCAGCCACGCCCCCTTTGAGTGGGGTCTCCCTGGATGAAAGCGCGGGAGAGCCCAGGCCAGGGGGGGCCCCCCTCGGAGGGCGGCGCAGGTGCCTCCTTCCAAGGGCAGCTCTACCCCGGGAAGAGCTCCTCTCCGGAGGCGGCGGTGGTCACGTTACCTGAGGAGCTGCTGAGCTGCCTCTTGTTTTCTTTGAGTTGAAGCTCCAAGTTCTTTACCTTGAGCTCAAGCTTCACCTTATCAGACTCTAGAGACTGAACAACTGAATGCAAGGACTTGGCGGACGCGTTCTCTCCCCTGAGCGCCGTGACCTGAAATACATGGGCTGGCTTAGGCTCGGGTTCCGGGCACGGACAGGCGCGGGAAGGCTCCCTGAGGAGGGTACCCTACCTCATTTCTCAGTTTTTCCAGCTCGGCATCCTTTTCTGTGAGTAAGGCACTAGTGATACTGATGGATTTCTGCAAGGAAGCTTTTTCTTCATCTGCGTCTTTTATTAACTTGGATTCTCTAAAAGACCAAAGAGTTCAAAAAAAATTCCAGAAATCAACCGAGAGGGTGGTCAGTGTACAAGGATGGGAGAAAAACACTCAATTAACTTTAGCTTAATGTAAGGGGAGAAAGTATCACAGGGAAGTTTTACAGGGGGTTTAAGGCTATTATGCTGGCGAAATTTTACTTGAAGTTTTACTTACTGTGAGGGGAGAAAAAGTTTACCTATGCAGAGATATACCAGAATCTGCATATCATTGTATCCGTTTGAATTTAAAGAAACAAGTTAATAACTTCGGAAGACGAATTAAAAAAAACAAGACTGTTGCACCCCGCAAAGAATTATTAAAAACAAAAAAATCTAACCCCCCTCCCAGATGAATTCTGCTATTTCTTACCAGGCAATAACAACAATTAAAATACACACATGCAAAGCGATTATACAGACATCATGCAGAGCAGTTTTATGCTGGAAGTATCGATTGGTTCTCACTAATTTCAGTAACTTTGAGCAAGTTCCCAGAGTGTGTTTTGGAGATCTTATGGGCCAAAACAGTAGTAGAGATTATGACCACTATTCAAACTGAAGGATCATTACTTTTCATCCATAAAGACTCTGAAGACGACTTTTGCTTGCTCATAGAAATGAAAGGTAAATTACAAAAAAAGGCTAGGACAGAAACATGAAGATGGATTTCCAGCTGCAGAATGGAAGCTGGGGGGACACCTGGAGGGAGCAGGTCAGTGCTCGGGGAGTCTGTTCTCAGGCCGACCCAGCATCTGGTTGTCAGCACAGGGAGGGGCACCAGGCTTTCCAGGAGAGGAAGATGTTTCTTGGAGTCAGGGGAGTGAGAAAAGAAAGGGAGAGATGAAAGGAAGACAGGGAAGGAGGGACACAACAGAGACGACCCCAAAGGGCAGGAAGCTACTGTGTGATTATAAACATGTGTGCTTTTATTTACATTTTTGTGGTGAAAATTCAAAAGTGCCAGTGTCACGAAAGCCAAGGAAAGGCTGAGGGGGTGTCACAGGTTGGAGGAGACTAAGGAGATGTGACAACTAAAGGTGATGGGGTGTCCTAGATGGGCCCTGGGAGAGGAAAAAGGACATGGTGTGGAAAAACTGGGGGAGTCTTAACAACGTCTAGAGTTTGGCTAAGAGGTCTGGACCCATGTTACTCTCTCGGTTTGGATCAAAGGACCAGGGGTGCTAAGATGGGCATGTGAGGGGAAGACGAGAGAAGGGAACGCAGGACTCTCTGTACTGTATTTGCGGCTCCTGGAAACCTCAAATTTTGAAATGTTTTTTTTTTTTTTAAATTACATGCGGTGTGAAACAGAGGAAAAAAGACCTCGTATCACAAAAATATTGGGGGAAAAACATTACTGGGGGAAAATTTCCTAGCTAGCCCTCGGGTCTTACAACCTAAGGCACTGCCTTCACGTGGATAATCATCATTGAGAGTTCACGGTGCAAAGAGAAAAATCGCTCCCGGTTCTGTTGGGAGGAGCTGGGTGAACATGGAGCGCGTAGTGGTTTGGTCTGTCTTAGAACTGACAGGAGGGATCAGAAACTGAGGCCCAGGTTAGAAATGGCAGAATGTATGTCTGGTTAGTGAGACCCAAGATATCCGGCACACGAATTACAGAATTCTCATGGTTTATGGTAAATTGAAGTTCTATACAAAGATGGAAAATATAAGTGTTGTATTTATCTCAGTGTGTGGCTTACACTTATACCCCAGAATAAGTAGTAAGAAAAGAATCTGAGACTTACAGAAAATGTCTTGAATTCAACACCCAAGTGTTATACGAACACTTGGTGATGTTAAATTACTAACTGCATGACACCTCACTAGGAAAGAGGATCGTGCTTACGTGAAACAAAAAACAAAAGAACCCCAAAGATTTAAATGAAAGCAATGTATAGGCATCTTTTTCTATCTGGAAAGTAAGTATCTATTTTTATCTGAAGATTCAATAAATCTTCTGCTCCTTATGTTTCTATTAAAGGATATTTGGTAGTTCATTCTATTGTAAAATCTATTTCAATTTCTTGCTATATACAGCACATTAGGTAAAGTTAATAAGGCCATTAAAAGTAAGAGCTTGTATTTCCATGATTTGGCCATTTTTACTTTCTGCTTCTTTGTAAAATAATAAAGGAATTATTTCAAAGCAAACAATTTCAAGAGATTCACTTGTAAATTCAACTCAAATTTGAACAATGTGATTTTAAATATTTTTACTGAGAAATACCAGGGTTGGGGTATTAGCAGATTTAGATTCTTCTAAATCTTTGTGTTAGGGAGGATAAGGACGCCATCAGCTGGCAGAAGAAAAAGGCACAGGTGTCTTTGCTTATCTCCACATACAAATGGCCTCTAAGTGAGGCTGCCTTCTAAGAAGATAGCAAACCGTTATTTTTTGGACAAAACTCATCAAAAGGTGGGTGGTTAAGAAAGGGATCTGACTTGTGATTTGTATACCAAATTCTGAAGGGACAAATAGACCTTGGCAGCTCCTCTTGGTGACAGGTCTTCACTGTCAGCATCTCAGGCAATTCCTGAGCCCAAACCAAGATGGTCTAAACTAGTTCTGCCAATATTACTGACACCCGAGTCACACATCACATTGACAAGAGGGCCTGTGTTACTTTAAGGCCACTCTGGCTCGAGTGACTTGGCCTTACTAAAAATATCAAGGAGGGAAGATAAACAACATGAAAGAAGGGCTTCAGGGGCCAGAAATCTTTCCCCCAAGAGAACGTATAACCCAGATTCTTTCCTTACCACTTACATAAGAAATAAATTCCGGTAATGAAGGAAATACCTTAAAGTGTTACGGGGCAAGCTTTAAAAACGCAAGATAACAAGAACCAAATATTAGGAACATGAAGAGAACTGCAAATACAGCAAGGAGAACTAAATTTGCACTGAAGTTCTGTGCTGTATATAGAGAGATAAAAAAGATATGTGCGTGTATGTGTATGTGTGTGTGTGTACTGCTGAGGATATTTTTCAAAACAAAAGCAAGACACAGAGGGACAAAGGCAGCCAAAAAATATATATGACAACTTGGTTTACTAAAAAATATATGAAATTTATTTATTATAACGTGGATAGACTTTCTTTAGTCTTACCATTAAAGACACACAGATAGAGCAAAGGAAGCAAGTGTAGGAAAGGGAAAAGAGAGGGGGTGAGATGAGCATTGGTAAGTAGCGCAAGCTCGAGACAGTCAGACACTTAGCAACCCACAGTGAGCTGAGCGAGCTGGAGGGGCAGTGACCTCTTCAGAACTGGCAGGCGGGCCGCCGGCCAGTCTTCCTTCCTGACGGAAATCTTGCGGGGGTCGCCCGCAGAATTAATCCCGACTCTATAGTCCGCATCTAAGATTTTGGCTCTGGGCTCCCTTCTCTGACATCAAAAAGCCTCCAGAAGGGAGGGAAGCCAAACTGGTTCCCGAATCTGCCACAGGCTTTCTGGCCAGAGGAACGTGTTTCTCTCCTTCTGTTAGGTAAAGCAAGTTGAGGTTAGCTCTGCTTCATCTACTGGAGGCCTTGGAAACTGCTTTGAAAGAGGTCTGCCTAACTCGGAGTCTGGTTTTCCAAAGAAATGATTACATTTTCAGGCTAAGAGAAAAAATTTCACTGCATGTTGCCTGCGATTCAACATTAGATAGCAAAAAGCCCACAGTTTTTTGGGTTAATAAGTCTTAACTTATTAAGTATGTCTTAATAAGTACTTTGTTTCACCCCATGTCAGGAGTAAGTACTGCACTTCAAAATAATGAACAATATAGTCTGAATGAAGCAATTATATTCTTTCTTGGCTATGTATGTTGACTAAGATCTCAGTTCTTGCTTGAACAACCACATTTCAAATATCTTTTGTGATTTTTAAGTACTTTCCAGATTTTTTTTCCAGTTTTTTTTTTTTTTTTTTTTTTTTTTGTGGACCATATTTAAAGTCTTTATTGAGCTTTCTACAATATTGCTTTTTTTTTTTTTTTTTTGAATGTTTTGGTTTTTTGACCACAAGGCATATGAGTGGGATCTTAGCTCTCCAACAAGGGACAGAACGCCCACCCTCTACACTGGAAGACGAAGATCTAACCACAGGACTGCCAGAGAAGTCACTCCAGACTTTTAAATTAAGGAAGTATCCAAATTTTTTTTAGTACTCTATGCTACCTGTACTTAACTGTCACACACCTAGATCTACATACAAATCCTTTACAAAACTGACTTTCAGAATGCATTCATGGTCCCCCCAAATTAGCTAAAATATATTTGCATCCAGACTTCTCAAATAGACCTAATTTTCCATAAGGGTTAATTAACAATTTGAACCCCTCCCCCACCAAAGCTCTAAATATAAGAAACCATGTTTAAAATTTTTTCACTCCCAGAAAAAATTATCTTTATCTGCATTTTTCAATTAAAAGAATAATTTTCAAGAGAGATTCTCTTAAACATACCCAGGACCTAACACGGGAGCAGAATGAAATGAGAGAGGGACAGACAAGTATCCAAATTTGTTCTATCTTCTAAAGCCGGGAAAAAAAAGTCCCATGTCTAATCACACTTGGAGAGGCATGTGATTTAGTCAAAGTCACAAGGAAAAGAGTAACAAAGCCTCTCATCTTTCTTTTTAAAAAATATTAAAAAGTAAAAATAAACAAACATTAAATGTACAGTGAGAAAAGACCCCGTGTAAAAAGATTTGAAGTCCTGGGTCTTGTGCCTGCATCTGAGTTCTTAGCCAAGTTGCCCAAGTTTGGGGGTTTGGATTTCATCATTTTTAAGTGCAAGCCCCAATATACATTTCAGTGGTTTGTTTAGAGATATGAGAAATCTGTGAATTACAAGTGCTACATAAATGCAAAGGGATCAATTCCATCAGTACTCACATCTGCTGATTTTTATACATCCCCTTACCAGAATGCTTCAGGAGTAAGTGCTATCATGTTTTCACATGCCCTTGATAACTGCATATACAGGGTTCTTTTTAAAGAAACAAAGCCTTTTTCATATAAAATTAAATATCCCAAGGCCCCCATGGGCAGAGCCGTGCTTGTACCCAGGCCCCAGGGGGAGTCATAGCAGGCCAGTCACCACAGCTCACGAGGGGCACTTGGTGGACACCTGGCTGGACCAGGGGTGTGGCGGTCGTGGAACACATATGCCATCTGATGTGAAACTTTCAAGAAGGAAGAGTTTAAGGATGTCTTAAAAAAAAAAAGGAGGAAGGCACCCCTGGACTGAGGCCTAATTTCCTTTAGAATGTAGCTTATGGAACCCGAATCTCTTTGTGGGCTAAATAAGGCCCTAGGTCCTGCAGCAACTGCCATGCTGGCAGGAGGAAGACTGTCAGTGTAAACACCTGTGTCAGCGGTCAGTATGGGAAGCTTCCTCTGCCCTGACAATCGAGAATAAGGTGCTCTGCAAGACTGTGAAGGAATTTTTCTTCCCTATTTTATTTTCTTATGTTTTTTAAATTGAGGTATACAGGAATTCTTTTCAAAAAACTTATTTCTCTATTTTTGGCCGTGCTGCACAAGCACCACGTGGAATTCGAACTCGTGCCCCCTGCAGCGGAAGCGAGGAGTTGTAATCACTGGACTGTCAGGGAAGCCCCAGGAATTCTTGATTGTACTATTTCTAAAGGTTTATTTTTCTTTTCACATTTAATAAGACAGAAAAGCACATCACTCTTGTGATGTACTCTACAGCAAACCGCTGTACAGGCTGTGGGTCTTAGCAACAATGCACGCTAAACCTGCTTGGCATGCAGAGTAAAGCAGAGAGTTTCTCTAAACACAAACTGCACATTGTAAAAGAGCAGACAGAGACCATCAGAAAGCATAAGCATCAGGCTGATTATTCCTGGGGGCCCATTTATCCTTACTCAAAAGTCCTGGCAACTTCCATTTGAATAGCATTTGATTATCATCAAAGAATAACAAATAACAAAGCTCTTTTTCAGAAAATAAATAGAAATGTTTAAAATGGTGCTTCCCATTATTGTGAAAAAATTAAACTTTTTATGTAACTGAAATCAGTACTTATATGCAGATCAATTACTCTAGGTAAAACGGCAGTATTTTTAGTTACTGAAACTAGGAGGTACAGCAGTATGTAATATGAGACAATCTGACTTTAGGATACTTCTGAATAAATGCAACTGAACATGACTTAAAATCAAAAATCTTCTGTTAGTAATTCATACTGAAACTTTCCAAATTTGTCTATTATAAGTACCAAACTAACATGATGCAATTTTCTGAGTATAAGAAGGTCGTATGTTTTCTACAAGTCACTTCACACAGCATGTTCCAACATTTTCCTTATTAAACACGCACGCGCACACACACACAAAATAATATACACAAAAAGAAAAGCCTACCTCTTTTTCATTTCTAACAACTGATTATTGAGCACCGATCTCTCTTCTTCCAGCTGGAAAAAAACACACACAGAAAAAAAAGTTCAGTTCATAACAAGCCCTCAGAGAGGCTGATTTCTCATCCTGCAGGTCACATTCCCACGCTCCAGTGAAGCTAAAGCAACTGGCTTTCCTGAGAGGCAGTGAGAAAAGACCAAGTGTACATCACCATATGGACTGAACCCGTCCCCCTTGCATTCGAAGGGTGGAGTCTCAACCACTGGGCCACCAGGGAAGTCCCACAGTTACTAATTTACAAATCACGTATGACCTCTTCCTCAGGCACCTGAGAGCTGAAGTATTAAACAACACCATGTACATGCCATATCTTAAACATTCAATAAATGTTTCCTTCACTTGTTAGATGCATGAGGGGAAGCTTCACTATTAGCATTCTGGTTCCTTTCCTGAAATAATAGAAGGCAAATGTCACCAACTTGGGTAGGGCTAAGAATCGGTAATTTATTCTACAAGGGCGTCATCTTAGACCTATTATATTCCACTCATTTCTTTCTCACCTATAAAATAAAGTTACAAAAGAATTTCCAGTGGCCCATTAGTTCTAACGTTTTGTTCTTCTATGAAGGATGAAAAAACAAAAGATTCAGCTAGTCAATCTTGTGAGGGAAGACACACCTCTAGTCCCAAACTATACCACAGAGTTTAGCCAAATACAGTCACACTGTTAATAACACAAAAAGGTGAACAAACTCTTACAGTTAAAAAAATCATTTCTTTTTTGGCTGTACTGGGTCTTGTGGCCATGGGCTTACTTGCCCCACAGCATGTGGAATCTTCCCAGATCAGGGATTAAACCCAGGTCCCCTGCATTGCAGGGCAGATTCTTTACCACTGGGTCACCAGGGAAGTCCTTTTTTTTTGTTTGTTTTTTAATCAAAGGATAACAGCAAAGACTCTGTAATGGTTTTCATTTATTTAAGAATTTATGGATTCTAGAATTTAAGATTCTAGGTTCCTAGAATTTAAGCTGCTACTCACAGTAAGTAGTTGTGGTCTTATTTCTGATTACGTGTCAGTTATGTATGTGCTTTGCTATAAAGGTCTTTATACTTTAAAAATTCTTCAATAGAAACATGTATGTTTTGAACATGAGTCTATCAAGAAATCTACAGAGGTTAACATACAGGTTTTTTTCCCACTATAGACGTTCCTTTCCTAGTCCATTAAGATAAATCCTTCTGCTGCATGAGTAATTCACTTCACGGAAATATTTAGAAATTTTTAAAGAGTAAAAGGAAGGAAAAAGAGTGGGAGGCAAACTTTAAAAAATGAAATGAGAGAGGGAGAAGAACATCTGGAGAGTGGGATATGGAGATAAGAGGGGCTCTCATTCTCTCTGCATCCTTGTATGTGGTTTGTATTTATTTTTAAAACAATGAAGACTGTTTTATAGTTATAAAAACTGAAACACAAGAAAAAAATTAACAAATTAACAAAGCTGCACCAATCAGCTTGCAGGATTTTAGTTCCGCAGCCAGGGACTGAACAAAAAAAATTAACAAATACATAAGTGACATGGCAGGTAATTCACAGCAGAGAAAATACAAGCAATCAATAAAGAACAGCATGCAGAGATTCTCCCTGTTTCTTGGAGGATGAAGTTCTTGTGCCTGAATTTCCATGAAACAGAAATTTAGGGTACTTATTGTACTGCCTCTTATTTATTTTTTGGCTGCGCTGGGTCATCGTTGCCATGTGGGCTTTCTCTAGTTGTGGCAGGTTGGCTGGCATTATTAAACTCAATGGCCATGAATTTGAGCAAACTCCAGGAGATAGTGAAGGCAGTGCTGGAGAAGACTCTTGAGAGTCCCTTGGACAGCAAGGAGATTAAACCAGTCAATCCTAAAGAAAATCACAATGGTTCTTATCGCAGTTCTTTGTCGTGGTATGTGGGTTTCTCACTGCAGTGGCTTCTCTAGGTTCAGAGGACGGGCTCGTGGGCTCGTGGGCTCAGTAGTTGTGGTGTACAGGCTTAGTTGCTCCTCGGCATGTGAGATCATCCCAGACCAGGGAATCAAACCCCTGTTCCCTGTATTGGAGGGGGGGATTCTTAACCACTGGACCACGAGGGAAGTTCTGTACCAATTCTTCATCGGAAATGGTGGGTATTTTTTCTTTTTTTCCTTCTTCTGGTCCAGGATCGAATCCAGGATAACAAGTTTCATTTAGTAATCATATTCCTTTAGTCCAGCTGGTTCCTCATTCTTTCCTTGTCTTTTGTGACCCTGACTTTTGTTTTTTGGCTGCACCAATCAGCTTGCAGGATTTTAGTTCCCCAACCAGGGACTGAACCGGGTTGATAACACAAATGAACTTCTTTGCCAACCCAAAAGAGAGGCAAAACTATAGCACCATAGAAGAGAGAAATGGTGTTTAGGAATTGGGAAGTGACTGACTATAAAAAGAATATGAGAGAACTTCTTGGGGAGAAGAAAATCTTGATTGTAAGGGTATATTATATGACTGTATATATATGTCAAACTCACTGAACCATGTATCTATGAAAGGTGAATTTGTATATTTTATCTTAATAAATATAACTTTGGGTGGGGGGAGGCAAACCTAGACAGTACATTAAAAATCAGAGACATTACTTTGCTGACAAAGGTCCATATAGTCAAAGCTATGGTTTTTCCAGCAGTCATGTATGGATGTGAGAGTTGGACCATAAAGAAGGCTGAGCCTGAAGAATTGATGCTTTCGAACTGTGGTGCTGGAGAAGACTCTTGAGAGTCCCTTGGACTGCAAGATCAAACCAGTCAATCCTAAAGGAAATCAACCCTGAATATTCATCAGTGGGAATGATGCTGAAGCTCCAATACTTTGGCCACCTGATGCAAAGAGCCGACTCACTGGAAAAGACCCTGATGCTGGGAAAGATTGAGGGCAGGAGGAGAAGGGGGCAACAGAGGATGAGATGATTGGATGGCATCACTGACTCAATGGCCATGAATTTGAGCAAACTCCAGGAGATAAAGGACAGGGAAGCCCGGTGTGCCATGGGGTCACAAAGAGGAGACGACTTAGCGACTGAACAACAACAGGCAAATTTGAGTAATATATACAATATAGGTTTTGTAAAAAACAAAAACTATTATTATATAGAGAGAGACTGTTACACAAATGAAGAGCACTATGGAAAGAAACACTCAACCATTTATAATGTTGCCTCAATGAAACAACAATAGGAGGAATGGTAACTTTGAAATGGTATGTATTTGTATTGTTTCATGTTACAAACAGTTCAGTTCAGTAGCTCAGTCGTGTCTGACTCTTTGCGACCCCATGGACTGTAGCACGCCAGGCCTCCCTGTCCATCACCAACTCCTGGAGCTTGCTCAAACTCATGTCCAATTATTTCTAATTGTAAAATAACATTACAATTTAAAAGAAATGAATAATTTTATTTTTTAGAGGTATTAAGTTGTTCACAGATAAAATGATAGTATGTCTAGGATTTACTTCAAATTAATCCATGAAAGAGTAGAAGGTCAATGAGAGTAAAACTGAAACAAGAGTGACCAACAGGGACTTTCCTGGTGGTTCATTGGTTAAGACTTCACCTTCCAATGTAGGGGGCATCGGTTCTATCCCTGGTCAGGGAATTAAGATCCCACATGCCTCAAGACCAAAAAACCAAAACATAAAACAGACGCCAATATTGTAACGAAGATTCAATAAAGATTTTTACAATTTCTTTAAATTTAAAAATCATAAAAAAAACTTTACCAAAAAAAGAATGACCAAGAGCTGATTGCCTTTGGAGTTGGATATCTGGGAGTATCACTGAACTTGTTTGTAATAAAAGGTTAAATAAAAGGAAGGGTTATTTTACAGAAAACTATTAAGAATACAATGTTGCAGGGAAAATAGTATACAAATGATCACGATTGAAGGGAACACTGGATCAGAAAACCTCAAAGAGTTCATCTGTCCACAAAACTGTTCTATAATGTGATAAACATGGTGAGTAATTTGTTTTAAATGTTGTCATTTAAGAAAATACTAGCTTGTGTGACGTGAAGGATGTGCTGAAGTTCAGAATCAAGACACACACTTCTGCTTCTGCAGGTCCAGTCGAACTACTTTGTAATTTGCCTTATATGTAATTATTCTTTTCTTTTGAATTTCATTTCAAAATGTGTATTTTCTGATTAGTATCACAAGCTCTAAAACAAAGGATCAATATCTGAAATTCTCCCAAATAATAAATTTTCAGGATTCAAAAAACAAACAAACAAACAAAAAAACCCAAAAAGCTACTTGAATAAAAATTTTCCTGGAGGGACTTCCCTGGTAGTCCAGTAGCTAAAACTCCGGGATCCCAATACAGGGGCCAGGGTTCAATCCATGGTCAGGGAACTAGATCTCACATGCCGCAACTAAGAGTTTGCATTCCTTAACTAAAGATTCTTCGTGCTGCAACTAAGACCCAGTGTAGCCAAATAAATAAACAAATGTTTTTTAAAAACCTTTAGATCAGATCAGATCAGATCAGTCGCTCAGTCGTGTCCAACTGACTCTATGCGACCCCATGAATCGCAGCACGCCAGGGCTCCCTGTCCATCACCAATTCCTGGAGTTCACTCAGACTCACGTCCATCGAGTCAGTGATGCCATCCAGCCATCTCATCCTCTGTCGTCCCCTTCTCCTCTTGCCCCCAATCCCTCCCAGCATCAGAGTCTTTTCCAATGAGTCAACTCTTCGCATGAGGTGGCCAAAGTACTGGAGTTTCA
>NW_011494732.1:6277157-6292069 GCF_000754665.1 Bison bison bison | reverse complement strand
TCAGAATGGACTGGTTGGATCTCCTTGCAGTCCAAGGGACTCTCAAGAGTCTTCTCCAACACCACAGTTCAAAGGCATCAATTCTTCGGCGCTCAGCCTTCTTCACAGTCCAACTCTCACATCCATACATGACCACAGGAAAAACCACAGCCTCAAGAAGGAGAAGCAATGTTCTGTTTTGTTACTGGCAGGCATACAGTAGGCATTCAATAACTTCCCAGGTGGCGCAGTTGCTAAAGAATCCATCTCCCAGTCCAGGAGAGGTGGGTTAGATCCCTGGATTGGGAAGATTCCCCAGAGAAGCAAAGGGCAACCTACACCAGTACTCCTGCCTGAAGAAGTCCATGGACAGAGGAGCCTGGCGGGCTGCAGTCCATGGGGTCACAAAAGTCGGACACGACTGAGCACACATGCATGGGCACATGGCAGGCACTCGATAACTATGTGGCACGTGAACAACTGTGTCAGATAGTCAGTGAGCTGGTGCTGTGCTCGGGTGTGAGTGGCAGTGGCACTGAGGAGCCTGGGTCCCCTCAGAGGAACTCTGCTCAGCTAGTCCAAGGGAGCCAGCGCTCAGTAGCTGCGATTATCACTGACTTCCCCAGGGAAGTGGTTCATGCGTGGGCGACTTCAGCCTCTTCTCTAAGCTAGTGTTCTGAGGTCTAAAATAGCGGCTCTACCTTGACAGCGCAAGTCAGGGCCCCAGCCCCAGTGTCTGAAGAGTTCTAGTCTGGCCTCCCACACAGACAGACTCCTGCTCTCAGAAGTGGAGAAGGTTAAGGTGGTGGGGGAGCGCGGAAAGGAAGAGGAGGATCTGGCAATTTCTGGGAACAGCCCTTTCAGAGAAGAAACAATTAATATTAGCTGTCTTGCCACACACACACACACACACACACATTTCTCTGTATACAGAACAAGAAGGACAGAAAGGAGAGAAAAAAGCAAATTTAACTTTATATGAATTTAACAGAAGAAATAAAAAAGCAAGTAAATATAAAAAATGATTGAGGGCAGAAAAATGTCCTTTTTTAAAATAAAAAAAAAGTTGTGGCTGTGACACATGGCACGTGGGGATCCTAGTTCCCAGACCAGGGATTGAACCCCACCCTCTGCACTGGGAGCTTGGAGTCTTTTAACCGCTGGACCACCGTGGAAGTCCTAGAAAAATGTTCTTTACCACAAAGACATATTCGTTTCTAAGAACTCCTACTAGGTTTATACTATACATTTATTTTGTAAAATTTTAAAGTAGAATATATATATTTTTTAAAAACCTAAGATGTTAATATCATTTTCTTACATTTAAGCAAATTTTAATTGAAAATAATATCAAACATCATCCTGATGTAAAAGATGAGGAAGTTTGCATACTTCCACTTGCTTTCAAGTCTACCACCTCACATTTTGTTAGTCATATTCTCTGTATGTTTTTCTTATTTCTCCTTTGTCTTTGATCTTTTTTTCTTTTTGTCTTGCGAATATTTTGACGTTACCTCCACTAAATGATCAAAACTGACATCGCCAATAATGGGATAAAGCAATAATGGGTATCACTTATGCTATTTTTCTGCTAAAAATGAGTGATCCAAATATCATCATGAGGAAACACTTGAGAAAACCAAAATGAAAAATTTTATATGTACAGGCCTGTTTTTATTTACTCATAAAAGACAAAGGCAGAGAATCATTGCAGATAAAGATGACTGAAGAGACCTGAGTCAACTGGATCCTGAATCAGGTAAAGAAAAAACCCACAAAAACTATAAAGGACACCACCACCAACTGCCAAAGCAGGAGTAGGGCCTGTACCTTAGATAACAGTGTTCCATTTCCTGAATTTGACAATCGCACTGTGGTTAGGTATTCTGTGTTTTATTTTCACAACTTTCCACAAAGCATAAAATGATTTCCAAATAAAAAGTTGGAATCACAACTCTATTCCCTCATCTGTAGTTCCCTAAACTGTCAGCTTAGCTGTCTATTTACCTGGATTTAGTACTCACCTCTAGTCCCTTTGCCCAGCTTCCCTCGATCTAGTAAGTCTTTGGTTTGGTTTTTTTTTCCCCTTTAATGTTTGGCTGCATGACATGTGGGATCTTAGGTCCCCAACCAGGGATTGAACCCACATCCCCTGCATTGGAAAGTAGGTTAACCAGTGGACCACCTGGGAAGTCCCAAGTCCTGTATTTTAAATCATGTCTTGCTTGGCTAAATTTTATCAGCAAGTAGCTACTTTGCAGGACTCACAGATGCTGCAGCTTCCAAGTTCTTTCATGTTCAGAAACATCTGTCTTCCTACCTGAATAATAACTGCCTGGATACAAGGCTCATGATCATATTTTCTGTCCATTAGAACTTGGGAAACAATGTAGTACGTTGTTTTTCCTTTTTTTCTGGCATTGAATGCAGCTGCAGTCGGCTGTTTTTTCTTTTTTAGGGAATCTGCTTTTTCTGCCTGGGGACCTGAAGAATTCTCTGTATATTTTCAGAAACACCTGTTAGGTCCCTGTCTATTTCTACATATTTAGCAGTTCTGATACTGTATGGCTTTGGTCCTCAGTTTGTTTCCTTAACTCTTCCTTATCTCCACTCAGCTTGTATTATTTCATCTTTGTCTCTTTAAACAGTTGTTTTATTTACATCACTAAAGTTTTTTTTAATATGTATTTATTTGGCTGCACCAGGTCTTAGTTGAAGCATGCAGGGTCTTTAGTGGTGGCATGCGAACACTTAGTTGTTGCATGTGGGAATCTAGTTCCCTGACCAGGGATCAAACCCTGGCCCCCTGCATGGGGAGTGCCCAGTCTTAGCCACTGGACCATCAGGAAAGTCCCTACATCATTTAAATTTTTATATAACACACAGCCATATTTTACTCTGGGTAATGCTTTCTCATGGCCTGAATTCCCCATCACTCTTTGGATTCCTAGGTTCCTTTCTTTACTTTTTTCCTCTTTTGGTACAGCATGTTTTCAGTTGCTCATCCTACCATGGGCAGCTCTGCTTAGACCTTCTATTTGCTCACATGTAATGTCAATGAATTGTCCTTTATGTCCTTCCTACTTTATCTGAGCCCTTTCATCTTCATGTTCAAGCTACAACTGAAAATTGGGTGCTGTGGGCTATACTTTCTGTAGTCAGAGGGCCCGGGGCAAGGATGGAGAGACTGCAATTCAAGTGATGAATAGAGTCTGCTATAGGTCTCTCTCTGAGCTTTCTCCTCTAGATCCTGCATCTCACCCAGTGTGTCGGCATAGAGGTAACTCTATTACCTGGCAGGTATTACAAGTTGGAAGGACTGATGCTGAAGCTGAAGCTTCAATACTTTGGCCACCTGATGTGAAGAGCTGACTCATTGGAAAAGACCCTGATGTTGGGAAAGACTGAGGGCAGGAGGAAAAGGGGGCAATAGAGGATGAGATGGTTGGGTGGCATCACTGACTCAATGGACATGAGTTTGAGCAAGCTCTGGGAGAGGACAGGGAAGCCTGGTGGGCTATAGTCCAAGGGGTTGCAAACAGTCAGGCACAACTGAGCAACTGAGCAGCATCATAAGTTGGCTCTTTCAACATCTACTCTCATTTCCTCTGTGTTTCCTTCCCTTTCTGCAGGAATCCAGACTCATCTCTGCAACTGGTGACACTATTACAGAGATCTGGAGGGTCTCCAAATGAAGAGATAAATGCCGTGAAGAGGAGCCCTCTGCTTGGCCTTCCCCCTGCTTCCTTCCAGAAAGTTCTGCAAGGTCTACATGTTTAAGTCATAAAAAAAAAAAAAAAAAAGACTCATTGAGATTGAGAAGATGAAACCTCCATGCTTAAGGACAGCAGCAGAGCCAAGAGGGAGGGTAGGCTTCCCTGAGGAAGTTCTGGAGTGGCTGTACCCACTGGTACTACCTACCTGTGCATTTATCATCATTTGAAGTAGGGGTGGGGGGGAAACCCACCCATTCCCACCCAACCCTCATTTACTTAAGCCATTCTGTTGGCTGGACTAGCTGTGGAAAATGACAGCTAGCACTTTCTTCCAGGTCTGGTAGAATCCTGAGTGGTAGCAGAGGGCTCCTTAGCCTCAAAGCTCTTTCCTTGGCTGCCTACTTACTCCCTTTAGTCTAGTTTTCTCCAAACTGGGGGTGAGGGGAGTTAGAGTGAAATTCTGGGAATTTTGCTATCTGTTTTCCTTTCTCTTACCACTATGAACACAGAGTCAGGCCACTGTCAATTTCAGCGTTTACAATAGGAAACTGGTTGGCTTTGCTGGATTTTCCTGGAGCTCTTGTTATTTATTTATTCTTTATCATTTAAAAAAATTATTTAATTTGTTTGTTTACTTATGGCTGAGCTGGGTCTTTGCTGCTGCTTGTGGGCTTTCTCTGGCTGTGGAGCATGGGCTCTAGGCACTTACGGGCTTAGTCAGCCTGTCGCATGAGGGATCTTCTCAGACCAGGGATCAAACCCATGTCCCTTGTATTGGCAAGTGGCTTCTTAACCAGGGAAGCCCCTGGAGCCCCTTTTAATAGCTGAATAAGTGTGTGTCTTTCATTAGGTATTGAGGGAGAGAGATTCTGGGATCAACCTTCACTCGCCCCCTACTTGCCCATGAGCACCCCCACTTCAGCCCAGATTAAAATTTGATGGCTGATGATCACTACTTTTCCAAAATGAAACATGACGAGCTAAAAATAGTGCTTCCTTTCTAAACATTCAGGTCTGGGAATGCAGGCTTATGTAAAAGGCAGGTGATTATTCATGGATCAATTGAGATGATAACCCCTAGTCTTTTGTGTACTGCATCTGTCATATCCTCTGGGAGGAGGAACTGTTGATGAAACACCGTGACTGAGTCATCTAATATCTGTCTCGTTTCCATAAGCCAACTGTGACCTCATTTTGCGAATAACCAGGGGGAAAAAAATCAGCACTGTTCCCATAGTGACAGTTCAGTGTCTCTGCAGCCCTCCCGGGGGAGAAAACACGTGCAGTTTGGGAATGATAAATCAGACATTCCGAAAGTGACTCCCTAAGGTGACTGCCTCTATAGAAGAACTCACATCACTCGGATTATTTTTAGTATTTTCTCTATGAAAAGAATAATGCACTGCATGGTTTTCTTAATCCTGAAACCACGTGACCCTGCCTGAATCCACTGTACGAATCTACCATCCACATGGGGCGCATGGCCCGCTTATGCTGCGGTTGGATTTTGGCAACCACGACCTCTCTGAAACAAAGTCAGGAGACTGGAAGTGAGTGGACTTGTGTGAGAGAAGTGGAAGGGGCAAGTCTCACAGTCTCTGCATCGTATTCTGCAAAAAAGGACTGAAGGGCCTGGCTGAAAATGAGGAACTTATTTCATCACCCGTTCACTCCTTCATTCACTCAACCTGCATGTCTTGCTCTAGGAGTCCTACTGTCTCAGCGCCAGGTGGGGAAAGAGCCTGAGTTCCGAGTGTCACACACAGAGAGCCAAGAAGGAGATTGTGACCCAAACCAGGGAAGGCAGCGGCCACCTGGAGAGGAAAGATGACGACCAGCAGAGAGGCCAAGTGCACCGAGTGGGGGACGAGGAAGAAGACCTGGAAAAGCAGACACACAAATAGCAAGTGATGTGGTGTGGTGGGAGAGGAAAGAGAAACATGAGCAAACGGTGTGGAGGAAGCTGAAGGAGGAGAGTCAGAACGTCCACAGAGGGCGGAAGGAGCCACGCAAGTGTGCAGACACCACAGGGAAGCCATCCTTCACGCCAGAGTGCACTGGGAACGGCAGGAAGCAGACTGGAGGGGGCGGGGAAGCAGAGGGGGAGGTGAGAAACAGGGCACAAAGCAGACTATTCAAAGTTTGGAAGTAAAGATGAGGAGAAGATAGGGCTGCGAGTGTCAACAGTGTGGCTAGGCTGAGCACTGCTTTTAGGAAAACAAGGAGGCTTTCCCAACCCTCAGAAGACCCGAAGGGGCGATGAGAGGTAGCAGCTCCTGTCACGGATGGAGGCTTCAGGAGGGATGTGAGGCAGTCTGAACGGTGGAGGAGCCTAAGACACCTGAAGCAGACAAGCAAAATGCGGTCTATCCCTTCGGTAAAATACAACTCGGCCACGGAAAGAAATGAAATCCTGACACAGGCTACAGCATGGATGCGCCTCAATATGCTATGAAAAGCCAGATGCAAATGGACACGTACTGTCTATTGCCACTTTTGTGAAATGTAGAGAATAAGCAAATATGCCCGGATTAAAAATGGATTAGTGGTTGGCAGGGCTGGGAGGATGGAGGAATGGGGAGTGGCTGCTTACTGGAGTTTTCTTTGTGGGGGGGCTGGTGATGATGTTCTAGATAGAGGTGATGGTCACACAGCGCTGTAAATGACCTAAGTGCAACTGAGTTGCACACTGTAAATTGGTTAAAACAGTACATTTATGCAGTGTGTATTTGAACACGTGCACACACCCAAAACCTGAAGCAGCACAAAACCAGTCGGCCATCAGGCGGGAAACAATGTGAGCGCAAACCGTCCACAGCAATTATAATGACAATCCTCAAAACCGTCCATCATGAGAAAGGGTAAATTACGTTATCTAGTTGGTTGAGTCATATGAAATTGCAAAACAATAGCAATTCCATATGTCCAATCTAACATAGCCTCTTTGAAAAGAGGAGGCACTCTGTAACATTTTGTAAGGATTTCTGTTACAGGTGATGCCAGCTAACGCCAACACTTCCGCCTCTCACAACCCTAACTGATCTTGGTTATCACTCCCCTCCCCTCTTAAAATGAAAATCCTGCTTGAGAAAGGGGACTTAAGAGACCCATTTTTCACTGCAAGGGACAATATCTGATGGAGCAGACCACAAAGAATGCGCACGTGTGGGTTCTGCTTCTGGCTTGGTCAGCTGGGTTCTCGAGGGCTACGAGCCAGAGCAGGTGAGCCTGCCAACTGTTCCAACACTTCTTCCGGGGGGAACATGGCACCCAGGTGTCAATCAAGGCAGATGTGGGTTCTAATGAAGCACAGAGTGGATCGTCTCTCTACCTTCCATCAGCCAGTCCTGCTCTCTGTTAGCCCTCGTTATTTCAGAGCTTCCTACATCAGCTTTTAAGACGATAAAAGGAGAGGACATTCTACAAAACCAGTCACAGGGACACAGGGATTCCTTTATTGCAACAAATCATCTCACTTGCAAATAACACACAGGAAATGAAATAGTTCTCTTCACAAAAGGCTTCTTGAGGAAATCAAAACCCTTGGCCAATATTCCCAGTGAGAGCCTTAAGATGTAGAACAGATTCTGGGATCCCTTGGGTTTTCTAAGCAAAATAAGTATTTGAGGTAGAAAAAAAAAGTAATGGTAGGATTGAAAGTGCATTTTTATAGTACTATTTGACCCCACCTACTCCATTCCTGGTTCAGAGGGTTTTTCTTTTTTTCTTTTAATCTTAACACTTAATGATGAAGTACAAAGAAATAAGTTTTATTCTCAGCAAAGGATAGTAGCAGGCCAACAGACTTACGAGTTAGTCAGGCATGAGTTCTGATCTTGGCTCCTCCGCTGCCTGGCTGTGTGTCCTTGGTGAAGTGCTTCATGTTTGAGCCTCAGCTTCCTTCCTATAATGTAACCTCACTATTGCAGGTATGATGATTCTATGAAACAACGGCAGAACAATCTGCTCAGCGATTGAAACACAGTCAGCGAACTTTTGCGCCGCTGAGCAAAGGGAACAGGAAGGAACTCAGGTCCAGGTCAGCGTTTATCTGTCCCACATTCAGTCTTTACTGTCTTCACTTTAGCATGAAACACTGGATATTTCTACAGCACTACAATTAAAATTCTTTTTTTTTTTTTTTAATTTATTTGGCTGCACTAGGTGTCAGTTGCCGCATGCAGGATCTAGTTCCCTGACCAGGGATTGAACCCAGGCCCCCTGCATTGGGAGCATGGAATCTTAACCACTGCCCACCAGGGAAGTCCCCCCTCCGCTTCAGCTCTTTTTCTGAAATAGGGTTTCTGCCCAACTCTGTAGTATATTTCTGAACAAAGCTTATGGATAGTTTGGCTCAACCATAGCAAGCAACAAAGTGGAAATTCGTGATTTTACACAAGTAAACGGCTTGTGAAGACTGCTTGGAGTCTAGATCTCTGGACTCTTGGAGATTATGTAGTAAGAGTAATAAGAGCCGATGAATGAATCAATCTTCTTTAGCCTAAGTTACTTTCAATGGGGAGATTCTCTCCACTCTTTTGAGACGTACGCACGTCAAGTGAAGCGTTATCTGCGGTCTTCCTCGGTGCTCACCATGGACATTCTCTCACGTCACAGCCTATCGTGGTTTGGTTCCCAGCCGCCTGCTTCTCTCTCCAGAGTAAAACTCAAAGGACAAAACCACCCCCTATTTAAACGGAAGCCACTGCCCTAGCTGCTGCTTGCAGGTGCTGTTTCCTAACACTCTTCAAAGTCTCCGCGTTTCAAATTGCTAGTCACAAAACCTTTTCAAAAGGAAGGTAAATTTGAATCCCAAGGCAAAAGAGGAAGAGCTGGCAGATGGAGAGAAGCCCTGAAAACCCCTGCCTGAGGAACCGTGAGGCGTCACTCCTAAGTCTGCCGGTTCTGAGTGACAGACAAGAGAAATGTAATCAACGATCCAGTCAAGGTCACAACATAAGACAAGAAGCTGACCTCTGTGTGTTCCTCCCACTAGTGGGATCCACGCTCTCCACCAAAGATGTTCCGTGAGATGAGATAAAAGGAGACAGACAGACTCAGCACTTGGCTGAGATCCTTCCCTTGCGAGTCCTTACAGACACGCTGATGTCAGAGGTGCCCAGTGTTTCACACACTGGTTTGAGCCAGGAAGAAAAGAACCTTGTCTGGTCCAAGGGCTTCTGTTTTTCATGAACCCCACTCTCTCACATACCGACCAAAGCAGAGTGCAGTGACCCCGTTTAAGTCAACCCACTCTGATTCTTTCCCTGACCCAAATCAGAATCTGACACGCGTCTCCGACACTACCGGCTGAGTGAGGCTGAGCACGTGACTACCTTCTGGTGCTTCCGCTTCCTCTTTAACACATGGAGTGATGACAGGGCCAGCTCACAGGAGGACGGCTGTCAGGTATTTGTGCCTGTCTCACAGTAAGGTAAGAGCCACTGAGCGTGAGTTATAGTCACCAAGAGCGTCGCTTGTCATCCTGGGGTCTGGAGAGATGGGCCATTTCTCCCACGAAGGAGGGTCATTGTGGAGAGCTCTAATGAAGACTTACAAGTCTGAAATCAATTCTCCAAAGAGTGCTTTCACCACAAACGACGCCACATCGATGGACAGTCAGTACAAATTACTCCAGAATACTCCATCCAAATGAGAAATAATGTTTGCAAAATATGCTTGGGGAAAAAAAAATTTCCCCTTGACATGCAAAGCAAAGAATAATGACCACGTGGTAAAATTCTCTTTAAAATGTCTTTTTTTTTTTTTTTGAGTTTCTGCTCTGAGGCCAGATGTGGCTAACAGTCTAGCATTTTGATTCAAGAATTAAAAAAAAAAAGAATAGGGCATTCTTTAAAATCAGTTTTCCTTCACTGTTTAATGAGCTTATCAGAAACCTTTATAATTTAAATAGGGAAACAAGTGGGTTGTGGTTAGCTTCTAGTTCATTCCAGGTATAACACACATTTCATAAACCAATGCATCAGTGCACAGGTATACACAGTTCCCTTAGGAGCTGTTTAAACATTGTTTTTTACTTAAAAGAAAAGCAGAGTTCTATTTAAAAACAGCTTCCAACCTTCACACCAAATCTGTATTCTTGGAACCTTCTTCTTAAAATCAATTTTGATGAAAGAAAAAAAACATCTTAGAGAAAAAAAACAAAACTGAAACCAAGGCAGGAGGCAAAACATACTGTCCCTTTCCATTTATGCATTGCCATAAGATCATCTGATAAAAAATCTTATTTTCTCCTTGCTTGCAAGTTCCCGGTGTTTTTTTTTTTTTTTTAAAGGACTTGTCAGCTCGCTCCTACCTAAGTGCTATAGCAGCATGCTTGAAAATGAGGGGACATAAAACACAGGTGACTTGAGATCCCACTGGAATGACCCAACCACATCAAGCACAGTCTCCGAGGAGCCTCCGCGAGCCCTGCCCAAGGCAGCAGCAGATGCTGGCCTGGCAGGGCCAGGGGTGCCCACCCCGACGGACGCCCACTGACCTTTTGGTGACTGGTGACTTCGTCCCTGCTCCTCCCCAGCTCCTCGTTAAGTTTCACGTTCTCTTCTTGCAGCGCTGAGAGCTGCTGGGACTTCTGAGCTGCTGCCTGCTTTAGGGTTTCTCTGCAAGGACAGCGAGTGTGGGGTTACCATAGAAACAAGACAGGCAAGGAAACTGTGGGAGACAACCAACTCCACTGCACCGGGGAAAATATATCTGGGTCACGTGCCTGATAGGATCTGTAATAACAGGAGGCAGTATTGTCTACCTGCAGGAGGGGCCAAACGGCTTTAACCTCTCAGGGGGAGGACTGCTGCCTGCAATTATTACTTTTTTTTTTTTCCCCCCAAACCTAATCAACACTACATCTACTCTCTCACCACCCACACTTACCCCACTTCTAAATACTCCCCACACAAAAAAGCAATGTTACTCTCTAAAATAAATGACAGATGAAATGGCCGGTATTCCCTTTGTTTCCCTTAGAAAATTAAATACACTACATTGATAGTGATCTCCATCATTGCCACAGTATTCTGCTCTAATTGTACAAATCTGTAATCTTTTTTTTTTAGGAAGAAATGTAAAGCTGATAGTTCCATTTGCTAGCATTTGTCAGAATCAAGTGTTGCCGTGAATCTGGGTATATTTTCAGGATGACTAAAGGTGAAATGCCCAAAGGAAATGCAGTTTTCTAATTACAGAACAAGTGTTTAATTTTGATTATATTCTTTCCATACTGTTGACTTGTAATTAAAAGAAGCAAATAAAAATACAGCTTGCTGACCATACATATTATGAATATCAGCATATAAAATGTGAGCAGGGTAAACACATGTATTAAACATCTTCCTATTATTAAGCTTGACTAAAATATATATATCCCAAATTATCCTTTACATGTGGATATTCAAAATAGTTTATTGGATTGTTGGATTTTAGTTTTAAACCATAGAAGGTGGTTTTGATGCAATTATGAATTTTAAGTCTGGGCTGGCCACACTCCATTTAGTGAGCTGTCATAACGTGGCTGAATTCTGAATCAAGTCATCTGGGTATGATTCCATCTGCTGATGCATGAACACGTCTATTTTTAACCTCAGTGGTCTAATGGGTGGCAGTATTTGGTACCTGCAGTTTTCTTGATTTTTAACTCTCCATGTACCTATAACATACCTATAGGGCTAACCTTGTGAAGATATAGGGGAATATGTCAACACGAAAATTCTCTTAGCATATTAAAATTGGCATTTGATAGAGATGTTTATTTAGCAAGTGAAGAAAAACTAAGAAGGAATTTTAGACTCAAAAGCTGGGAGGCTTGATTTCAATTATGGATCAACACACACATACATACACATACACACACTACAAGTAAAGTTTATCTTCTGGCTAAAGTCTATCAATTCTTGATAAATTAGAGGATTTTACTTATGATGAAATCATCATAAGCCAAACCTTTTATTCCCAAGTGATCACAACCTTCATTAGGAGCTATTTGGGCTCAGCATTTGTGTGGCCTGTCAGTGGTAAGTTCTTGATCCTGTTCTTTCTCTCTTACACATTTTCATCCTTAAAAAAATTTTAAAACCTTGGTTTCCATTAAGAGCCCCCAGTAAGGAAAATTAAAACAAGGAGTCAGGAAATATCAAGATGCCCTAAGATTTATACAAATGATATATGTTCAATGTTTTAAAATCTACAGTATGATTTCATGTACATTTTCTCATTTAATCCCCAAAGCCCAAGGAGGCTCATGTTGTTATTTATATTTTAAAGATGACAAAATTCAAGCTCAGGGAAGTGAAAAGATTTGCCCCAAGTAAGTTGTAGAATCAAGAGAGCTAGAGGTAGAACTGGCAGACAGACCTCAGTTGTGGTCTGAACATAGAAACATCTTTCAACTTTTCTTTAGACCAGAGGAGAGATATGTACATTTCATAGATAGAGGACGCTCCAACAGCCCACCTCCTGGACGTACTCTAAGGAATAATTCTGAAAATACCTACAAATATATTTCTCACAATTTTATAAGCTGCTTTTTCTTCCCTATGTATATAACGACATCTTGTAAAACAAAAGAAGACTCACGATTTTAAAACTGAGATGCAAAATAAACACTGCTGATATTGACTTGCAAACATTCTACTGAGCAATCTATCATAAATTTAATAATTACCATGCTAAACATATTCTACTTTTAAAAAATATTTATTTATTTGGTTATACCAGGTCTTAGTTGTGGCATGTAGGATTTAGTTCCTTGACTAGGAATTGAACCTGGGCCCCATGCATTGAGGGCCTAGTCTTAGCCACTAGACCACCAGGGAAGTCCTAGTATATTCTAGTTTTACGACTGAGCCAGGTGAGTAATTAAAGGCAAAAATTAGATTGCTTATGTCATTTTCCTTCAGAGTCAAAAACTACACACCAGAGATACACAATTTTGTTCTCTTTCCAACTAAAAATAGGACCTGGCTAGCCAAAATCAAGAGTTTTCCTAAAACCAGTTTAGGAAATGGCATAGAGGAAAAGGGACGTTTAGTTGCCAGGGCTGGCTGAGTTTCCAGGGCCAAGGGCAAGATTCCTACGGCTGGTTCCTATTAGAACTCCTGGGTTTGCAGAGGTGTCCCTTTTCCTCCAGGAACGCCAGTCCTGGCAGGCAATGAGAAACACCTGAAAAGCTCCAGCGCCCATGAAGATCCCGGGTATGTGGTAAACCACAAAACTCAAAGAGCTGCTCCTCCTCTAGCTCAGAGCACAGTAAAATGACTGCGGGTCTCTTTTTGAGCAGCACTGTTCTCATGACACAGTACATTTATATCAGCTGGTCCCTGAAATGTGGCCAAGGCTCAGGCAGGGAACAATGAGTCACTGGGGGTGTGTTTGGGGAGGGCGCTTTCAACCCACTCCTCACACCTCCCTCCCGCGGCTTCTCACAAACGTCACTGCTGTGTCTCCCGCTGCCCCTGTGTCCTGCTCTGAGTCTGGGCCATGCTGTGCCAAGCTACTGACACGGGGCAAGGTTCTTGTAGCCGTGGGGAGCCAGGAAAAACGGCAGACTGGCAGTAGCAGCTCCTCCTTGCATGAACTACTCCCCTCGGGGAAGGGAGATGTGGGAACCCAGCCCTGCGAGGAAGGCAGGCCCAGGTGAGGTGGGCGGCGGTATGGCTCATGGGTTTTTGCTCCCGTGGGCCTACAGGCGCGGCCTCAGCTTTTGTTATTCAACGGGGTCTTTCAGCAAGGGCACACAGAGTGAGCTTCTCTCTTGGCAGAAGTGAGACCACCCCATGCTGACTAGGGGTGGAGACAGAACAGAAAGACTTGAGTGAGGACGGGGACACATAAATCTAGACCAGTGTGACGACCCTTACAGGAGGCTCCTGCAGGGTGCTGCAGGACAGGGGATTTTATCTGACTCCCCGGGGCTGTGATACGTCCGCTCTGGCCCTGCCCCTCCATTACCTAGTACGGCCCAGGGAGCTCAGAGGTGGGATTATGGCACGGGGAGGTTGGTGAGGGAATCTTCTCCCGATGCTCAGATCCTCCCTCACCAGATGCCTGTGTGACACAGATGAACTGAAGTCAATGTAGTGCTCCAGACCCCCAGGCCGGCAGGGCTACTGTGTCACGGGGTCAGGGGAGATCCCTAACTGTAGCTGAACCTCCCCTCTCTGAACAGCTTCGAATTTTTTTCCCCATCATAGAAAAAGCAATGGCTGTTTCTATTTATGCTGTTTAGCCTTGGCAGACCAGGAGAGTCAAGCCTCTCCTGGAGGCCACCACCACAACTCTACACATATACATAGGTGTAAATGGAACTGTTGGGAGCTGTTTAAATACCGTCTAGAGCAATATCACTAAAACGAAGACTGACGAAAGGATCCATCGTCAGCGTTGTGAGCTGTCCATCCCAGGTAAGTAGCCCAGAGAAGACCTCTTCTAGGAGGATTTTAGGAACTCACAGAAGAACTACAGATAATATACTAATCTAACCCAAGCTTGATCAACAAGCAGTATTGAGGATGCCAACTTGGGAAGAGGAGTTTGGAATTGATGCTTTTGTTTCTGTTTGAATCTCATCTATTTGTTTGAGCAGAACTGGAAATAAATGCAAACCCTTGAAGGGCAGAGTCCACATACAATTCATTTTTGGATCCTTCCTAGCTCAACTGTACCTAGCAGAAGGGCCTTCCTCAAATGTTCACCAGATTAACTGGCTTTAAATGTTCGGTTCACACAGTTGATACCGAGTAGTTCTCAGAACAGATAAGCAAAATGAAATCTACTCTGTAACTACCACTTACAGTGCCAGATAAATAACCATCTGCAGCAGTTATAAGAACCAAACTCGAAAGGCGGTATTGACAAAGGAAACACAGGCAGCCTGTCTGCCTAAAATATAGGCAGCAGACTGATGAGTAAACTCGGATTAGAAAAAGGCTTTCAAAGTTCTGCTCATTTAATGTCCACACCAGAAGATTAGATTACTCTTAAAATCAAGACTATTTGATACTCTTCAAAGTGCATGCTTTCCCCCACCCCCTATTGAAAGTATTTTAAGGGATTAATTAATAGAAGGTCTGATGTTTCCTAATGTTGAGATTAGCTACCACATAAGCATACTATTTTTTTTAAATGTTATTATTGGGGTATAGTTGCTTTATAATGTTGTATTAGTTTCTGCTGTACTACAACGTGAATCATATATATGAT
>NW_011494732.1:6256105-6277057 GCF_000754665.1 Bison bison bison | reverse complement strand
CCTAGGCCATCACAGAGCACCAGGCTGAGCTCCCTGTGCTACACAGCAGCCTCCCACCAGCTGTCTGCTTTACACGTGGTGGTGAATATAAGTCAGTCCCAATGTCCCGATTTGTCCCACCTTCCCCTTCCTTCTGTGTCCATGTGTCCATTCTGTCTCTATTCCTGCCCTTGCAAATAGGTTCACCTACCATTTTTTTAGATTCCACATATATATAAACATACTACCTGAAAAAGTTCTAATTCCCCTTGTATTTGCAAAAGGTTTTATCAAGTCACATTTGAATTCCAAGTGTTATAACTCACTCACCATATTTCATTTTGACCCTGTAACTGAGCTATAGTTCCAACTTCACAGTGGTTATAGGGGTGAATTCTCAAGGTTTGCAATGGCATTTAGTGGGGGCAGGACGGAGACCATTACTTTGACTTTATATACACTTGTCAAGTACTTGAAAAACGTAACTAGCACTGTTTCTACTTTTGCAATTTTAAATAAGTTCCATAATTTCTTTCATAACAGGTAAACTTACATTTCTTTCTTGAATTCTTCTATTTTTTGGTTCTCTACCGTCAGAAGCTCCTTTGATTTGTTCAGCTCTTCCACGTTTTTCAAGTTGTTTTCTTTAAGTGTATCCAACTTAAAGACCAAGAGAAAAAAACTTAATGAAATTATTTCATTTTCCAGTCACATGAGTGGATAGACAAATCATTCACAAAAATGTGCTTTAGACAGGTAAAATTAAAATCCTTTGCAAAAAAACAAATAAAAAGATCATCTGGGTGAAGAGATTACAAATGATCAGGTCTATTATAAACTGCAGCCTCCCCCATAGGTTAAGTCAGACATTCCCTATACACCTGGCCAAAAGGTCAAACTAAATTGCAACATAAAGCAAAAGGTCTCTTTCACTTTTATACAATTCCTAAAATTTATCACTGAGCTTGCTACTCATGTACGATGCATCTTAAAACATGCATTAGAAAATAAAAACATTAGAAATAAATTGCAAAGACATGACATGAAGGACTAATTTTTTGTAATGAAAACACATTCCTTCCCACAAGACTAGTAATTTAGGATATGATATTTTTCAATGTCAGTGCCAAATTTCAATTTATATAATCCTCATTATAAAAATTCCTGGGGTATTTGTAGATGGGAAAAATTTAATTATTCACCTGAACTTCAGTCTGAAAAGGGAAAGACCACATAGCGAGACTGAAAAGCACTTACTCACATTCAGTCCCATCACCTGCCCACGTGGGATGTGGCCAGCCTACGGCCTGGCCTCTGGTGGGAAAAGCAGACACATTACTGGAATCAGTGGGGACATGACCAACCTCAGGCTCTGGCAGGTGGCTGGAGTTCTAGGTGCGCAGCCCCCAAGGACGGGGAGCTTGTCATGGGTGACCCATCATACAGTGTGCGCTCCTGGTGCCATGCTGGCTTTCTAGGACTCGTATCGTTATCTCCTTCAGCCAGAGGTCATTCTGTCCTACCACATGCTACCGGTCAGGAGCCCTGGAAGTCAGGAGCCCTGGAAAGTGTCCTGCAAATTTTAACACCACCATCTTCCTTTTAATGCTCCCTAACATTCCAGATTCACGGAATGTTCAGTGGGACCAGAAAGTGATTCATCCAGTCTGTATTCTGGCTGTAGCGAGACACCAAGGGGTAAGTTATGGAAACAAGGGATTCTCCCTGAATCTACTTTCAAAGGTTAGGGACATTCCTTAAAATCTTATTTACTTTAGCTTCCAATCGATTACCATCTAAAATTTTTAATGCTTTTATGTTTTCAGCTTAAGTCTTGTTCTCTTAGGACCGTCAATTCAATCATAAATGTACTCTTTTCTACGTCAAGCTTTATTTCCCGTCTAATTATTTCAAAATGTTTATGCCATTATGGATTTCATTCCTTGCTCTGCTTCCCATGAGGAGGCCTGATCTTTACGACAGCTATTCAGTGTGCCTGTCTGGATCTTCCCTGGCTTTAACTTCTTAACATCTCACCTGACTGTCACTTTAAAAAGCATCTGAAGTTCTATAGAACTTCACATAACTATTTCGGCGAAGCAATCTGCTTTGGATTTACGTAACAGCTTTCCAAAGAAAGAAAGGGCTGGTATGGGGTGTGGGGAGGAGGGCGGGCAGGAATCAAAAGAGAGGTGCAAGGATGAGAGATGCTACTTTTGGACAGAATCAAAATTACCCTGATGCCACAAATCTGTCTGAGACCCAGAAGTGACTGATTCAAAATGAGATATAAGGGGAGGCAGTACCAAAACAGGCCAAGAAAAAGGCCTATGTCAAACTCAGGGCTGAGGGATGGAATCCGGTGGCTCAAAGTTGGGAGGCAGTTGGGAGAAAAAAAAATGCATGTGATTTAAGATAAAAAACACAAAAGCTAGAGAATGCCAGTGGTACCTCCTCTCAGTAGTTGTATCAGTAAACAAACTATCGCAGAAACCCACACTACCAGGGTTTTCCCCTCCTTTTTTAAAGGTTGATCTTACTAAATAGGTAATGAAGTAATACACTTTATTTCATAGGATCATCATCCTGGTGTACATGTGACTCCACTAACATAGATCAAACCTGTGTAAGGCCATACTTCAAAAAAAATAAGTAAATAAACCATCCTGAGTTAGTCATCAAGAATTCCATGAAGTCGATAGGCTGTCCTTTGTACAAAAAGCCATTTAAATCTGATTACTTCATTCTGCAGTTTTTCATTTGTTTGCTTGGAATCTTCCAAGGAGGCCAGTGTTTCAGTCTTCTCTTTGGTCATCTGTTCCATTATCTGCATGGCATCTTCAGCGGTTTGAGCAGCCTAAGTGTGAGAAAGCAGTGTGAGAAATGAGAGCACCCCTTATCAACCTGGGAGGGGGTGACTAACGCTCAGGCCACGAGGCTCAGGATCTGTGTGGTGAAGGGAATCACACAGAGATGGTGAGCCGGTAACCAACCCCATGCCAAGACAGACAGACCAAGACGAACAAGCAGAACAAAGTTACAGACACTTTCTGTGCCATTTTTCAACAAGCCAAACTCAAATATGCAATTTATGTATTTTCAGATCCCTATAAACCTGCGCCTTCTAAGTTCTGAATTCTACTGACAATGGTGCTCATCACTCTGACTTCTGTTTGAGAGAAATGTTCACTGATAAGAAAGCCTTACATCCTTCTGTGGCCAAATTTTTTCTCTTAATCATAGTTGAGAGATTGAAATATGGAATCTCAGTTGGAACTTTTCAAACAAAAATGGAAATTATTTGGGCGGTTACAGTGTTTAAGGCTCAAGTGTTTAACGAGAAGCACTGAATGACCAAGTCTATGAGAAGCTGTAGGCAATGAATACAAGCATGGCTGTGAATAAAAAAGATAATATACACATGGAAACAAATCCTTAGTTGATACAGTATTGAAAATAAAATCACAGAAGTGAATTAAAATCTTTTAAGGCATTAGATCACAATTTCATGTGATCTAATCCAGCTTCTGAGAATTCTGCCTCTACACCTTCCCAGTAGCTGGAGGGAAGATTTATGAAACAATTAAAGCCACATAGAAGATGCTAAGTTTTAACATGTGACCATTTTATCATTGTTCTTAAGCCTTTAAGAACTATGGTTGCCTTTCTCAGAAAAAATCTCCCTAAATTAAAAAACATTTATCCTTTTTATTCACAGTTTGCAATCTTTTCTAATAGAGAGAGATGACAACAATTAGACATTTGGTGAACACTTGCCCTTTCAGGTGGTAACAAACAGCTTGAGATACCTGACCAAGTGGTTAAATGGGGTGCATTTCCTTCTTTGGAAATGAAGGCACATTCCCTCAGCCACTACAGGGTTAGTGAACAGGGTGAAGGCCAGGGGCCCAATCCCTGAACCTCCCACTTTACCGTAAAGGACTGCAGGGTCTCGAGCTCTCTGATTTTTAGAGCGAGCTTGCTCTTGTCTTTCCTCAAAATACGGTTTTCGTTTTGAGACTCCAGGAGGTTGGCTGAGATGTGGCTGTTGGTTTTGGCCAGCTGGCTGATCTCTTTCTGGAGGAGGAAGTAGCTTTCGGCCAGCTTCTCCTTCTCCTTCAGGAGCTCGTCCTTTTTCAGCATCATCTCTCTTTTCTCGGCCAGGAGGTTCCTGTTGTCCTGCGTCGCCTTGGCCTGCTCAGCCAGGGTCACCTCGTGGTTCAGCTGCAGGTCGTCCAGCATCTTGGTGAGGTAGCCATGCAGTTCCTGCAGTTCCAACTTGGACTTGGACAAGGCAGCAAAGTCACTCTTCAGAGTCTCTATGTTGGTGGCCAAACGCGCCGTCTCTGCACTCAGGAGTTCCTTCTCCTTGATGATGTCAGCCACTTTCTGCTCCGAGTTGGTCTTATCTTGGACAAGCGTGTAGTTTTCAGACTGGAGCTCCTGGGTGCAGGTTCTCAGCTTCTCCACCTCCTGTTCCAGGAGCGCCACCTTCCCATGGAGTTTGTTGCTCTCGTACAAGGACGACTCTTTGTCCTGCGTCCTGGCTTCTTTCTCCAGCACGAGGGACTGTTGCATTGTGTGAATCTTCTCGTTTAACTTCTGACATTCTTCTTGCAGATTCAACCCGTCCCTTAACAAGATGTTCTTTTCAGAACAGCAGGCCTTGAGTTCAGCATTTAAACTCTCCTTGGCTTGCAATACGTCAGTGTGTTCTTTTTCTAGCATCTTTTTGGTGTTTTGGGCCTCTTTTAGCATCAGAGAGAGATCACACTTGGTGGCTGTGAGCTCTTGGTTTTCCTTTTCTCTCTCTTGAAGCTCTTTCTTCAGAGCATCGAGATTGCTGAGCAGTTTCATCTTCTCGTGCACAACGATTCTTCTGTTGGCTGACTCTTGATCATATTTCTTTTTAAGGTCTTCCATGGCCTTCATGGAGTTCTCTCTTTCTACCAGTAAATCCCCATTCCGCATCTCCAGTACCGATTTTTCTTTCAAGAGGTTATCCTGCTGCTTTTTGAGCTTAGTGATTTTCTGACAAACCAGCTCCTTCTCAGAAGTGAGGTATGTGATCTTCTCATTCAGGTTCATCTCGATGTGGGCGGACTCTTCCGAGTATTTGCTGAGTTTTTCAGTGATGAGCCTATTTTCATTTAGCAGTTCTTCTTTCTCGGCCAAGAGCCTTCTCTCGGAAGAGGTTAAGGTCTCTTTTTCGTGCAGAAGCTGGATGCACTCGGAGTCTGTGATCTCCCGGCTGGTCTTAATTTCTTCCAGCAGGTTTGTGAGGCTTGTGTTCGTGGCCTGCAGTTGCAGAATCTCCAGCTCAGCCTTCCTCAGTGCCTTACTGGCCTCCTCCAGCTGTGTGCGGAGCTCACCGGCTTCCGTGCTGAGCAGATGTTTGACCTGAAGGGCAGTCTCCAGACTGGTGTTCAGCTTTTCCTGATCTTGAAGCAGCATGTCCTTCTCGAACTGCAGGTCTTTGCTGCTCTGAAGAAGACGATCTCTTTCGACCTTTAGGGCTATACACATGTTGTCAAGACCTGATTGTTTCTCCAAAGTTGACTTTTTCTCTATTGTGAGATCCTCGATCTCCTGCACCAAGCTCTTCTGATCTTTGACCAGCTCCTCATAGGAGCTCTGAAGCTTCTGAATAATTTCATCTTTATCTTTAGCCAACGCGAGGTTTTCAGTGACCAGCTTCTTGATACGATTCTCCAGGCGATCTTTTTCTTCCCGATACTTCTGAGACTCGGCCATTAGAATACCTTTGCTGAACTGCAGTTCCTCTGCGAGTGCCTGCAAGCTTGCTTCAGAAGCCTGCAAAGACTCGTTTTCTGTATTTATCTTCAAGAGTTCCTCCTGCGCAATATTGATCTCTTTTAGTAATTTCTCTCTCTCCACAGCCAAAGCTGCTCTATCGAGTTGTTCTTGCTGATAAAGCTTTTCAGCGTCTTGCTTTTCTTCCCAGACTTTCTCCTTTTCTAAATTAAGGGTTTCATTTACTGACCAGAGCTTCTGTTGGTCCTCCTGAAGTAAAGTTATTTTGGCCTCCAACTCTACAAGTTTGGACAGAAGTGAACCTTTTTCTAACTTTAAAGCATTCCCCTCCTGGGCAAGAAGCTGCTTCTCTGATTTCAGACCCCTCAGCTCTTCTGACATTAGTTCAATTTCTCTTTTGGCTGATGTTAATAAGTAAGTTAGCGACTACAGAGACAAAAGATGGAAAGAATGGAAACAAAATGAAATCAAGCAGACAAATGCAAGCCCGAGTAACTTAACATAACCTAAGTCATAGAAGTTAAAAAAAAAAGTTTACGATAAATGTCATAGAAACTATCTGGATAACAGGGGAAAGAAACTAGATGAACAGAGCCCATAAAAGGATAATGCAAAGCAACTGTAGCTTTGCAAAACGCTGATAACTCTATTGGTTCATCTTTGAAACAACCTCTGAAGTACTCCTGACAGTTAACTAGAAGATACAAACAGTAGTTTGACATCAGGGCATGGGATTCTTTTCCTGCCGTTCCCAATTATCCAGTAATTTCTATCGTAGGAGAGATTCATAGAAGAATTTTTAAAAACACAATCCAAAGAACTACAAAAAGTATATTTTAACCAAAAAAGGGAAGAGGGAGGAGGTGTTACAAACTGTTGCCTTTCAAACTAACAGACCCTTACTAAAGAACCTGGCCTGAAACTGATTTAGTCCCAATGATACATGTAACTAAAATGCAGACTAATTTGCTAGGCTTTGATGACCAAAATAAATGGGCTTTTAAAAAAATGTACTGGTTTATAAAATAAACTGACCACAGTGTCTACCAGTGCTGTCCAGAACTTTCTGCCATGATGTAAAAGGATTTGATCTGCACTGTCCATTGTGGTAGCCACTAGCCACATGAGTGGCACATGCGACTGAGAAGGGGAATTTATAACTTGAACTAGTTAAAATTTAAATGGCCACATGCGTCCAGGGCCTACTGTACTGGATGGCATGGCATAGTTTGGCAATTAAATTAGGGAACACGGGAGCATCGTGGGCTCCATGAACTTCCTGAGATTTCAACCCAAAACGGCTTGAGTGTGTATATCAATTTTCCTGGGGAAAACATCTGAAGGATTCATCAGCTCTCAAAAGTGTTTGCTGAGCCCTTGCTGCTGACAAACACCGAGGTTCACAGAAAACAGATATTCAGACTACTTTGGAAGGGAAACAATTCTGGCATTTTAACCAAATCATCCTGATGAAAACAACAACAAACAAAATTAATGGGGCTTTACACAAACCTCTAGAATGCTGTGGTTTGGTCAGGCTACAGCATTTTAAGGGAAACATTAGAAAACTGGTGTCTACCAAGATAAAGGGAGCCTCAAAGTCCAAAATTCTGGAAATTATATCCAGTGTTAAATGTTTCATAAAACTGGAGATATTTCACAGGGGAAAGAGAAAGCCTTGATGGGCAGCATATAGCTTCCCTGGTAGCTGAGCTGGTAAAGAATCTGCCTGCAATGCAGGAGACCTGGGTTCGATCTCTGGGTTGGGAAGATCCCCTGGAGAAGGGAAAGGCTACCCACTCTAGTATTCTGGCCTGGAGAATTCCATGGACTGTATAGTCCATGGGGTTGCAAAGAATCGGACATGAATGAACATCTTTCACTTTCACACATGACGTATATTATGATGTGTTCCATTTAATTTAAAAGGGATCTGTTTTGCTGTTGTTCAGTCGCTGAGTCATGTCTGACTCTTGGTGACCCCATGAACTGTAGCACGCCAGGCTTCCCTGTCCTTCACTATCTCCTGGAGCTTGCTCAAACTCATGTCCATTGAGTTGGTGATGCCATCCAATCATCTCATCCTCTGTCACCCCCTTTTCCTTCTGCCCACAGTCATTCCCAGTATCAGGGATCTGTTTTAAGTCCTACATGTATTCTTCTGTATTTTATTCTACTCAACTCCTACATGTATATAAACATTTCTCTGATACATTAAAAACAATTAAAGACAATAATTTACTTTTCTTTGAGCAATTTAAATAGCAGTAAGAGGGTCAGAAAACATATTGGGACACTGACACGATCCTGACACCATAGAATAACATTCAATGTATCGAGTTCTACTCTACTCAGTAGTAGGATATTTTCTCACAGCCCTTCAGTCCAACCTCCTTGTTAATAAGCTTTCAGTGCTTTCCTGGGGACATACGAAAGCCGTCTCCAGAGGTCTCCCTTCTGATTTTTTCCTCTGTTCTTCCAACCAGGCTCCATTCCCTGCCCACCTGCCTCATGCATGGCCTCTGTCTCTTGCTTTTCTGCACGATGTCTCTCCTAACCCTGGTGCAAGGTGGCAGCAAGACGGCCAAGACTAGAGGGACATGCTTTTCTGCGACAGAGAGTCTATTATGAGCAGACGGACAGAGCTCAGGCAACAGAAGGCTCTTTGTGAAGCAGCGTAGGGGGTGATGGCTACACAGTGCATTCAGGGTGGAAAGACCTGTAGCCACCACCAACCCTGAGAAGGAAGAGCGCCTGGTACAAAACACTTGAAGCCACAGGAGACGTCATTCACCCTCCTGCCATGCGCTCTGAAGGCCACTGAACCCATTCCATGCGCTGCTGCTTTCTAAGCACCCTTACAACCTTGACACAGGATGCAGAGCTCACTATACTGGGGCACACAGTCCTCCCCACCACATACTCTGGCTCTGTCGGCTTGCTTCCCCAGCTCCTCCAGCTTCTGCAGCAGCTCGCGGTTCTCCTCCTGTGCGGCCTTCAGCCGCTCCTCTGTGTCCTGTAGCAGCTTGTGGAGGTTCTGCAGGACTTCTTCGTGCTTGGCTCTGCTCTCGGAACTGGCTTCCTCGTACCTGGCTTTCAGATCTTGACACTCGTTCCGGCTCATTTCCATCTTCTTTTCCTGCAGATACCCCATGTCAGAAGGAATTCACCTGGCCACAGCTGTCCTGCCAGCCACCCACTCTGCCCCTGCTGGCCACCAGTCCCACTGACTCTCTCTCTCCTTACCAGGTCTGACAGTTTTCTCAGCAGTTCTTTCTTTTCTTCCTCATGCTTTTTAGCTGCTTCTTTCTGACTCTGTTCAGCTTTGAGAGTTACTTCCCCAATACTTTTCTGCAGAAGGCTTGCGTTTTCATTAGCCTTGGTTAGTTTCAGCTGTAATTCTTCTACATTTCTAGAAGGAATTTCAAAATGAAGCGTCAGATTTTTCCAAGAGTACTTTAAATCCTGAGTTATACTTTAAAAGATAATATTGATAATAATTGGCTTAATGATGATAAATGTTATGAGCAATAACATCTAGAATAAAAAAAAAAAAAAAAACCTTGACTTGTCCAGAAGCATACTTTTTAACGACTGTGATGGTTATAATTACCTTAGAGTAACAACTACTCTTAGTGTGAACGTTTATTATTTTATGTCCAGCTCAGACGGTAACGAATCTGCCTCTAATGGAGGAGACCTGGGTTCGATCCCTGGGTCGAGAAGATCCTCTGGAGGAGGGCACGGCAACCCACTCCAGTATTCTTGTCTAGAGAATCCCATGGACAGAGGAGCCTGGCGGGCTACAGTCCATAGGGTCGCAAAGAGTCAAACACGACTGAGCACAGCACAGCACATAGATCAATGCAGAGAGATGAGCGAAAAGGAAACGTATTAAGTACTTAGAGGTTTCCAAATTTTAGCAGACTAGAATATTCAAGACTCATTTGGGTGCCGCTTCAGAATGCAGATATGAAAATAACAATAAATAATTTGAAGTTCTAGCTTAAAGATAACCTTGTGGTCCAATGAAGATGTATGAGGGCCATCAGCCTAGAGAGCAGGCTGTCTCATAGATCAGAGGAGGGAAACTTGGATGGAAACCCTGGATAAAACACCGACAGAAACGGAACTTCTCCAAGGCTCTGCGCCACAACCCCCTGTCAGCTGTGACTGCCTCGCGGCAAGTCTGACCAGAGCCAGGCAACCCAGGTCCAGTGCCCGTCACCCCCCACCGCTGAGCCGGGTGGGAGTGCTCGGCCGAATGCTTTTGTTGTTATTTTTTGGCCACACCTCACGCCATGTGGGATCTTAGGTCCTGGACCAGGGATCGAGCCTGTGCCCCCTGCGATGGAAGCGCATTAATGGGACAGTCTTAACCATTGGACCACCAGGGAAGCCCTCGCATGGCTGGATGTAAACATAACTGCCAGGTGTTACCACTTTCAGAATCAGAAGTCTAATGGTGCTAACATGTCTTCTAAAAAATGTGCCTTATAAAATAAACATTTGATTTTTATACAGCAGCCATTAACACAAATCAAAGCAACAAGACCCTCAGAATAAAGACAAGAACAGAGAGTTAGATGAAAGAAGCTTTAGCCCTGAAGAAGTACGGTGTAGTGATCAAGGGCAGCAAGGGCGCTGGGACCAGAACTTGCCTAGACTTGAAACCTCAGGGAAGTTGCCTAACCTCATTATGCCTCGATTTCTTTTTCTTTAATATGGGAACAATAATACACTCAGCTCGTGGGATTATCAGAAAAATATACTCTATACAAAGTGGTCAGCATACCATGTGGCATACGGTCAGCCCTTCATAATTGTTATCTATCGTTACACTGCAATAAGTTAAAAATATTTTAAACTGCCTGTAAAAGATGTTACTGCCTGGGACTTCCCTGGTGGTCCAGTTAAGGACCACTTCCCTGGTGGTCCTGGTGTGAGCTAAGACTCCATGCTCACAATGCAGGGGGTCTGGGTTCGATCCCTGGTCAGGGAACTAGATCCCACAAGCTACAACTAAGAGTCCACACGTCGCAATTAAGACCCAGCACAGCCAATTAATAAATTAAAAAAAATTTTTTTTTTTAAAGATGTTATTGCCATTGGTAAACTACTACCTTCCCCTTAGAAGGTTAAATAATTGATTCAAGGATACACTGAGACAATAAAGGATGAGAGACAGGCAACTTTTAAAACATAACTATCCTGAAGAGTTTGGCTCTCCTCCCATCTAGACCTTCCTTGAGAGCCTAACCTAAAGCAGGCGCTCTTATTAATACTCATACATACCTTTCTTTCAGACGTAGTTCGTCATTCATTTTTGTCAGCTGAGAAGAATTGTCTCCAGACATTTTCATTATTGCTGCAATGTCATTTTCCAGTTTTTCTTTCGCCTTTATCAGCTGCTCTTCCCTTTCATCTCTCTCTCTAAATTTTGCCTCCATATCTGAATATATATAGAGAGAGAAAAAAAAATAGAGCTGTTGTGTTATAATCAACAACAACATATTAACTACATTCTGTATGCCAAAACTTGCTCTGGGAATATCTGTACATAGCAATCCCTGCTCTCATGAAAATTATATTCTGGCAAAGAAGAGAGACAATGAACAAGAAAGAGAACAAATCATATATTAGAGAGTGGTAAGTGCTAAGAGGGGGAAAAGAATACAAGCAGAGACAGGAGCCAGGAAGGAAGCTGGGGAGTGTGAAATCTTAGAAAGAGCCTCTCTGAGATAGTGACATTTAAGTAAAACCCTAGGGGAAATGAGGGAAGAGAAATGCAGACAGAAGAAAAGCAGGTGCAAAGGCCCTGACGCAGGAACATGCTTCACAATCGAGTATCACCAAGGAGGCAGATACGGCTGCACTGGAAGGAACCTGGGGGAAAACAGCACAGGAGGTAATCAGAAAGGCAACAGGACCTGACGGGAGCTGAGGACCACAGCCTTTACTCTGAGCGAGATGGGTGCCACTGGGCCACCTTGAGCAGAGATGTGACATGAGCTGACTTAAAGTTGAAAGCATCTCTTTGGCTGCTATGCTAAGAGAAGACTGAAGGGGGCAAGAGCAGAAGTGGGCAGCCCAGGTGGCCAGCTGTTACTACAGCTCAGATTAAAGATGCTGGCTAGCTGGGATGAAGGGCAGCACTGGGAGTGGTGAGGTGTGGTGGATTCTGACTTGTTTGAAAGCAAGGCAGAGAGGATTTGCTGCGGTTTACAGACCTCCAACAAGATTTCATCACAAGAGAACACAATGAGCAGACTTTATGCTTGAACAGTAGATACATTGTAACCACACACTAAAACAATCTCAAATCCTAGGAAGCCTACTATATTTAACGTTTATAATAACCAGAGACGTGTTCTTACCTGTTAAATTTTCTCTCAACTTCTCCAGTTCGGAAGACAGTGCGTTAAACTGTTCCTCTTTTTGATGTAATTTATTTACAGTTTCTATTTGGGATTAAGTTAAAAGTTTAATACATCTCAGAGTTAATAGGCCACCTAAAGCTTGATTGTCTTATAATCAAATCAAATCAAAAGTTTGAGATTTGGGGTCACGGGAATACTTAAGAATCCCATTAGAAACCAAACCACTATATAATGAACCTAAAGAAGCAAGCAAGCAAGCAATTTTCTGTCTCCCCAGATCTGAAAATTAGGTAGGCACTGAACATCCATTCTCCAGGGATCTCTTGCCTCCTTCCACTTAAAACTCAATAGAGCTGCCAATGACTGAAGCTTAAGTAAGATGATACTTTACCCAAGTACATCTACATTTTAACATGCATCAAGCTTTAGGTCAAAAAGAAGAATTAATGGGAGTCAACCTGACCACCCAGAGTTCATTACTAGAAATATCGTGGACATGATCCATTCAAACATCTGTGTTGGGGGTTAGTGTTGAATATATGTGCATATAGTTCTGTATGAGCTTTCCTGGTGGTGCTAGTCATAAAGAATCTACCTGCCAAGGGGATGTAATTAATGAAAGTTCAACCCCTGAGTCAGGAAGATCCCGTGGAGTAGGAAATGGCACCCATAGGTTTGTATAAATGGAACCATGGAGTATATACTATTTTGTAACCTCCTGTTCTTACTCAATGTGTCTTGGGTATATTTGACAGGGGTGAGTTTTTTAATACAACTGGACTGTATATTTCTAGAAGGCAGGATAGATTCCAGGTGAAATGATTAGGCTGCAGAAGTGACAGCAGTTTGGGAAGGTAAGCTGTGTCTGGATGGTGATGTTGGCTCTTTCCAGTACTAAGAACATGTTGGGACTTCAGGATGGTGAGGAAAGGAGGCTGAAGGCATGGACTGAAGGCTGACACAGCTTGGTTGACTTGGTGATAGTATAAGAGAAGTGATGATGCCTTTCAATTTTTTCTTTTATGTGGAAATATTTTAATGTGTTAGACATATTGGCATCTAATAGTAGGTATAATGTAGAAGGGGATAAACTGAAAATAAACCCGTATACATTTCATACTGCTCACAAAAAAATAAAACGAATTAATTGGAATTTGAGGCTTTAAGAAGCCAAGGGAATGTAGTATTACTATGCACTGCAGGAACTTTATTTGAGCTGAAGACTGGCTCCCGCTTGAAGACATGACCTCCTCTAAAGTGCTCTTATGTTAGTGAGACGTACCTTGCATACTTCTCTGAAAAGAGACTGCCTCCTCTGAAGCATCAGCAAACTTTTCTTTCTAAAGAAAAACAATCAGACATTCAGAATAGACAGATCTCAAATTATAAAAAGTTTCAATAACTGTAACATTATTTTTTGTTGCTAGTTTTGTTTCATTAAAGCTAACTTATGCTTAAAACATGTAGGTGTCAATTACTACCATATGCGTACCATGCATGTGTGCACACGAGTGAACGAGGTTTGTGTCTGTGTGCCTGCCTGGGCATGCACATATGTCTGTATATGTGTATGGATATGCACACTTATGTCAGTACATGCACGTGTGCGTAGGTACATGTGGTGCCACGCGTATACTTTTTCTGCATGTTGCTACCCTCAAGTAGCAGAACTTCTCCAGAAATCTGCCTGAGACAGCAAACAGGGTTCAGAATTTTTTTTTAATATATTTTTTTGGAAGTTTAGTTGATTTATAATGCTATGTTAGTTTCAGGTGTACAGAAAAGTTATTCTGCTATATACACACAACTATCTATTCTTTTTCAAACTCTTTTATAGGTTATTACAAAACATTGAGTATAGCTCCCTGTGCTATACTAGGTCCTTGTTGGTTATCTATTTTTTATATAGTCATGTGTATACGACAATGATAAGCTCCTAACTTATCTCTTTCTCCCACCTTTCCACTTTGGTAACTGTAAGTTTGTTTTCTACGTCTGGGGATCTGAGTTCTTGCATGTTTTACATCTAAGAATAATTAGAACCTAGTATCTGGAAACTAGATCTGTGTCAACTACTTTACATTAAAAAGTCCATCGCTCACTCACTATCTTTTCTAAATATGACAGGAGGGCAGGATAAAACCCCTCTCCTGAGATGAATTCTGAGCTAGAGACACCAAGTGAATTTTTAAATGAATATTTGATTTAAAAAATGGGCTCACAAACCACAAGCCCATCAAAGCCCACAGGTTGTCCACCTGCGTTATTCCCAAGGCCAGACTTCAGGAGGCATGTTTTCTCTTCAGAGGACACAGAGAAATACTCTAACTTGAAAAACAAACAGTAAGACATCCTGAAAGTTTGGGGAGGAGGGCAGAGAAATGGCACGACACCCCAAATGCATTTTCTTAAAGGACACTATATTAAAAAATGGTAATCTCCAGGCCAACTTTTCTCAAAATGTACCTGAAATACTATGCATCAAAACTGGGGGTTCGTCAGAACTCTCTACAATGATAGTGTTGGTCAGTTGGCAGCCACTGGCCACGTGGAGTTATCAAGCCCTTAAAATGTGACTAGCACAATGGAGGAACTGAATTTTCTGTATTTTTAAAAATATTTATTTGGCTGCACCAGGTCTTAGTCGCAGCATGCAAACTCTTAGTTGGAACACATGGGATCCAGTTCCCTGATCAGGGATCAAACCTGGGCCCTCTGCATTAGGAATGTGGAGTCTTAGCCACTGGACCACGAGGAAAGTCTTGAATTTTATATTTTATTAAATTTTAATTAATTCAAATTTATAGAGCCAAGTGGATGGTAGCTATCATAATGAATAGTGCAGTTAACTACATATTAACATTTTAAAAAGTAGAAATATGTAATATTGGCATTTAAATCAAAAAAATATCAAAACACCTTTATCCCACCACTGCTATTAGCACAGAGGTATAAAAAGTGGAAAGCAAGAAGGCACATGAAGACCTCCCATTCCAGCATTCTTGCCTAGAGCATCCCATGGACAGAGGAGCCTGGTGGGCTACGGTCCATGGGGTCACAGAGAGTCGGACACGACCGAGCACACACAAACATCACTGCCTTGCTAACGGAGGGTGCCTGTGACCCAGGGAGCTTGCCAGCTTTGCTGTCTCAGGGCAGGGAGGACAAGGCACAGGGCAAGAGCTACACATGAAACCTAACATAACTTGGAAGGCCCCCGTGTTTAGTGAAACTAAGTGGTCAGCAACATGTCAAAACGTCAATGCATTACCAGAGGCAAAGGACAGATTTTAAAAAAAGCAATACTTACCTTTATTGCTAGTTTGGGTTTGATCCAATTCCCCTGATTATCAGCCAATCAATACTTTGCAAAAGAAAGGAAATAGGTGCCATACTTCTTTCTTTATAGAAATTTTCGTGTGTTTTTTTTAAACAGGAATGATTCAAATTGGCCAGAAACCCTGAGATTCAGATTCCTGACAGGTACTTACCAAAGTCTGCAGTTCTTTTTCCAAAGCCTCTTTCACTCGACTGACTTCACTCAAGTTTTCCTGAAGGTTATTAAGCATTAGCTCTTTTCCCTGCAGCTCTTTGGTGATGCTACTAGCCTATCAGACAGAGTTACATGGTACAGAAGCCAATGGACCAAAGGAAACAAAAAGGAATGAGAAAGAAAACATAAGACAAATATGAAAAAAATGTATGAGAAACAAACACAACCAAACAAAACTGAAAGGAATAAAGGCATGGGTAAAAGTCATTTTAGTGTTGTTGCTTTTAGTTCTAAGAAGCCAATGACTTGTCACACAACCAGAGCTAGATAAGACTGTCCACGGCTATTTTTAAATAATCAAAACACAGTATTTTTCTATACCTAAATCTGGACTATCAGCACGATCTAAAACAGAAAATATAGATGTTTACTGTATTTTTTTTTTTTCTTTTTTGTGGCACACAGGCCTAGCTGCCCCAGAACATTTCGGATTCAAGTACCCAGATCAGGGATCGAACTCATGTCTCCTGCATTGGCAGGTAGATTCTTAACCACTGGACCACCCAGGAAGTCCCAGCAGCTTACTTTCTAAATGAGACGGTTGAGCAGTTTCACTTTCTGGATTTTTAAAGACCGTAAGATAGGAATGGTAGTAGATTCATGTGACTGTATTTCATTTTCTGTATTTTGTACATGCTTGAAGTTTTTCAACATGTAAAACAAAACTTTAAACATGTACTAGACAACAGCCATCAGAAAAATTGGCTTTCACTGAATCTTCATGTAAAAAAGTAGACCAACCATTAGCTACATATTCTTTATTAATTTAATTTCTGTGTTTGGATTGGTAGTTTAAAACCAAATGAGGAGACTGGAGAAAAATTTTCTGGGCTTGTCATCCTCGGCTAAGGTTACTTAGCAATCTTTGCCATTCGTCTGTCCTCACCTCTCCCCATTTAACCATCACAACCCTTCCTTCTTTGCCAATAGAGCAGCTTCTCCCACAAAAAGCTCAGAACATTCAGCATCAGTGCCAGTGCCTGAGCTAGTGGCAGGAGGACTGGGAAAGAGGATTCCTTCCTCGAACAACAGTTAAAAATGACTATGACATTTAACAAGGCTAGTTAGTAAGAAATGTAGCTGGCAAAGGTTTCTTATCATTTCCTATGCCTTGGTCAAAAGCACACTTGTCCAGTGTATCCTCCAAAGAGCAAGGAATAGACCTTGCTCTCACTGGGACGTAGGAAAAAACCCCAATGAGAATAAGTAGCAATGTGGAGGGATCCGGGCTCTTAACCTTCATTTTGCTGTGACTCTTATTGATCATAGCATGTTAATTTACAAGAGTCAAGTGCACTCAGAGTTCACATTCTGTTTTACCTGTGACTCTTGTTATTTAGTCACTAAGTCAGGTCTGACTCTTTTGCGACCCCATGGACTATAGCCCACCAGGCTCCTCTGTCCCTGGGATTTTCCAGGCAAGAATAAGGGGGTGGGTTGCCATTTCCTTCCACAGGGGATCTACCTGACCCAAGGACTGAACCCATGTCTCTTGTGTTGGGAGATGCATTCTTTACCACTGAGCCACCTGGGAAGCCTCCATATGACTCAACAGACAGGCAATGGGTAAGGATGAGATTATCTTTTAAGCTTCTTATATATTAAATTCATTTACCTCAACACCATCATTTTGGGGAGTTCTCTATTTTCAAAAGAGTTTATAGACTGGAATCAAGCTGAAACAAGAGATCACAGCAAGTCCAGAGATAAAGTATCAGGTTGGTCAAAAAGTTAGTTCAAGTTTTTCCGTAAGATGTTAATGGAAAGACAAGAATGAACTGTTTGGCCAACCCAATAATAAAGTATTCTGATACGAGGAAACCAGAATCTATCCACACCCCTGAGTCATTATTTTCTCTAATCTCCTCAGATGAAACCATACTCAAGATGCTCAGAAGATACTCCACTCATATGGGAAATTAGGTCAGCACCAGTTTTAACTAAGTCAGGAGTTTGAAGGATGAATGACCTCAACTGAAAAATAAGGTACAACGCAAGATAAGAAATGGAGGGGAAAAAAAAAGACAGAGGATGTTGCTACAAACCTTGCTGCTTTCAGCATCCTTTTCAATCTCTAAGTTTTTAATCTGTTTCTCAGCTGCCTCAAGCTGCTGTCTGAGGTTCTCGATTTCCAATTTACCTTCGGAGCTGGCTTTCTGAAGCGCATCAAGGTCTGAGAGCTTTTCTTCGGCAGCCTTGAGCTGTGATGTAAAATGATCAATAACCTTGGTTTGCTCATTGCATTTGGCTTGTAGCACCTCTAGCTCCTTTACCTTTAGCTCGGCTTCCTGCAGTTTGTTTAAGGTGTCCTCCATTTCCACTAGGTGCTGCTCTTCCGCTTTGTCCAACTTCGACTGGATGGCTTCCAGACTGTTCTCCTTCTCTTTAATGACCTGCATCAGCTTAGCCCTTAGGGCTTCGAGCTCTTTCGTGTGAGCAGACCTTTCTGAGTCTTGCTTGTTCTGCAGATTTTCTATTTCCTGCTGGTAGTCCAGTCTCATTTTCTCTATCTGCGTTTTTAACTCGGCGAATTCGGCTGTCTCAGTGCCGACCCCCTTGCTGAAGGACACCTTCAGCTCCTCCATGGCCTGCTGGTGGGACGCGATGGCTGTCTCCAGCTTAGACTTCCACAGGGCGATCACGTCTGAATTCTCCTTGTTGGCATGGTCGAGCTTGCTTTTCAGGGACTCATTCTCTTTGGAAAGCTTCTCTGTGGCGGCCTGCAAAACCTTTAACTCCTTCTGATGCATTTCTTCCCGGGCTCCAAAATGCTCCTTCAGAGAAGCGACTTCTTTCTGGTGGTCACTATGGGTGGCTTCTAACTTCTCCTGCAAAGCGCTGATCTCTTGCAAGAGGGACAGTGACATGTCCACATCCCCAGCTGGCTTATTGGACTCCAGCCGCCTCCGCAGCTCAGCTACCTCCTGCACTCGCAATGCGAGGTCTTTTTCGAGTTCCATGATGCGGGACTTTTCTGACACCGTGGCCACCTAGTTAGCAGCAGTCAAGGAGAAAGAAGAGACCATTTAAAGGATGAATCACTGATGATTTTCTCTAACCTTGGAGATCTTTAGGGACTACCCCATCTCAGGCACCAGTCAAGCCACCGAGAATGTCTATGTGTCAATCCAGGCCTGACTGTGGCTTAAGCCTGGTTCTAGACACTCCAATTCAAAATATAGTCCAATTACAGCCTTTGGCAAACTTTTCACCATTTTGAGATGCTAAAGGAAAATAAAACTGAATTTTATTGAGCTTAACTCACCCCCCAAATAACTCTTTTCCCTCTAAAGAACTTTAAATCAAGAAGAGTACCCATTAACTATAGTTAGTTAATATAAACAGCACCTTTCAAAGTTCTTATATATTTGCCTTCTGGAAAAAGAATCTTTGTTTTGCCTACTCTACCCAAGGGGTATAAACGCTTCTCTATCTGTTGGCAGTGACTTTACGGAAGTGTGCTGTCCAGTTAGCGGCCATGAGCCACATACAGCTACTCAGCACTTGAAACGAGGCTGTGAAAGTCACATATACATCAAATAATGACGACTTGGGGAAAAACAGAATGTATCTTGTTAACAATTTCTTATGCTGATTATATGATGAAATGATAATAGTTTGGATATATTGGTTTAAATAAAATGTTATTAATTTCACCTGTTCCTTTTAACCTATGCATGTTAATGTGGGTACCAGAAATTTTTAAATTATAAAACATCTGTGGCTCATGTCATAATTCTATTGGGTAGCACTGGCATAAAATTACCTGGGAAATGTTTCAGTGAATACCACAACAACTGGAGAAAAAAAGCCTCAAGTGGATAAAGAAGAACAAATTGACTAGACTTTTTTTTAAGAAAGGACAAGGAAAAAATGGTTACTTACCTGCAATGATACGTAAGAATCTTACACAGAATCCCTCCCCCTTTTAGAGTTTGTAATTGTTCACCGTCTTGCGTACATGTGTTGCTGCCCTAACCCAGTGGTTCTCTGACCTTAGTGTGTGCATGAGTCACCAGGGATGTGCGTTCGCAGGCCCACACACGCTGATTCTACCTGAGCTTGGGGACAGAACCTGGGAATCTACTGTTATTTAAACTTGTACCCCAGGATGAGGAAAACCATCTTCCTAACCTGCGTCCTTTTATTCTTAGGAAGCTATTTCTCTCTGTTGTCTGATAGACAATCAGTTCGGTGCATAAAAAATGTGGGAAATGGTAGCTTCGGGCATAAAAATTATTTATTGGGCTAACCTGGGAAATAGAAGGGGATCTTGAATGATTTCAAGACATCAGTGAGTCCCAAATTCCACAGATCAAATGTCCTGCAGGGTGAAGGCTCGTTCCCTCACTGCCTTTAACAGGACAGGAGGCAATGGATGTATGCGTCCTTCAGCCCCTTGGCCCAAACACAGGCTGTGAGGTGGATAAAGACTAAAGGGTTGACCATGAACAAGAAAATAAAGCACTTGGGACTCCCAAGACTGCATGATCAAGTCACTGGACATTTCAGAGCTGGCTGTAATTGTGTTTCAGGATTGTAGGTATTTGAAAGATGGTAATTCATTGACTTAGCTTTTCCTGGGGTGGAGGTGGGGAGGTGAGGACTCGGAGAGCTTGTTACCACAAAATAAGGTACATTATTAAACTCCATTGCTACGATGTCTGTAATACAAATAAATTGAACCCAACAGGGCACTAATTCTTAATCAGTCACAACAAAACAGTCAAATTAAGGAAATGCCAAGTAAAAAATGAGGGAAAATAATAATTTGATTGTGGAGCATTTTCACAGCACTTCTATTTTTTATTTCCCCAAATCTGCCCCAGGGCGAAACTATCTGTGTCTGCCTTTCCCACCATAAAAGTCAGGTTACTGTTTCTTATTCTTGCTAATGTCTCTACAGCACCAAGCACACTGTTTATAAACTGGGCTTACTGGCTTAGAGAAATTTTATAGCACTTCCCAAAAAGGAATGTGGGTGATGGGAAATTTATATGGGTCAGTAGTTAGTTCCATACTTGGCAGACCGAGAGTGAGGATCAACAGGACTGTTACAGAAAGGCAACAGTTTGAATCTGAAATACTTGAATAAATCGTGCTGTGAATGGATGCTTTCTTATCCACAGAAAATTTAAAAAAAAAAATTGTTTGCTGACAAAGCTGTATAGGAGAGCACTTCAGAAGTTAAAAAAAAAAAAAAAAAAAACCCTTGCTTCAGTAGCCAGCCACACCACAGGGGCTCAGTCTCCCTATCAGTCCCTT
>NW_011494732.1:6228432-6256005 GCF_000754665.1 Bison bison bison | reverse complement strand
GATCAAGTCTGACTCTCAGGTAACAAATGCCTGGCACCAAATTACCAGGATTTTTTTCCTTACCAAATACACAGAAGACATCTTTAGTTTTGAGGCCAACTGAGAACATTTTCTTTCTTCTTAAAAAATAAAAAACTTATGACTTAGAAAAGAAAAATGACTTGATTTTCAAGATTTTTTTAGATTAATGATTTCTTGAGAAGAGACTTTTTTACAAACACTAATAATTCAAAAGAAAAAAATCAGGATACCAAATTTGATTAGAGACAATAATTTTTGAAATTTTAAAATTAAGGATCTTGGTGATTTAGCTACTGACAGTCAAATTCAGGATTTAAAAGGTATACATACATACATGTTTTCTTATATGTGACTCAGATTAGTTCTTAAATCTTTTAGCACAAAACGACTTCTGTAATAGACAGACTCCATCCTGTAGTGGTTAAGAGCACAGACTTTGGGGTCAAATGGCCCAAATGCAAATCCTGGCCCCACTATCTCTATTAGCTGTGTGAGCTGGGAATATTAGTTAACCTCTCCGTGCCTCAGGGTCACTCATCTGTAAAATGGGGACAATGCTACTACCTCCCTCGTGGGACTGTGGTGAGACTAAGTTAACATTTGTAAAGTGCTGGGAATAGTGTATATATAAAGAAATGTCACTTTTTTCATTTTTCAGTGAACACATGACTAATGCACTGCCTCCTAGGGCCAAACACTGTGAGCTGGGGGTTGGCAAAAGTCATTCTGTTCCCAACACACTTTTCCCTCCTGACCACTGAGAATTTAACCTACTGGGTAACAGAAATACAAAGAGATCAGGTGCCAAGGGAAAAAAAAAATTGGGGTGAAAATCTTTAACTCTCTTTAAAAGGAGCCAATGTTTTCCATTCTCTTCACCCAAGAGGTCAGGTAAGAAGGCAGAAAAAGAGAGCTAAAGTAAAACAATAACAAAAAAATTACTTAGAAAACCCACTAGGAATATGAGAACAAGAGGACAATTGACTGCTGGTGGCAAACAGGAGAAAGGTTATTTCCTGGTATTCATACAAAGACCCGCAAATGCAGCTGTAGCTGTCCACGCAGTCTGCATAGCTGCAGACTTTAGATGATGATTTTGGCCAAATTAACCAAAGGAGTGAATCTTCACCTTGGACAAAAGGTTCGACGTAAAGCACCTGGGCCCACCCATCAGCCTACACCCATGAGGACCTGGGCGGTACCAGGACCAGCAGACTCAAGTCGAACCACTGGGTCAGGGCTGTAGGCCAACTGCAGGGCCCGTCACCCGCGGGGTCCATCGTTCACAAACATGGATCGGCTTCGTTAAATAGTGAAAACCATTACCCTAGTGTCTTCTAACTCCCTCTGGAGTTTGTCAGCTTTGGTCTTTTCAAAGAGCAGGCTCTGTTCAAGCTCCTTAATGCGGGCATGCTCCAGTTTGGTCTGCGTCTGTTAGTAAAAAGGAAGAGGAAGAAACACAACGGTGCCACCGTGACATGCCAGCACAGGAGGAGAAGGGCGCGGCATGCAGGCTGAGCCACCAGTACCTTCCGCCAAAGGGTGAACAGAAAGGGTGATGGAGAAGGGTGAGGGTGGGCTGAGATGGAGAGGCGGGGGGTGACGATGAACACTATGGACGAGAGGATGAGGTGGGCAGGGGGCATGAGCTAGTCTACTGAGAAAGAAAACATGGAAAACACGTGAGGCAAGATGAAAAGTGTCAGATGCATGCAGCCAAATATAAGTTATATTGATAAGTGAAGTTTATCAGCACAAATTAGAATAGTTAATATTCCTCTAATCTATCATTTTCCCTCCTCCCCGCAACAGCTACTTGACATTAATGTGTATGTAACTGACTCAGTGACTTAAAAAAGTAGATTGGCCCTCAAACTGGACATCCATCACCCAAATATGGACAAGATTAATGTCATGAGTCTACATCTGGTTGGTAAGTTCCTAGCACAGATCTCTGTACTTCTGCATACAATTTGATGTGAGCAAGGGTCAAGTATTAAACCTAACGAAGGAAGTCTAGGAACTGGAGCTAAGGAAACCACACCAGTGGTGCTGGCTGAGATGAATGAGAAGGATCTGGGATTCTTAGCAACATTCCCATACATGACAGGTGAGGAGCCATTAAAGTGGGCTTTCCAAAGAGTGTCACAAGGAAAAAAAGAGGAAGGGGATTAGATTTAAAAGAGAAAATTCAGTGACAGTTATGCTTGAGAGCCTCCATCCCTGGAGCTCAAAGCAGGAGAAAAGTTTAGCTGGAACTGGGAAGGGGCTCATACTCTTAATCCTAAAACAATCATTTTGCCTCAGCTCAGACCTAAGAAACATGGTGACTCAACAGAAAGGCAAGAGTTTCAACTCCATGCAAAAAGAGCCAGTAAGATCCTCACATGTTTTAAAACCTCAGATTTTGATGGAACCTGATGCAGAACCCAGAGGGCCATCTCTTTCTAACAGTCTTAAGTGTGGCAGAATCTTAATCAACTTGAAATCATCTAGATCAGTCTGAATGGACCTCTTTTCCCACTCACCTCTCCAACTGAAGAGGTTAGCAATGTAATCAACTGATAAAACCTGTCGACAGACCTTCCCCCGGCAGTTTCTGGTTATTCTGTGGTTTTAACTAGTTGGATAGCTCTGTCTGGACAATATAAGGGAAAAGACAACAAACCCTAAAGTGACAGAAAGCAGGGCAAAGCTTAAGCAGAAAGTAGAATCTTTTATGCTATAAATATCTTTACTCACTCCAGGGGTACTCTAGGGATTTCAATGCATTCAAGGGGTCAGTTTGCTTATGAACCAGGTATAAAAAACCATCATAGAATATTTTCAAAGTAAACAAAAAAATTTCTGTAAAAATTCTTCGCTTCTTTCAGTCTATACACTCAACAAAATAATGAAATAAAAATAAGAAACTTAATTGTTTGGAGAGTCCCCTTCATCTATATGTGCCTTGTGTGTGTATGCTCAGTTGCTGAGTCACGTTCCAATGTTTGTGACCCTATGAATGTGTAGCCCACCAGGCTCCTCTGTCCATGGTATTTTCCAGGCAAGAATACTGGAGTGGGTTGCCACTGCCTCCTCCAGAGGATCTCCCCGATCCAGGGATCGAACCCACATCTCCTGCATTGGCAGGTGGATTCTTTACCACTGTGCCACCTGGGAAGCCCCAGATGTGCCTTAGACAGAGGCTGTTCAATTTACCTGCTTTCACAAAAAAAGAATCTCATCTAGATCTACATTTTAATAATTGGGGTCACAGTTGCAAGAACAGAAGTGCAAAATTAACAGGAAGAAGCAAAGGCAACAGTACCTTTCTTCTCTTGACACAGAGTTCAGTGTCCTCTGGGTAAAAGGTCACTTCCCACCAGGGAAGCCCCAAGAACACCAGAGTGGGTACACGTTCCCTTCTCCAGGGGATCGTCCCGACTCAGGGATCGAACCCAGGTCTCCCGCATTGCAGGCAGGTTCTTTACTGTCTGAGCCACCAGGGGAGCCCAAAAAGTCGCTACTACTTCCAGATAAAAAGCAAATACCCACTGAACGTGATCTTCTCCCCATTCCAAGATCCTCTGGGTGTCTCCCGACTGGTGAGAGAGTGCCCACGGACGATCTGGGCTCTGCACTGCACTTGGCCAGCCATCAGCAAAAGGAACTAGCAAGCTGCCTCCCTGTCCTTCCCTGTATGTCACAGAAATGCTTGGCTGGATAGGCCCACCCTGCTTTTAGGATTATTACTTTCTTAGACCAGGATACAGTATCCCAAGAGGAGCGTCCTGGGGCCATGGAGGGTGGGGGAGTTGAGAGGGAAAGCCAAAGCTCTGCGAGAAGCGCACAGGAGAGGCAGGAGGGAGGCCTCATGCAGACTGACTCTGGATGCAGCAGAAGGAGCCTACTTTGGGAGCAGAGAAGAGACCCAGATCACTGAAGTAGCTGCACAAAAAGGAACCCTTTGGAACGGAGGCTTTAAAAAAAAATTCAGTCTTGAGTTGTCTATTTCAGCTGCTGGGAAGAAAAATCCTTTGTTTTAATCTCTTTCTCTTGTGGTGGTCAATCAGAAGAGGAAGAAGCTTTCAGGTTTTTTTCAATTGGCATCTTGGCCGGCAGGGTGCGCCATGAGGCCATGCTTTTAAGTACTCTGGTAAGATCGCTTCTGAGCCACTCTGTCTGGTAAGACCTGAATTGGGTGTTTGATAATAAAGAGAGGGAGGAAGAAAAAAAAAACAAAAACATCTCCATACCTTGTGGCACTGCTACTAGAAAAAAATCTCACTTCAAGAATAATAAATTTAGAGGGACGGGATATATGTACACTTACAGCTGATTCACTTTGTTGTACAGCAGAAACCAGCACAACATTGTGAAGCAATTATCCTCCAATTACACATTTAAGAATAATAAATTTAAAACACAGTGTCCTCACTGAAGAATGCTTGCCTCCAGCTTCACCAACTAGGGGAAACACTGACCCAACAAACTGGAAGTCGAATTTCTTGTCAGCCGCACTGGCAGCCATTGGCCAGCAGCAGGCGCTCACACAAAAGGCAATCAGTCTGGGACTCGTGTTCCTTTATTCTAATGGGAATAAATGAAACTTGGGGAAATTTTACCCCAGAATTTCTGTAACAACTTCATCTAATATGTTTTATGTTTCGGTCAGCTATCATATATTTTGGAAGAATTCTATTAAAACTAGAGGCCTTATGAATTAAATGAAGTAGGTTGGGCCCCCAGACATAATTCTTGTCTTTTTGCCAAAATTCTTTATAGAACAAACATGTGCCTGTGTGTTAGACAAATGGGTTTACAGAACTTAGTCATTACATACAATTTCTTCAGGATTCAAATGTAACTGCTTTGAAAGCCACATGCACAGAAATATTAAGAACAATATCTCAAGGTCAGATTATGCAGTTAGTATTTGAGTGTATCAATAAGCATTTTAATCTGTAATCAATCTGTGTTAACAAGGAAAGTATCCATACAGTTAAGTGCCCTCTTACATTCTCAGGATCTTCAGAAATCTGGCTCTTTTGCTATCAGTAAAAAAATAAAAAAATTAACAACAAAAGAGACATTCAACTAGAGTTTCAATATGTGTTAGGGTTTCAGCATAACTTTGATTAATTACATGTTTACCGGACATACTAGCCTATCTAGTGCTGACGTCAATATTTTAACTCGCTCCTCCTCAAAACATTGTAGGCTGTATTTGACATGAATTAGATGATGATATGAAACTTCTAATGAGATTTTGGGGTGTTTTTAAATGGATGAGAACAACACAGAAGTCAACTAAAGGAGTGTGACTCTATATGAAATGAGTGAGGAAGATAGCTGTCAAAATTACTCATAATTCATTACATTCTGGGCCTTATAACAGCAGACCTCAGAAAATGTTTCCCTTACTCTTTGTTGATTGTAAAGATACATTTACTTCAAAAGAAATCAGCCTTCTTATTTGGAAGGGCTTTGAAATTCAAGCATGGGGTGGGCATTCAGTAGACTCTAAAATCGCAATGGTAGCAAAAATGTGTATTCTGAGAACTGCACAGACAAGAAACTTCTATTAAGATATTACAAATTAAAGTACCAAAAATCTGCTAAATTTGAAATTTTTTAAATTTGCATTTGTCATACATCTAGCAGTGGTTTGAAAGCATCAAAGCCATTTAATTCTGGGGTCTTATTAAAAAATTCATATGAATCACTGTCGTCGTTTAGTCACAAAGTCATGTCTGACTCTTCGAGACCCCATGGACTGCAGCCCACCAGGCCCCTCTGTCCACGGGATTTCCCAGGCAAGGACACTGGAGTGGGTTCCCATGTCCTTCTCCAGGGGATCTTCCCGACTCAGGGATCGAACCCGGGTCTCCTGCACTGCAGGTGTGTTCCTTACTACTGGGCCTCCTGGGAAGTCCTGAATAACTGTTAAGAGATGAGAAAAGTTGATGCTAAAGGAAAATCTCTGAATTTAAAGTATGCCATGAAATAAAAATTGCTTTTTCTTTTCTGGTAATTACTAATACTTTAAAAAATCAGTTACCATAACATATATTTATTTTCTATAGGGTTATAAAGGATTTATCCTGCTCAATAGAAAAGGAAAGCTGAGAGTGTTCTGAACCATCATGATAAAATAAAAAATGCTCTTTAAAATGCCATTCTGATCAAGGGAAGAATAAGTAGAGTCTCACTTAGGACACACTGCCAGATTTATGACTTGATTGACTACAATGCAAGGTTTTAAATTTGGAAGCATGAGAAAAGGGTAGTGAAAATTTTACCCGGCTACCAGAGTTGAGATGCATAGTGACAGGCTGGAGGGCAGGCAGCCCCTCAGCCATAGCCCACAGCCCAGAGGTGGGGATTCCTGCCACCTTCTCTGCTGCCTGTTCTGGCCACAGTGGTTTTATCCAAATTTCTGAATACCGCACCCGCAGAAGCTTTAGATGGCTGGTGGGGTTTTACCTCAAGATCGCCCTTAGTAATCGATTCTTCTTCAACCCGGAACTGAAGGTCCTCAACCTTCCTGTGGAATAAAATCAAAACGAAATACTTAAGAAACTAACTAAGGAACACCTCTGCCTTATTCCCCAAATTATATATATAAAATCAATGTCCTGATGAATTTAGCAGATGACGATGGAAAGAAATGCCTTAGAGATGTAGAAAATGAAGAAATGCATTTTAAAGCCTCTGGTTTATAAATCCACAAAGTGGAGGAGAGCTCTTCTCCATTTAGGAAATGCCAAAGTTTTAACCAGGTATGGATCCCAGTAAGGGAAGAGTTGAGAAAATCAACTGGTTCCCCAGGTCACAACCACCAGAAATGGATCTAATCAAGACAAGATCAACCTGGAAGGAAAAGGTCTGATCACCATAGAGACAGGTATGAGAAGGGAAGTCTATAATTTCTGCCTTCCAGTAACAGAACGTAGCGGGGAAAGTAGCACAAAAAACAAGTCTGTCTTTATACCACCCACATCAGATATTCCAGGGTGAGGTCAGCAGGCTCCCTATGCAAAGATTCCCAGGACAACATGAATACCTGTTCCAAGGCTGGGAGAAAAAGGCTGGGAATAATTTGGGAGAGAGGCGATCAAGGATTCTATTTCTTGCTTCTAAAAATGCAAGCTTTTTCCCCCCAACCATATCATAAAAATCTCTGATAAGGGCTGTGGGTTTTGATCAATGCCATCACAAAGTCAATGAAATATGATATTAGGAAGATTTACAAGACCTGGGTAACACCCACACTATGAATCTTTACAAAATTGGGTATACGAGAAGGAAGAAAAGGAGGACAAAGTCCATCATCACGCTAAGCGCTTCAGTCATGTCCAACTCTTTGCAACCCTATGGATTGTGAAAAGAAGGACAAAGTCCATAAGCTACGTGCAAAAATAAATAAATAAAATTCACTAGCATTTCTAACAAAGTTTAGAATAAAAAAATTCTACTCAGTAGAATTTTGAGGTTGATGCCCTCAAGTTTACTGAAGAGCTGAGGGAACATTTCTACTGTCCAGAAGTCAGCTCAGCAAGAGCTGGTTTAAAAACCCAAGCAAAAAATAAATAAATAAATAAATAAATAATAAAATTTAAAATTTAAATAAAAAATAAAAACCCAAGCAAGTGGTACAGGGGCCTTGGCCTTCAGAGGGGCCTGGAAGGGTCTGTCAGTGTGTCCTGTCCACTTGTAGCCGTTTTTATGAATGAGATTCAAGGAGAACTTCCTCCCCAGTGGCTAGTCATCTCTTCAGTGAAGCACTGAATGTATGACCCCCCCATCTCATACCTCCCACCACAGCCAGCGCTTGTGATCTTCCTGAGCACTTGGTCATCCTAGAGACCCCTGAGTTACATCACTGTGATCAGAAATGACAGCAGATGGCATTAAGTGCAACTGAGGACAAATGTCCCATAACCCAGAGACAAGTCAATCGATTTCACGCAGACACCTTTCCCAGAGAGCTTGTTCGCTCATGGCCTCAAAAGTCCTTCTATGAAAAGCAAGCTTGCTCTCTTTGTCTCACACAGTTGAGCACTGGATTTCATCCTGCCCTGGATAGTTCTCTAACTGAGAGTTGTGTTTTCCTCTAAAGGCAGTGAGTTTCTCGAGGTCAAGACCCCTCTGTCACTACCCTGCTCCCCAACACACATAATTTCATCAGATACGTGGACAATGTTTCATAAATACCAGGTAACTGGGTCCAGAAAAAAAAAAAAAAAATCCCCTCTCGAGGAATGGCTGAGGTGGGCCCCAGGGTTGAATGGACTGGCTGGGGCCATCCCCTAGAGGATGTCTGGTGCACAGTTGGTACTCAATACACAGCTGCTCAGTTCATCAGGGCACATCTATCTGGTTCCAAACTTCTCAAGAAAGCCAAGTCAAAGCAAACCCTCCTCACACAGCATGGGGAATCCCATCTCCACTGAACACACAGTCAGTCCTCTGGTTCCAAGGGTTTGACCCCAACAAGGCTGTGGATGGGAAAGCGCTCCCTAAGGTGGTTTAAAAAGGAGAGCAGGTTTTGGGATCACCTTTTCTCCTCTTCAAGTTGGTTGAGAAGTTCCACCTTCTCCCTGTCGGCAGCTTCCACCATCGTTCGCAGCTGGTCCATCTTGGCCTCCAATTCCAGGACGTGCTGGGAAAGGCAAGGGTGTCAGTGAGTGGCCTCCTCCTGACCCAGATGCTGGCCCAGACGTGCCTCCAAAGAGCTACAGCTAAGTGGTACAACTGTGGGTTGGCGTTAGTCAAAAACCTTGTCACGTTAAAGTGCTTTCTATGATCTCTTATAACAGGTTATTCTTGGCAGCACTTCTGGGAGCCGGATGATGAAAAACCACACCATTAAAGCAAAAGGGGGTAATGTTAAAACAACTCTCATCTCTTTTTAAAAGATTTTTTAAGGTGGACCATTTTTAAAGTCTTTATTGAATTTGTTAAAATACTTGTGTTATTGGTTTTATGCTTTGGTGTTTTTTGGTTGTGTTTTGTTTTTTTTTTTTTTTTTGGTCACAAGTAGGATCTCAGCTCCCCAACAAAAGATAGAACCTGTACCCCCAGCATTGGAAGGCAAGGTCTTAACCACTGGGCCGCCAGGGAAGTCTCCACTCTCATCTTTTTTGAAGCTGAAACTCATACAAAGCATAATCTACAAAACAGGAGTTGTAACCACTGCTAAGGTCCTGGTATATAAGCTCATCTGACAACAGACAGGCCAAGAGACCTGGATGTAAAGACCAAAGAGCGCAGCAAACTCAAGAAGAACAGAACTTCATCTTTATGATGATACAAACTGGGACCCAGGGCACAGCTTTCAAACAAGCCCAGCAAAGACATCTATGCTCACTTCAGCACACTCGAGATCAGCTCCCCGGCTCCGAGCACCAGGTGTGCTGCCCAGCCTCCTCCCTCAATTTAGAAACCGTCACCGACGTCGCGACAAGATCAGCCTAGAACCCGTCACCATCTCCACCACAAGGTCAGGGCCAGACTTCACCTGGTCGTGTCCGTCCCGGGCCAGGGCGAGCTCCTGCTCTATCTCCCCCACGTGGCTCGTGGCCTTGGCCACCTCCGCCCTCTCTAGATCCCGTTCGGCCAGCAGCTGCTCAATGTGCTGCTGCTTCTCCTTCAGGGCCTCCTGGAGGGCGGTGGTGCCGGAGATCTTCCTGGCGTAACGGGAGGAGGTTTCGGTCAACTGCAAAGGAAAGTTAAAGACGTGAAGGGCAGCGATGCTATGAGGGATGTAGGGAGAGGGTGGTGCATGCAGGGCGGGCGTCTCCTCCGCAGAGTAAAAGCGCTGCCCTGGCTCGCAGGCTTGCCCAGGCTTAGGAAAGGTTTTCCATCGTGGAAACAAGACGGCGCATGCCTCGAGCCTGTCAATGTCACAAAGAACCCACCGATGTAAAGAGGCCACAGAAAAACCAGGAAGGTGTTCGTGGCTCAAAATCAAAGGTGCCCTGAGCTGGGCTGAGGGGGCCGGGTGGAAAAATCCCGCAGGACCCAGGTCACAAGCTTCTCAAGACTCCATTTCCACCTGGACTTCATGAATAGTTATCTTCTCATGAAGACAGTGTGGCCAATCTTCTGTTCCTTAGACTTCAGGATGAGACTTTTTTCAACTTCTTGAGCTTCTACACACCATTAAGTGACCATGATGTCACCCACGGAATCACAGACCTCCTTCAACTGATTACATAGTTTACACACTTGGAACTTTGTCAGATTTTCTTCACCTTTCTTCTAGAATGAAAGGCATAGGTGATTTCACCCAGGGATCCAGCTGTGAGGACCTGATTGCCAGTCCCCAGAAAGATTTACAAGGATAAGATGAAAAGGAAACTCATGTTGTGCTTTCAAAGCATGTGTGAATGGGTGAGTGTGCAAGTACACACATAAGAGAAAGGAAGAAAAAGGGCACGGGGGTGGGGGGGAGAAAAGGGGGAAAGGAGAAGTTCATGGAGAAAGAGAAGTAGGGGGAAGAAGGAGAGAGAAAAAGAGTGGATGAGAGGGGGAGAGGGGAGAAGAGCAGGAGTTAAGGGAGAGACAGCGGCAGGGGGAGGCGTGGAGAAAACCTGTTTCTGCTCTCATCTCTGCTGTTTCACACAGCAGACACCTCCTCAAGGTGCCTAACTGTCATGTGAAAACACAGAGAACAGAACCTTCTGTTAAAGAGTTCAGAGGTCATTTGGACAAGCTGAATAACAATCTTGCAGGCTGGACTCTGGGGGGCTGGGAGGGGCTCCAGAAGAAGCTGCAAACCTTTGGCCAGCGTTTGTCTGAGGCCATTTACCAAGCGATCATTGGCATGAGGAGAATGCCACTGTTTCTACTGAGAGAAATTTCTTGAATTACTTAAACATATGAGGGGGAGGGGGATTTCCTGTTCTCTCTTTTAACCACCTGACCTTGACTTTCCAGTTTCACTATGTGGTTATACTTTCTCGTACTAATATTTCCTCCCTTTAACAAAAAAGAATTATTTATTTGGCCGTGTCAGGTCTACATTGCGGCATGCAGGATCTTCATTTGTTTCAGCACGTGGAATCTTTAGCGTGGCATTTCAACCCTCAGTTGTGGCATATGGGATCTAGTTCCCCAACCAGGGGTAGAACCCCGGGCCCCTTGCATTGGGAGCGTGGAGTCTTAGCCAACATTTCTTCCTGAATACGCGAAATCTGAGCTTCGCAAACCCTGCAGGGAGACACACCCCAGGGTGCTGCAGATAACTCGCAGGGTAACAGTGACACCTGTTGGACATTATGCAAACTACTAGCTTGGAGGCAATTCAGCTTCAACCTTGGATTGTATTTACAATGACACTACATTCCTTGTCACATCTCTCCAAAGCTGGGTTTTGGCCACTGCCAGGACAAAAAGCCCAAATCAATGCAGCACAGAAAATGAGGGTGGCAGTGTTCACTACAAGTCCAAGGTCTGATAGGATGTGCAATGCCCATGAGGAGCAACCTAATAGTAACTCACTGTGGTTATTTAAGAATGAATTACAAATACTATTTTTGCTTTCAGCTAATGAGTATCATTTTTTTTTTGAACAGTTACTAAACCGTGAGGACATAAATATTAAGTTTTTTGGACTGAAATACTTAATAAACATAACTGTTAGCTATTTTTTTGGCCTACAGGCACTGTGAAAAAATAACAGAGACTCTAAAGGTTCTGTGGAACCGTGATAAATACTGTCAGAAGATCATTTTGCATTCAAGAATCTTTCAGCTTTTTTTACATATGTACAATGGATCATATTGCTGAGCTGTATTTTTAGGAAATCATGCATTTGATTATTCTATGTTTTCCACATATTCATTTATGGTGATTTCTGGTTTAGAAACTATAACCACTCAATATAAAAAGATATAAAAATAAGCTGCTTTAAAAGGCAAGGCAATGAGACTCATTTCTCTTTTGCTAGTTTTCTTCAAAGAGGAATCAGAACTGGTCTAAAAATTAAGAGGAGAGGTTGGGGGGACAGAAAGGGCTTGGGGAATCTCCAAAGAAATGGACACAATTATAACATAATAAAAATGTCTCATTAAAAAAAAAAACACACACTCAAGAAAGAATTTCGATTCTAGAGTAGACATGTCCACAGAATTGCTCCTGGATTAGTCCTGAAAATGTAAACTCATGTCCTGAAACATAAACTCGATGTCCACATTACAGCTGGCTGACTAACTCTCAACAAGGCTTCATCCAAAGAGAGGGTTTTCTTCACCTTCATTTTGCTCAGACTTTCTAAGAGTTCTTGTCAAGCTTTTCTTATCAAGTTCACTTGTAATTTTCATGTTCAAGATGCAGGCTTTTATATGCAGAATGACATAGTCCAAGCAGGTACCTGTATCACCTGACCGTAAGGGGAAGAAGTCCAATGGCTGAAGAGGAGGGTGGCCCTGCTATAAAGAAAGATGCCCCCAAAGGTCCCATCCCTGCTCAGTGTCAACGGAAAGAAAGCCAAGCGAGATCAGGGGCCAATAGCCTTACTCCCCAATCGCGCCACTTCACATTCTAATTCCTGTCTGCAGTTCATTGTCATGAACCAGAGACCCAGAATCCAGTCTGGAGTGTAATCTCACACAGTCATGTCAAATTTGAACAGTACCTACCTCACTTCAAGCGAATAAACTAAAGGGCAGGGGGTGGGGGTGGGGAAGCAAAGCCAAAAAGTCATTGCTTTGGCCCTAAGAAAGCATGACATTAACAAACAGAACAAGATGCTGCCTATTTTGATTCTGATGATTTTATCTTACTGATCAAAGCAGGAAAAGGGGAGAAAGGGAGAGAGAGTGGGAAGGGGAAATGGAGAAAGGAGGCAACACAGGGCCTTTCAGGCATCTTTTCCAGTTGTCTAAGTTCTTCTCTGCATCCTTGGGCCTGAGGCAGGAACACTCCACACCCATTGAACTGCTTTCAGTGGGTGAGACTGCATGAACACAACATGAAAATTCTAAGAACATGCCTTTTCTCAAAATACTTTTAGCTCCTAGTCTGACAGCAAAGAGAAAGAGACCCAGGTCCTTGGGGAAAGGGATCCCTCCAATTTTCCTGTCTTCCTGATGCAAAAATAATATCAGAATGATCAACCATCCCATATGTTAGACTAGGGAGTCGTTACTATGGATTCACCAAACACTGTGGTATCTCCCAGTCTTAGAAGTCTGAAAGGAGCTGTTAAAAATTCTTTATTTCAAACTTGTAGTGGTGCTAGAGGTTTGGGTTCTCTTTTGTTGCAAAATGTGTAAGGACGTTCACAAGCCACAGTGAAGGAACAATTCATACAAGGACAAGGGGAGGTGTAACCTTTCCTAAAGCGAAGCAGGCGTGCTGATGGGGGTGGGGAGCATCTGATGTGCCTGGAATGCAGAGACACACAGACGGGAGGCTCACCAGTCCTGTCCGGCTGGGCTTGCTGCTCACAGAGGAGGCCACGGAGCTCATGGAGCTGAGAGAGGAGGCGGACGGGCTGCGCTTCATGCTGGCGGGCGTGGTCGCCATCACTCGCCTCACCGCAGCCGCCTTGGCTTTGGCTGGCGTGGTGGAGGGGAAGCCAATCTTGGTGACTTTGTGGACCGGAGCAAACAGGCCATATTTGGGTTGACACTGAAAATACCTTGAGGGGACAACAATTAAGGACAGTAACAAAAAGCGGCTTAATGACAAGAAAGAAAAACTTATAACCAAAAGGCTCTCCTGACTCTTGTGACTGGCTTGCTGTGAATTCTACCAACTGGCTGAGGTGGTACACCCAGCCTGCAGCGTTCACTGGGTGTGCAGGCTGATAAATAACTTCAGTAATGTCTTCAAAGACACACGAGGAAACAACAATGTGATACGCAGAGACGGAATCACTTGTCTGTTGCTAAGATTCTATGTAAAAAGGAAGTCATTTCTACTATCTGATAAACACACAGCAGAAGAGGTCAGCAACCCAGTGATCCCACCTAATAAAACCTTGCTAAACAAAGGGAAAAAGAAATCAAACAAGCACCTAGTTGGCAAAGTCACTCAAGTAAAGGTGGAGAAGTATCAGGTGGTTAGTCAGTTATCAGACTGACACTTGGAGATGTTACGACTCTAGCAAATTTTAACATCTTAATATCAAGAATATGAACGCTATAGCTTCATAATCATCGCAGCACTAAGAGATTTTTGAAAATCTCAAGGCATTATTACTGTATTTGGTGCATAGCACCTATATACTTATAATCATCAGCTGTAATAAATACATCCCTCCGGATACTGACAATGGGGGGAGGCCTGTGCACGAGGTGGGGCAGGAGGTCGAGAAGGGCTATCTGCATCTTCCTCTCAATTCTTCTGTGAACTGAAAACTGCTCTAAAACAAAAATAAAATCTTAAAAATAAATAGATACATAAACCCAATGCTTGCTCAGAATCTACTCAGATGCACTGCACATATCACTAAAAGAGAGTCAGGGGACTTCCCCAGTGGTCCAATGGTTAAGACTCCACCTTCCAATAGAGGGAGTGTGGATTTGATCCCTGGTCAAGGAATTAAGATCCCACATGCCACAGATCCCATGTGCTGCAGGGTGCGGCCAAAATTTTAAAAAATAAGTAATTTTCTTAAAAAGCTGACACACACACACACAACATTTTTTAAAATAGAACAAGGGAAAAAAAAAAGACAGAGAAACCATCTAAGAGAGAACAACTAATCCTAGTGGAAGGGAAAATCAGTAGATGAGTCTTAGGAAATACAAGTGCAGCTCTTCAAAATGCTCATGTCCATTTTATTACACACACTGGGTGGGGCTGGCTTGAGCATCTTTACATGCAGGAGGGAGACGAAATTCCAACAGCAGACGCACCTTGTTCCAGCAACAGCCCCGTCGTTCTTCCCAAGAGGCTCATCCAACTCCACGCCACACCACTCCCCCTTGGCAAAGTCTGTCTCCCCAAGAAACCGGACTACACCGGCCTTCGTGCCACCAACCTGGAAGCAGAGAATAGTAAAAGGAAGAGGTGAACAAAATTCCACAGCTTAATCCTTTGCAGTTAGAGCCAATCATTAATACTTTGTTCCATCATTTCTGTAGGCAGCTCTTCTCTTAACCCCCTCTCCAACTGTTTAAAGAGTTCTCTTCAAAGGTCAGCAAAGGTCACCTGGGTTCTGTTGCTAGAGTGATCTGATACCTGCTGCTGCTGCTAAGTGTCCGACTCTGTGTAACCCCATAGATGGTTGATACCCGGTACAGTCCAATAATGAATTCTTTAGAAAAAGGGAATAATTACTATTATTACTATTACTTCATGCCAATAGTAATAATTACTGTTACTCCAGAGGGAGTTTCCTGCTTCAAAATAAATATCAGCTAAAAAAATACAACCCCTACATTACTAAAAGAAAAACAAAATTTGTGTATAATCCACTGTAACAATGGCTGTGTTCATTTTCTCAAACTTCCTTTACATCATTACCCATGTAAAGCAATAACATATACATATTAAGGACAAATATTCATACATCCACATATATGAAATATTAATTCTTCAAAATATTTAAAATATTGATATTTTCTACAGTGAGGCTCTTCATTGCTTCACAACTATTAAAACGACAGTTCTTCACGTTTTATTTCACATGAACTGGTCAAAGCTTTGAATCTTTTTAAATGTCTCTTTGTCCCAGCTGCTGGCGATGTAACATGCAAACATTATTTCCAAAATTATCCCATCACCATTTACTAATCCTTCCTTTGCCACTATTTTTGTTTCAGGTACTCATTTTTATCATATTCTCTCTCATGTGCACAGAAAGAGAACAGATCTGAGTCTTTTTACAGTTTCAGAAATTCAGTATCTGTGCTACTACCATTACATTGTAATTACTGCTACTTTGCAACCTGTATCGTATTTGCTAGTGCTGGTTTTCCTTACTACTCTTCTTCAGAATATTGATCTCTCTTACTTTTAATTAAGCTTCTTTTTTTCTTCTTAAATTTTTTGGCTGAGCCTCGTGGCTTGCAAGATCTTAATTCCCCAACTAGGGATGGAACCTGGGCACCTTTTTCTCAATTAAAAAAAAAAATTCCCCAATTATAAAGGTGGTAAGTCACTGTAGGCCACAGAGAACATCACAAACAGAAAATACATGTTATTTGTGTATTCTCAACAGCCAGGGACAGTTGCTGTTGACATTTTGACATTTCACTTTCCCTGCCATATTATGGTAGCTGTTTAGTATCCATAATACAGATGTATCACAATACGGACTTCACTCAGTTTTTGTTTGGGATGTTCCCTTTTTCCTTATTGATTAAAAAAGTAACTCTTTATAATAAATTAATTCTTGAATAGACGATGCATTCTCACAGTTGAAAAGCTTTCAAATGTTAAGTATACATCAGGACTTCCCTGGAGCTCCAGTGGTTAAGACTGCCTTCCAATGCAGGGGGCGCAGGTTCAATCCCTGGTCAGGGAAATACGGTCCCACATGTTCAGGGCGCAGCCAAACATAATTTTTTAAAAAGCATGTATCTAGAGAAGAGCCTCTCTTCCTAGACTTCTGTCCCTACCTGCCCCCTCTCCCCACCACAGGTAACCTCTGCTATTGATGTACAGTATTTCTTCATGCCAGCATTTCTTCATGATCTAAAGGCAAATGTTAAATCGCATTTTCACTCCTCCCTTTCATTTTTACACTAAGGCCAGTGCACTACACGTGCTGTCCCGCACCTTGCTTTATTCCACATCAAGACACAGAATGTCCTGCTTGTGTTTACATTCGCATGTTGTTCCACTGCATGGATTCACTCCAGTTTATTAAATCAGCCCTTACTGGGAGACATTTAGGTTATGTAGGTTTATTTATTCAATAAATTTAAAAGTCATTTTAGTTAATTAAAAAAGAGTCCAGTGGGACTGTGTTAAATGTAGATTACCTTGGGAAGATAACTTATTTAATCAACCTTCACAAGGAACTGGCTTTTCAGTTTTTCCTTTTTGTTTTTAATGTTCTCTAGTTTATTTAATTCATTCTTTATCTCACTACTTCCTTTTTCTTACTTCCTTGGGGTTTATTACTCTCCCCTTCCTAATGTCTTAAGATCAATACTAATTTGCTTTTTTTTTTAAAAAAATTAATTTTCTTTGGCTGTACTCCATGACTTGTGGGATCTCAGTTCCCCGACCAGGAGGATCAAACCCTTGGCAGTGAAAGTGCAGTGTCCTAACCACTGGACCACCAGAGAACTCCCTAATTTGCTTTTTAATACCAAAGTTATTTGTTTCCAGTTTTTCTCCAAACACAGCTTCCTGAGGGTTTGGGATGACACGTGTTTTTTTTCCAGCTCTATTTAACCTTTGTTGAGGATAGAAAATATTAAAGCCTCAAAGCTACTGTGTATACTTTTTCTCTGAAAACGAAATTCTTTGTGAGTCTGATTTGAGGACCCAAAGCAGTTATGGTTGAAGGTACGCAGGCAGGCAGGGAGTGTGAGGGTGACAGCGTGCAGGTGGCCGCTCAGAAACGCCCTGGGGTCGCGACAGGCGCCCTGAGGAAAGACAGAATTGGAGGCTGGAGAAGACTCCCCGCAGGAGCCGCTGTGTCCTGCGCTGCCACCCACGGCGCGCAGCAGAGTGGAGGAGCACCTGGCAAACGCCTGCTGAGGAGATGAAAGCAGACTTCTCCGTAGGGAACTTACAGCAAAGGCCACTTCCCTGCGTAAACCAATGAAACGAAAAAGGTATGCAGTGGCTTGAGGTTGAATTTGATGGCTCAGAAGCGAGTAGAGGATGAGCTATGCTAACACAGGTTAAGTAAGCATGGGCTCCGAGTTGGACAGATTCACATGCCGGCTCCGTAGGGCTTCCCTGGTGGCTCAGAGGTTAAAGCGTCTGCCTGCAATGCGGGAGACCTGGGTTCAATCCCTGGGTCGGGAAGATCCCCTGCAGAAGGAAACAGCAACCCACTCCAGTATTCTTGCCTGGAGAATCCCATGGACGGAGGAGCTTGATGGGCTACGGCCCACAGGGTAGCAAAGAGTCAGACATGACTGAGCGACTTCACTTTCACTTTCTGTCTATGGATGAGACAAGTCGCTTAATTTCTAAATCTTAAGTTTCCTCATACGTAAAATGGAATAATTATAGGGCTGTTGTCAGGATTAAATAAAATAACCCACATAAAATTGCTTCGTGCAATGTCTGACATATATTAGCAGCAAGCGTGTCCATGCCTAAGAGAGTACTAGTTCCAGATCTGGCAAATCGGACTTTTTAACACACTTCTTGGTAACCATGGAACGTATGAATAGCAACCTGCATAGAACTGGCCTCTGTTTCATCCGTCCTCTGATTCCACACCTTCCTAAGCAGCAGACTAACCGACATCACATGAGCAGAACATAGCACATTAGTCAAAGATGAGGCAATCTCTCCAGATAATCTGCTGGATTCTTTGGGGGTGAGTCTAAGTTACTATCATGACCACTGTTTTTCCAAGAGGCGTCGGACAGGCTGTGGGCTTGTTAAACAAACCAGCAAACTCTCCAGACAAACCATGGCTTCACTCAGTTCAGAAGCTTTATAGCAAATTACCACAAACAATAGATCAGCAATGTTTCCTCTAAATGCAGGTAACAGACTATATGTCTACCCTGAATGCCACAAAGTTTGTTTCAAATGGATGATTACTGGTTCCTGCTGCTGCTGCTGCTAAGTCGCTTCAGTCCTGTCTGACTCTGTGCGACCCCATAGAATGCAGCCCACTAGGCTCCTCCGTCCCTGGGATTCTCCAGGCAAGAATACTGGAGTGGGTTGTCATTTCCTTCTCCAATGCAGGAAAGTGAAAAGTGAAAGTCAAGTCGCTCAGTCGTGTCCGACTCTTAGCGACCCCATGGACTGCAGCCTACCAGGCTCCTACGTCCATGGGATTTTCCAGGCAAGAGTACTGGCGTGGGGTGCCATTGCCTTCTCCTAGAATGAACAGTTTTCATATCCTTTTCCCTCTCCCCTAATCTGGAATTCTTGACTCATATGACAGATGAAATGCTTTCCTTTCCCCTATAAAAGATCCTCAGTGATTATTCAAAATATCCTCAACAGAGACAGAAAGTCACATGAAGTCCTAAATCACTTACTTTTCTACTTAATCATTTTACAATGTCTTTTCTAAGCATCTAAATATGATTTTGTAAAGCTAAGTTTTATTTCTCATGTATTGAAGAGAACTCAGAGTATTATAGTATGTGCATTTACATTAAGTATAAGCCACAATTTTCAAATCTATGTTTCAGGGGTAGATAACAATATTATTAAAAAAATTTTTTTTAGAACATTGAAACGAAAAAATGGGCAAACACAAATAATTACCATTCATTCTCTTTACTTTTGGAATACATATATATATGTGTGTGTGTCAGGAGTCATATATATATATATATATTCACACACACACAGACACATGTTAAGAGTCATATATATTGCATGTACACACATATATGACTCCTAACACTGTGGTCAACCTAAGTCAAAATTAGAGGTCACCACTGGAGACCTCTAATTAGTTCAAACTATACCTCTTAACTCAAACTAGAAACTTGGCTAAAGGAAAAGCTACCTGTGCTCATGCTTTAGCAAATGTCAGATTTTTAAATTCTCATTCATTCATTCAACATGTATTTCTTGCATGCTTGGGCCCTTGGATACAAAATAAACCAAAAGAAGTGTTGACCCTGATAGAGAGAAATCCAAACAAACAATTCCAGCAAAAAGCGATAAGCACTTGAAGTTTCTAAAAAATGCTGTGGGACCAGAGACAGACAACCTCCTTGTAAACTCTTAGGAAAAATAAGAACTCTGATAAATTCTGCAAGGCTAATGAATGGGTCCAATAACAGGAAATGGGAAACCTTTAATCCTCTCTCAACCCTCCCATGTATTCATCATCATGTCCCAAACAAGCCATTTAACCTCACTGTGCCTCAGTTTATAAAGCTATAAAATGTCCAGTGAGTGGCCACGAAGGACTGTTCCACAGGGCTCTCTGAGCAACAGAATTCTGTGAGGTGGCTGCTTAGCTGCCACGTGGTTAAGTTAAGCAGCTTAATTTAAAAAGGTAAACATGGCTAACCGGTATTTACCAATACAAATTTAGCCCTGACTTCACACTTAATCACCTGTGAGACGACCTGTCGGTAGTTTACACCACCTCAGCTAGAGAACAGTCCAGCTCTGGGCAGCTCTACTGTGACAAACCCCTGCCAGAAAGGTAAGGTCCGCCTGGCCCAGTGTTCATCCGCGGGTCCTAACTGCATCTCCCATCATACTTCAGTGTTACTCCTGCCCTTTAAGGGTGTCATGTGACAACAGTATTTAAAACACTCTTTTTTTCTTTTCTATTTTTTGGCCACATATGGGATCTTAGTTCCCCAGATCTAAGGATCAAACCCATGCCCCTAGCAGTGGGAGTATGGACTCCTAAGCACTGGACTGCCAGGGAAGTCCCAACCCTCTGATTCTTTTGACAACATTTTATGAGTACCTACTGCGTGCCAGGCATTGTTCTCAGTGCTGGGCAGAAAGCAGTGAATGAGACAGAGAGTTTCCAGACTTTCACGAAGCCTAAATCCTGGTCTGGGGAACTAGACAATGAACAAATAAATTAAATGATGTCATTTTCAGTACATAGAGGGCTGTAAAAAGCACACAACCAGGTGAGGTGATAGTGCTGTGAAGGGTCTTTAGTTGGGGTGACAGGGAAAGGCTCCTTAAGGAGGTGACATCTGAGTCAAGGCTCAAGGACTTTGAGACACCGGTCATGCAAAGACCTGGGGGCAGAACATTCCAAGCAGAAGAAAGGGCAAATCCTAAGGAGAGAATGAATCTGGGTGCTGAAGTGACTGCAAGGAGGCCAGTGTAGCTGGAGTGCAGTGAAAAAGGAGCCAAGCAGAGAGAGCTGAGCTTGGAAGTGTGGGCAGGGTCCACAGCATCAGACTCTGCGGGTCCCTGGAAGGAACGGAGATGTTTATTTTAATGCAGTGGAACATCCATTAGGGAACACTGGGCTGGTTTTGGTCACTGCCAAGTCTCCAGCACCTAGAACGCTGCCTGGCACACACACAGCAGACACTCGGTGTAATCACTGGATGAACTGCAGGGTGGTAAACACAGCTGTTGAGCCATCTTTTCTCTAGACCAAATAAACAGACCCTTTCTTTCACTATTCCCTTTTCATCATTTTGAGTCTCCCTATCTACAAAATTTGATGGTAAGTAAGTTCTCTTAAAAAACTAAAAGAGCAGATGACGGACATTCTCTTATACTTTAATTCTCCCTAGAACAAACAGGTAAACAAAAATGACATAATGAGGAAGACGCCACTTAGAAGTTATGCTTGACTTGCACTTCTATCTCTAGAAATTAATCTTTCCTTCTGAAAAACATATTAACTCCTTCAGGATTCAGGACCCCAAAAATATCAAGAAACAGGAAAAAAAAAAAGTTCAGGGGAAGAAGATTAACTTGTTACCACGGAGAGTGAGCATAAAACTGCTTTACAATATAAGATTATAAGCACCAAAAACGTGACATTTTAAACCATAAGCAAGAATGCGTTTAAGGGTATAGATAAATCTATTTGCAGGGCAGAAATAGATTCACAAACACAGAAAAAAGACTTGTGGACACAAAGGGGTTAGGGGAGGCAAGGGTGAACTGGGAGATTAGGACCGACACGTACACACTAACACTCGTGAGAGAGACAGCTCAGGAAACGGCAGCCCACTCCAGTGTTCTTGCCTGGAGAATCCCAGGGACGGGGGAGCCTGGTGGGCTGCCGCCTACGGGGTTGCAGAGTCGGACACGACTGAAGTGACTTAGCAGCAGCAGTGGGAAGCTGCTGTAGAGCACAGGGAGCTCAGCTGGGTGATGTGATGACCTAGAGGAGAGGGACAGGGGACGGGAGGGAGGCTCAAGAGGGAGGGGATGTATGTATACACATGGCTGAGTCACGCTGTTGTACAGCAGGAGCTAACATTACACTGGAAAGCAATTATACTCCAATAAAATTTTTTAATTAATTAAAACTAAATAACTAGGTGAGGAGATAAATAAGACGTGGTATAACCCTAAAATGGAGTATCATCAGTCATAAAAAGCAATGAACTACATGATGAACCGCAAACACTCTGCTGAGTAAAAGGAACCAGACATTACAAAACTATGGAAGATTTGGGGGCGTTTATAGGAAATATAGGCTTCTCTGGTAGCTCAGCTGGTAAAGAATCCACCTACAATCCAAGAGACCCTGGTTGGATGGGAAGATCCATTGGAGAAGGGATAGGTTACCCACTCCAGTATTCTTGGGCTTTTCTGGTGGCTTAGCTGGTAAAGAATCCGCCTGCAATGTGGGAGACCTGGGTTCGAACCCTGGGTTCGGAAGATCCCATGGAGAAGGGAACAGCTACCCACTTCAGTATTTTTGGCCTGGAGAATTCCATGGACTGTATAGTGCCAAAGAATTGATGCTTCTGAACTGTGGTGTTGAAGAAGACACTTGAGAGTCCCTTGGACTGCAAGGAGATCCAACCAGTCAATCCTAAAAGAAATCAATCCTGAATATTCATTAGAAGGACTGATGCTGAAGCTCCAATACTTTGGTCACCTGATGCCAAGAGCCGACTCATTAGAAAAGACCCTAATGCTGGGAAAGATAGAAGGCAGAAGGAAAAGGGGATGACAGGGGATGAGATGGTTGGATGGCATCACCGACTCAATGGACACTGAGTTTGAGCAAGCTCCAGGAGATGGTCAAGGACAGGGAAGCCTGGCATGCCGCAGTCTGTGGGGGTCTCAAAGAGTCGGACACAACTGACTGACTGAACACCAAAAATAGGAAATATCTGTGAAAGGCCAATGTGCAGAGACAGAAAATGGATCATTGATTGTGCCTGGGGCTGGAGGTGCCGGTGGAGAATGACTTGCAGACTGGCAGGAGGAACTTTCCAGGGGATGCAAATATTCTAAAACTGGATTATAGTGTGCATAACTGTGTACATTTATTAAAAATCATGGAATGTTTGGATGCATAAATTACACCTTCATACAGCTGCTTAAAGAACAAAACAGATACAAGTTAAATAAAAGGAAGGATTAGCTTAAAATTAAGATGGAGGTGATGGATACATGTTAGAGCAGCGAGAATGGGAGGGACTCCCCGAGGGGCTGACAATGCAGAAAACTGAAACACCATCTGGGTGTCCCACAGCATTTATTTATTTACTTTTTAAAACAAAAGACAGGGACTTCCCTGATGGTCCAGTGACTAGGACTCCACACTCCCAATCCAGGGGGCCCAGGATTCATCCCTGGCCAGGGAACGAGATGCCACATGCCACAATTAAGACTTGGTGCATTGGTGCAGCTAAATGAATAAATGCTTTTTAAAAAAAAAAATAAAATCTATTTGTAACTGTTTAAACATTTAATAGGAACCGGAAAAAAAAAAAAAGAAGAAGAATCTGAGACTGATAAAAGTACAGAATATTTAATTGTAAGAGTCACTTTACATCTTTAGAGCACTAAGATCAAAAAAGTTTAGCAAAGACTCTGGTCTTGGGAGCAGACTTATCTTACTCATGACTATTTCTGAGACAGACTCCTTGACCAACTGCCCCAACTCTCATTTGCCCATGGGCTCAGCACATAACTAAAATTAAAAACATACAGATCGTGGCGCTCCACTCTTTTGAGCAGGGGAATTTGGGAAACTCGGAGCCAAATCCTCTTTTGCTAACAGCAGAGGGAGAACCCAGGGCTTCCCCGGTGGCTCAGATGGTAAAGAGTTCGCCTGCAATGCAGGAGACCTGGGTTTGATCCCTGAGTTGGGAAGATCCCCGGGAGAAGGAAACCGCAACCCACTCCAATATTCTTGCCTGGAAAAGTTTCATGGACAGAGCAGTCTGGTGAGCTACAGTTCATGGGGTCGCAGAGAGTTGGACACACTGATCAACTAAACACAAAAGCATCAAAAAACCTCCAGTGCAACAAAACTGCAGCTGGGACAGATTCAAAGTTGGTATAGAAGTGAACTGTAATTGTATTAGTCACTCAGTTGTGTCTGATTGTTTGTGACCCCATCCAGGCTCCTCTGTCCATAGGATTCTCCAGGCAAGCATACTGGAGTGGGTTATCATGCCCTCCTCCAGGGGATCTTACAGACCCAGGGATCGAATCTGGGCCTCCTGTTTCACAGGCAGATTCTTCACCATCTGAGCCATCAGGGAGGCCCCCAAGAAGTGAGTACATGCCAGACAAACAAGTTACAGATTGAGCCTTGGTAAGCACTGATGTGCTGAAATGATGTTTTAAATTCTGAAACATCAACTGCTAAAACTCATGACTTTTATAACTGGAAGAAGGAACCATTAACCTTGAAACTAACAGATCCAGAAGGAACTCCTTGAAGGTAACAGGTATAAAGGGCCGCCACAAGTATGAGGGGACTCGTGAATTCACAGGCTGCTACTCATGGATGCTACAGGACCGGGAAGCAGAAGTCCTGAATTCTAAATCTAAAACCTGCCTTCAACACACTGTATGTCCTTGTCTGTAGGACAATATAATCACAAAAACTGCCTACTTCAGAATTACGCTACCGGTCATCAACTCTACATAACAGGTTCTACAGTAAAAACACCTAAACTTGAATTGCAGAAACATCACTCTTAAGGTTGTACAAACTTGGGCAAGTGACTATACTTCTTAAAGCCTATTTTCTCGTCAGTTCTGTGGTACTACTCCATTCACTGCTGATACAGAGTTCCCTGGTGGTCCAGTGGTTACGACTCCTCACCTGCTGAGGGTCCAGGTTCGATCCCTGGTCAGGGAACTAAGATCCCACAGGTTGTGCAGCCCAGCCAAAAATGAAAATTTTTAATTAAAAAAAAAAATAAAGGATCCACTGCTAAAACATTAAATGAAATGCATGGGATACTCCAAAGACTAACAGCCATATTTCTTTTCCTTTTTTTTTTTTAAAGCAGTTGTACAGATATAAAGGATATTGAAAGAGCACAGGGTCAAAGACTTTAGACAAACGTTATGCCTTGAACTTAACAAAAGTGTTGAAAAAGTAAAAGAGTAAAGCTTTAAATTTTCAGTGAGAAAAAGAGCTACCATTTATTGAGTGTTGACTGCTAAGAATGATATATGCATCATCTAGTGATGAGATGTTTGGACAGCATCTCTGACTCAATGGACATGAACTTGGGCAAACACTGGGAAATAATCCGGGACTGGGAGGCCTGGCATGCTGCAGTCCACGGGGTCACAAAGAATCAGACATGATTTAGCAACTGAAGAACACCAACAACATCTACTTTAACCCTCACAACAATGCTAGAGGTGAGCACTATTACTCAACCTTGTTTTCACAGACAAGAAAACTAAGAAGTTAAATAACTTGCTCAGGCCATAACGGCAGAGTTAGACTCACCTTATGTTTTTAGCACTGCTATACTGCCTCTTATGTAAAACAAACAAAAGAAGAATAAATCAATCTTCATGTCAAATTCGGGGATTCGTGAATGTACAGCATATAGACCTTAAACACTGTTTCCTGCCTTTTTAGCACAACAGGACCTAGTGTACATTTCCTTCCTTTTCCTAGACCTAAAGCTGGTAGTTTAAAAGGCACAGAAGTTCTGAAATAACATCCTGTGATGTCTGAGTTTTCCAAGACACTCAAGGAGACAGGATCTCGTATTTATCCACATACTATCCGAAAGCAAAAATTAAAAACCAGAGAGGGAAAAAAAAACCCTTTGTTAAAAAACATCTCAGTCTACCTCTCAGGTTGTTTTGTCAAATAAAGCTATCTTAGTATTTACAAGCTAAAAATTCAATATTCTTTTAGCTAAACTGGAAGACAAAACTAGGTTGATCACTGCAAACCTATGCTTAAACTATGTACAAACTACATAGCCAGTTTCTAATCTGTTGGATATTCACACAAACCAGAAAACCTGATTAATTTCTCTAGAAATGAGTGAACAGAACAGATTCTGAGCCCACACGTGTGTATTTCATCCCCTCGCCAGTGATTATCTCTCAAGTCAACACGACGACCTCGGAAGGTTTCTGCACTAACCAGTACTCGGTCTCCGATTTTGAGTTCTCTCTCTCCTTTCTTGATTGAGCCGGCCTCTGAAAGGTTGGAGATAGATTCGCTGGCGGTTTTCGTAAGGTTGCTGATCTGAGACGTAGCTGAAGGTTCCTTTGCGGTTGGTTGGGATGATTTGTGGGGAATATTTGAGGGGGTGGCTGGAGACGAGGACGCCATGCTGATTCCCGAAGTGGACAGAGACGAAGTCGCCCTGGAAGCGTGAGGCGTCTGCGGGCCATCAGCTTCATCCTCTGCCTGCACCTTCCTCGTCAACTTTGAAGGTCGGGTAAATATCCCCTTTAGAAGCTCACACTGGAAGTACCGAACTCCTGCTACTGAGCCATCATTCTTGCCTATGGGCTCATCCAAAACGATCCCGGCCCACTGGCCTGGTGCAAACTGTGTTTCTCCCAGGAACTGGATAAATCCAGGCTTATTCCCATTCACCCAAACTCGCTCCCCAACTCGAAAGTCATCCACAAACTCCTCTTGTGTCTCAGAGGACAGAGTGCTTGATGCTTTTTCGCTGGATATTGTTTTTTCTATTGGAGCAGCAACTGCAAACAGAAGAAAGGATCAGAAAAGATTCAGTTTTATATTTAAGCAGACAACTCCTAAGTTAAGGAAAATAAACTGAGAAGAAGAGTCAAAAGCAACAGAAGTAGCCACAATACTTCAAGAGATACTCTGTTTATCTTTCTTCTTTTTTTTTAGCAAGGAGGTAAAAAGACTCTTGAGAGTCCCTTGGACTGCAAGAAGATCCAACCAGTCCATTCTAAAGGAGATCAGCCCTGGGTGTTCTTTGGAAGGAATGATGCTAAAGCTGAAACTCCAGTACTTTGGCCACCTCATGCAAAGAGTTGACTCATTGTAAAAGACTCTGATGCTGGGAGGGACTGGGGGCAGGAGGAGAAGGGGACGACAGAGGATGAGATGGCTGGATGGCATCACCAACTCGATGGACATGAGTTTGAGTGAACTCCGGGAGATGGTGATGGACAGGGAGGCCTGGCGTGCTGCCATTCATGGGGTCACAAAGAGTCGGACATGACTGAGCAACTGAACTGAACCGAACTGAACTGAAAAAGTATTAATACTTGATCCATTACTACTGTTTTCAATGCTATCAAAACTCAGTGAGCTGATAAGACTTAATCTTTATTTGAAATTTAGATTGCTGCTAAGTCACTTCAGTCATGTCCAACTCTGTGCGACCCCATAACCAGCAGCCCACCAGGCTCCCCCGTCCCTGGGATTCTCCAGGTAAGAACACTGGAGTGGGTTGCCATTTCCTTGAAAACTCTACCCAGTGGTAAAGACAGGGTTAAGATTTTGCCAGAAATGTGGTATTTCCACTAGGAATACATTCATGCATCCACCCAGCAACCACTGATTAAATA
>NW_011494732.1:6218026-6228332 GCF_000754665.1 Bison bison bison | reverse complement strand
TCTGTGCGACCCCATAACCAGCAGCCCACCAGGCTCCCCCGTCCCTGGGATTCTCCAGGCAAGAACACTAGAGTGGGTTGCCATTTCCTTCTCCAATGCATGAAAGCGAAAAGTGAAAGTGAAGTTGCTCAGTTGTATCCGACTCTTAGCGACCCCATGGACTGCAGCCTACCAGGCTCCTCCGTCCATGGGATTTTCCAGGCTCAAGAGTACTGGAGAGGGCTGCCATTGCCTTCTCCTGAAATTTAGATTGGAAGAAGTCAAAAACAAGGGGGAAAAATGTAGTCCTTTTCCCAGAATTTATAACATAGGTCTGATTTTATTGTTTCCCCATATTCTGTACAACATGAGTGAACTCAGACCCATTGAAATGGACTCTATTCCCCCATTTGAAAGGTCACCTAAAATTGACAGGACTAGGCCAATAGTCACAACAGAGATTCTCAATTAACTTGACACAAGAGGAGATTTAGTGCTGGAGTCCCCACCGTCACTGTTTCAGGACCATTCTTTTGCTAGCAGAGGTGGAAGTCCCAGGAAGGAAGAAAAGAGAGCCAGACTCCCTGTGAAAGCAAGATGACTTTGCAAACTCTGCTGCTGCTAAGTCGCTTCAGTCATGTCCGACTCTGTGCGACCCCATAAACGGCAGCCCACCAGGCTCCCCCGTCCCTGGGATTCTCCAGGTAAGAACACTGGAGTGGGTTGCCATTTCCTTGAAAACTCTACCCAGTGGTAAAGACAGGGTTAAGATTTTGCCAGAAATGTGGTATTTCCACTAGGAATACATTCATGCATCCACCCAGCAACCACTGATTAAATATTTAGCGTGAACTGGCAAACAGAGCCTGAATTCTTAATGTCTGCCATTTACCGGGCATATCCTGATCTTAGGACGTTACATGACCCAAGTTTTTTTTAATCTGTAAAGGGGGAAAGTAGTGATATCTGTCTTGACGGTTTTTTTTTTTAACCCAAAATGAGAATTACATGGAATAATGTATTTATCCATGTTATACATCTTTTTTTAGTTCCAACCACTCCAGAACTAGTCCCAGGCACTGTTCTTCACTGGGAGACAAAGCAAAACAGTATAGTCCATGCTTTCATAGAGCTCAGAGTCTAGAGGTAGAGAAGCAGACAGTTAAGAGACACACCAAGCCATTTCAGGTGGTCTAAGTGCTGTGGAAGAGATAACGCCTTTGGGTAGAACAGTCAGGGAAGGCCTCCTAGAGGAGGTGACATCTAGTCTGAGGTCTGATCAGCAGGAATGAATCACACAAAGCCTGGGGAGCAGAGTGGCCTGGCTGGCTGAGAGTGGGTACTGAGCATCTGAGCATCTCTTTACCCTAAATAGAAAGGGAGACTGGAGTTTCCATTTGTGGAGGGTTTTTATTGTTGTTTTTTTTAGAAGACAGTGGGTGCTCTCAGATAGAACAGATAATAATCTGCCAAAGACAGGGGCTAGTTTATTTTTTTTTAAGAGTTAGTGCTAGCTTTGTACATCAACGTGTCCATGGAGCCTGGTACGCTAGAGTCCATGGGGTGGCAAAGTGTCGGACACAACTAAGCGACTTCACTTTGACTTTCACTTTGTACATCAACAATCATTCTTCAGAGTGTGGCAAGCATGAAATTCTGAAAAACCATCTTCATAAAAGTGTCTTGAATTCCTTGGCAATGACTTCCTTTCAAGCATATAAGTTTTAGTCTTAATAAGCTACTTTAATCTCATGTGTGCCAAGGAAGGCTGGGGAAACCAAGTTGAATTACATATGATCTGTGGACTCAAGGACTCTATATGCTAAAAGGTGTGCACAAAAAATATTAAAAGTGAAAAAGACAATTCTAACAGGGGTTAAGTATAACAGTGGATGGCTTCATAGAAGGTTTGGCATTTGAAGGGGTCTTAAAAGAGGAAAGATTTTGGGGAGAAGAAGGGGATGCCAAAATTAGAACTGATTTCCACAAGGCTAAATAGCCCTGAAATAAGTCCATTTCTTCATAATCCTTTGCCTTATTAGTAAAGCTTTCTTTTTATGGCCTCTCTGAAAAGAACCAGGTTTTATCCTGATACATACAATGTAAAGAACTCACCATCTCTAATTAGTCAATACTTACTGAGCTCCTGTTACATGCCAGGAAATTTTCTAGGTGTGTAGATGGAATACAGCAGTGGGGGGAAAAAAAAACAAACACAAAGATTCCTTTCCTCAAGGAAGCCCAATGAATGTCTTTATGAAAGAATTTGAAAAAACAATGTTGGACTTAATAGATTATGGTGGGCACCTGTCTAGAATGGCTGAAAACCTAAGATTTAGATTTAATAGTACATAAATCACATAAAAAGATGACAAAAGCAAGCATCAGATGTCCTCTCCTCCTGCCTCTCTGATCATTATGGGATATAAGTGGAAATGGTAGAGGAGGAGATGGAGAACAGATGAGAAACAGGTTTCTGCTGCTGCTAAGTCACTTCAGTCGTGTCCAACTCTGTGTGATCCCATAGATGGCAGACCACCAGGCTTCCCTGTCCCTGGGATTCTCCAGGCAAGAACACTGGAGTGGGTTGCCATTTCCTTCTCCAATGCATGGAAGTGAAAAGTGAAAGTGAAGTCGCTCAGTTGTGTCTGACTCCTAGCGACCCCATGGACTGCAGCCTACCAGGCTCCTCCGTCCATGGGATTTGCCAGGCAAGAGTACTGGCATGGGGTGCCATTGCCTTCTCCAGGTTGCTAAAGATAATCAAAGGCGCAGGTTCATCTATAAACTGGCACAGGCCTCCCTCATGAGCCAGACTTGAGCCACTGTAGTACCTGCTCCCTGATGACAATGGCCAATTTCGGGTCAATGACTGTCATCGTATCTTTTAAGTCTGACTAGTCTTTGCTTTCTCTACATATCCCTAAACCCCGAGGAGAAAGGTCCTGATGGGCTCAGGAAGATACATGGGGAAGAAAACTGAAGAAATACTTTAACACTGTCAGGATCAAATACTGAAGTTAGCTTGACAATTATTTCAGCACTGGTGTACCAGGGGTCCCTAACCTCTGGGCCCAAACGAGTGCCTCCTGTCAGATCAGCAGCAGCGTTAGATTAGGAATAAAGTGCACAATAAACATAATGCACTTGAATCATCCCCAAACCCACCCCCTCCACAAGTGTGTGAAAAAACTGTCTTCCATGAAATCAGTCTCTGGTGCCAAAAAGGTTGGGACCGCTGCCTTACACTGAAGAAATGAAATTAAGATAGACTCTTCATTGAATAAGACTTCTAGAGAGAAAGTTTGGAACTTCCCTGGTGCTCCAGTGGTTAAGACTCCATGCTCCCAATGCAGGGGGCCAGGGTTCAATTCCTGGTCAGGGAACTAGATTCCACATGCCACAACTAAGACCCAGTACAACTAAACAATATATTTTTTAGAAGACTTCTAGATACAAAATTCTATGTCTTTTAACTGAAACTTTTTCAAGTATTTTCAAGAATACGAAGTTCTATAAAGACTGTCTTCTTACATTTTTCAAATCAAGACTTTCAATAGAAGTCTTCATATCGGATTAAAATGTACTTGCTGTTAAAGAGAAACATAAAGTATTACCAGCAGCAGGCGTCTTCAAGGCTGTGCTTCCAGGCTTCAGAATCTTGGTGGGGGCCTTAAGCCCGCTTGGTTTTAGCATACTCATTGTCTTCTGTGTGTCAGAGCTGCTTCTCCTCTGCCTGTTGCCACTATCTTTCCCCAGTCATGGATACAACTGTGGGTGATTCTATAGTGATGTCAGTCTCTGGGTTAAATCTGCAAAGAGATAAACAGAAAAAGAAGTTTAGAATCTAGAGAAAGAAAATAGAAACAATTATGGAAAGCAGCTTTCACAACCTAAACTCTCCCTTATGTCTCCACAATGAACGTAAGAACCTAGAAAACTCTAGATGTCAAAAAGATTGAAGATGCTGGAACTTCCTGGTGGTCCAGTGGCTGAGACTCCACGCCCTCAATGCAGAGGTTGGCGTGGGTTTAATCCTTGGTCAGGGAACTAGATCCCACATGTTGAAACTAGGAGTTCACAATCTACAACTAAAGATCCCTAAGCAAACAAAAATAAATATTTTTTAAAAGTCTTTTAGAAAAATGAAGATGCTGTTGAAATAGGTTTAAAAGCAATTTACTATCCTAAAGACAGGAAGCTAAGGCTGGCAATATGCTCACTTTTCTTTATAGCATCTAATAATACCAGTTCAGTACACTGCCCAAAATCCACATAACCCATAAAGAGGTTCAGAAAAATGCCCACCAGACTCAACAGAGTTAGCTTTCAGTTTTCACTTCATTCATTTCTATGTTGCTTAAGATTTATGATCACAAGCCTATATTAACTATATATATAGATTAATCCACAGAAATATATAATAACTCAATCCACAGAAATATATAATAACTCAATCCACAGAAATATATAATAACTCAATATAAAACTCAATATAAATATATGTTAAATGAGAGAGAGGGTTCAACAGCAAACTCTGTAAGAAGAAAGCCGTATCTAGAAAGTACTAAAGGAAAATTATCTTTATTCTGTTTATAGAAACACAATCATCTGATTTAGTCAAGACCAAGTACGAATCTACAACTTTTGGGCTCATGCAAAACTGTAATTTGCTCTTTAAGAGTGAAGGAAGACCTTTGGATTTTGGAATAGGGAAAAATATTTCTAGACATAATACCTAAGAAAACAGAATTCAAAGAGAAAAATGCTATTTACTAACACTCTCTCAAATGTTTGCATTCCGTGCTTTTTTATTTTTTTTTCCTGCTAGTCGAGTTTGGGTGACGAAGCACAGACCTCACTCTCACTTTTACAAGCAATTCGGAGCATCAGTAAACAACATGGCCAGGGCTGACAGAGGTGCTGCTCTGGCCCCTTCGTCCCTGTGGTGGGTTGAATGGCAGCCTCCCCAAAAGATATATGCATCTGGGAATTCCCTGGTGGTTCAGTGGCACAAGCCTATATTAACTATAGGCTAACATTAACTATATTAGCCTATATTAATGGTGGGACTCCATGCTCTCACTGCCGAGGGCCCGGGTTTGATCCCTGGTTGGGGAACTAAGATCCCACAAGCCATGAGGCTAAAAAAAAGGAAAGGAAAATCTGTTGATCAAAAGAGATATCCATCTGGAATCTGTGAACAGACCTTGAGGTGAGTGCCTCCTGGATGACCTGCATGCCCTAAACCTGAGGACCAGTGTCCTAATTAGAAGAGAAGAGCACAGAGGAGACAGCCAGGTGAAGATGGAGGCAGGGATTACAGCCGAGTGTCTACAAGCCAAGGGTGGCCAGCAGCCACAGAAAGCTAAGAGAAAAGCCTGAGATGGATTCCCTGAGATGGATTCTCCCTCAGAGCTCCAGAAGGAACCTACCCTGGCGACACCATGGTTTCAGACATTTGGCCTCCAGAGCTGTGACAGAACAGATTTAAGCCACCAGGTTGGTGGTTGCTTGCTATGGCAGACGGAAACTAATACAGCCATGTATGTTTTTCTGTTCAAAGCTAATCAGACTGAATGGAAATCAAGCCAAGACAGCAGCGTCATTAGGTTCACTCTGCAGATTTCCCATGGTTCTCAAGAGGGTTCAAAATGTCACAAAAGTGGCTTTTTTTTTTTAAAGTCAAAGGTAAATTGTGTGATTTGGGAGAAGATTGTGATTAACAGATACAGAACTGCTGTGAATCTGAAGACAGTGATTGCCTATTCTGACTATTAATACAGAATTCCCAGGTTCCTTACTATCACCACCACCACCACCGCTGCCAGGACCATGGCAGTGGGCTGGGAGTCTCTGCACCAGGTCGGGTGGTTCTGACTCAGATTTGAAACCATGTGCTTTACTGCTAGATCCTCACCACCCACAGTCGGTCAGATGCAAGCAGAGGTACCTGCTCCTGCTCCTGCCTTAGACAGATGGAAGGGTTTGGCCGAGTCTCCTCTAGACCAGGGGTCTCCAACCCACCAGGACACAGACTGGTTCCTCTGAGGAACCAGGCTGCACAGGAGGTGAGCAGCGGGTGAGCAAGTGAAGCTTCATCTGTATTAACAGCCGCTCCCCGTTGCTCATATTACCTCCTGAGCTTAGGAAAACAAACTCAGGGTTCCCACTGATTCTGCATTATGGTGAGCTAATTATTCAATTATATATCACAACGTCATAATAATAAAGTGCACAATAAATGGAATGCACTTGAATCATCCTGAAACTATCTCCCACCCCAACCCGCTCCCTGGAAAAATTCTTCCATGAAACTGGTCCCTGGTGCCAAAAAGCTTGTTTGCACGTGCAAAAATGTTTGAGGAGGATGGGGATAAGCTAAGTGCAGAGAGTACCAAGGGGTCTGTGTCTTGCCAACTCTTCACCCTGGTCCAACATCATAAAGTGATGACGATCAGGTAGGGAAGGACAGAACAGATGGAGGAGGCACAAAAGTCCTGGAAAAGCTATTATAGTGTTAAGAAGAGAGGATGAAGTACTCCTTAAAATATTTCACTCAGGCGCAACAGTGAATTCTTGAGCTCACATCAAGCGCTCCTCCCTAAAGAGAAATTCTGAAAACCGCCACAGTAAGTGACTAGGTCAACCTCAGCCAGTTTCAAACCTTGAAGCTCAACACTCTAAGCTCACAAAACGCTGCCCCCTAAAAGCCTTGGCCCAAGAAACAGAGGCGTGTTTTTATCAGGAACCTAAGAATGGTCATAAACTCGGGGTCTTTTAGTCTTCTGTTGTCTGATCTTTGTGCCTCTGGCTCTCAGTCCATCTGAGCCACTTGAATCCCAAAGCAGGGGAACTGTGACCAAGATTTAATGAAGGAGAAAAATCTATGTCTCAATAAGAGAATTAGGAGGAACATCACCAATGTTGGCTTTTAAATCTTCCAATTTAGGTTTCTTTTTCATGCATTATTAATGAATGCCATGTCAGGCTTGCTTTTGGGGAAAAAAAATCAATTCACTGAGAAAGAAAAGATCAAAGTTCTTGGTCATGGTACCCACAAAATGTAATGACCCAGAAACAATTGCTCTGCGCAATGTTTCAAGGTCAGTCAATGTCATACTGAAATGAATCAATTCCAAAACACATGCAAAAAGAAGAGAGATATACTTGCCTCACTAATACATTGAGAATATTTGAAATTCTGATGCTTATGGTCACTTAATCAAGAAATTTGGATCTAAGGTAAGACCCCCTCTACCCTCCCAACATGTGAAGACCACAACACCAGAATATTATCATTTAGCAATAAATGTTATCCTTATTATTGCAGTTGAGCCTTATAATACTATGACGTGTGTGTATGCGTGCTCAGTCATGTTCCACTCTTTTGAGACCCCATGGACGGCAGGCCCACGAGGCTCCTCTGTACACGGGATTTTCCAGGCATGAGTACTGGAGCAGGTTGCCATTTCCTACTCCAGGGGATCTTCCCGAACCAACGATGAAACCCTTGTCTCCTATATTGCCTGCATTGGCAGGAGGATCCCTTATTGCTGAGGCACCTGGGAAGCCCAGTTATTTTCTTTTTTTTTAAATTTATTTATTTTGGCTGCGCTGGGTCTTAGTTGCAGCTCGAGGGATCTTTGTTGCAGCACATGGGATCTAGTTCCCCAACTGCGAACTATGGTTACTCAGACTTTGTATCCTGCAGCTATTTCCTTAAAAATGAATCATGTGAGCCTGTCACTTCAAGGAAAACAACTATTTGTTGACAAATAAAATTCAAGTTATTCACACATCCTCTGTGAACCTGAGAGTGTCTCAATACTACAGGTTTTTCTCATGAGATAGACAATACTAACAAATATAATTATATTGTATAAATGAAATGTGCCAATATTTGCAAGATCTCATAACTCAGTGAGTCAATTTTTTTCCAACCAACAATGTATAATATTACAAAATCACATTCATTCAAAGCACAAATTAGACCAGTGGATTTTTATGTAATGATAGAAGTTCATTCATACAGTTTGAGATTTCACCTTTAAGAAACTACAACCTATCAAGTTTTTGGAGAAGTATTAAAAGAAAAAAATCCATACGTATCTGAAAATGCTTTGCCTTTCCTATAAATCTGGGTAAGGCCAATTTTCTTCATAGACTTCAACCAAAATAACGTATCACTACAGTTCAAATGCAGGAGTTGTCTTTTACTAAGTTTGTCTTCTGTTAAAGCCAGTCATTTAGAGATTGGCAAGAATGTGAAACAATGCCATCTTGTCATTCATTCTTTTTTTACTTTAGAAAATAGTTATTTTTCATTAAAGACATATAACATGTTAGTGGGCTTATTATTACTATTTCTGCTGCTGCTGCTAAGTCACTTCAGTCATGTCCGACTCTGTGCCACCCCATTGACGGAAGCCCACCAGGCTCCCCCGTCCCTGGGATTCTCCAGGCAAGAACACTGGAGTGGGTTGCCACTTCCTTCTCCAATTATTTCTAATGATTAATAAATATTAATAAATATTTATTTAAAATATTTTCAGTTTTAATTTCTAATATGGGAAATATCAAAAGATAAAACCAATATAAATGAAAACTCTTTGGAGACCTCAATTATTTTTAAGGATGTACAGGGGTCCTGAGGAAAAAAACATTTGAGAACTGCTACTGTAAGCATTTTTGCTTTACATTTTGAGCCACAGAGGGCTTCCCAGTTCCAAAGGGCTTCCAGAAGCATGTGCTTCTCCTTCAGATCATTTTTAGATCTGGAAGTCAAGTTAACAAGTACAGGGTTTACTACTGTATTACCTGCATTATTACAGCACTGTGCTAGGGGCTGAGTGATGGAAGAAGCCTGAACCTGCAATCTATACAAGACCAGATGTAGGTACGGAAAGCAACGTGAACACAATGACACACTGACATTGGGGTATCTGTATACATAAGACGGACATTTCTCTAAGACAGACATCAGATGGAATGGAGCTATCAGCACTTTTCAAAATGTGCAGCGGCAGCAGCATCTCCTGGGAACTTGCTAGAAATGCAAATTATTTGGGATCTTCCCCAAACCTACTGAAACGAACTCTAGGGGTGGGGCCGGCTATCTGCATTCCAAGCCTTTCAGATAGTTCTGAGGCTAACGTCTGAGAAACACTGCTGAACAACTGATAAGATCAGAGGTTCGTTTTCTCAATTACACACACATGAATCACCCACGTGACCGATTTGGCAACTATCCCTACAGAAGTCTTGGTGCTTTCACTCTATGCTTTTGTTTCAGCTTTTTCACTCAGTCTTGAAAGCACTTTCCAAGCCTGGTGGTTTGGTGGTTCAGTTGCTAGGTGGTGTCCAACTCTGCAACAACCCCTTGGACTGTAGCCCACTAGGCTGCTCTGTCCATGGATTTCCCAGGCAAGAACACTGGAGAGGGCTGCCACTTCTTTCTCTATTTCCAAGCCTACTTATTTTCATCTGCTGAAACCCTACGCAAGGGCCAGTTAGGGATGCAGCTGCCCCACAAAACCTTTCACCAATGAAAATGTGTTCATCCTTCAGTCTCCCATAGAACTAAGACTGTATCTCTTTCCTATCACCTGGCACACCGAGCTGGGTCTATATGGCCATAGAGTCTGTGTGTGTATGTGTTTAGACATTAGACTCTCTGAGACCCCATGGACTACAGCCCGCCAGACTCTGTCCATAGAATTTTCTAGGCAAGAATACTGGAGCAGGTTGCCATTTCCTACTCCAGGGGATCTTTCCGACCAGGCAATGAACTTGTATCCCCAGCGTTTCCTTCACTGGCAGGCAGATGCTTTACCACTGAGCCACCTATGAAGCCCCCTAGAGATTCTACCAGATTAAACACACCCTGGGGGGGATGAAACCGTATTTTAGTCATCTTTATATCCCTAGTTGTACTTTATAAACAAAGCTGACTATACAAAAATGAGAAAAATACTCTGAATTGTTTAAATGAGTTAACAAACCAGTTGGGACGTACCCAATATTTTAAAAAGTTATTTTTGGTGCTTGCTACAGGTGACAGAACAACACAGAACACAGGCCTAAGCTCAAGAATTTATGATGCGGTTGGAGAGAAAAGACCCACAAATATATAATAATTAAAAATAAAATGCCACTCATGAGAAATGCCAAACTGTGGGATGTGATGGTCCTGAAAGTGTCTTAGAAGATGCAAAGGTGGAGTGGACTGAGGCAGAGAGAAAAGACTTCAGGGACAAGGCAGAATTTGAGGGGTGGCGGTCAGCAACAGTGTTGGACAGGTGTTGGCCGTCAGGATTTTTTTTTT
>NW_011494732.1:6217184-6217926 GCF_000754665.1 Bison bison bison | reverse complement strand
TTTTTTTTTTTTTAAGGCAGAGAGAAAAAATTTCAGAAAAGAAACGAGGGAGGAAGAAAGGTATGGAGCGTGTGAATAAGATGCTCAGTATGGCAAACCTTAGAAGATTCTTGTAAGAAATCAATTTAGAGAGTTAAATAGGAAAGAGACTTGAAAGAGTTTTAGAGGAAATTCCTTGGTGATCCAGTGGTTAGGACTCAGATTTCACTGCTGTGGCCTGGGTTCAGTCCCTGGTTGGGGAACTAAGATCCCACAAGCCATGCAGTGCGGCGGGGTAGGGCAGGGGGATTCTCTTTTTTTAATCTACTGGTCCAAAGATTAAAGATCTTTGGGAAAGACTAGAGATCTCTTCAAGAAAATTAGAGATACCAAGGGAACATTTTATGCAAAGATGGGCTCGATAAAGGACAAAAATGGTATGGACCTAACAGAAGCAGAAGATATTAAGAAGAGGTGGCAAGAATACACAGAAGAACTGTACAAAAAGAGCTTCACGACCCAGGTAATCACGATGGTGTGATCACTCACCTAGAGCCAGACATCCTGGAATGTGAAGTCAAGTGGGCCTTAGAAAGCATCACTACGAACAAAGCTAGTGGAGGTGATGGAATTCCAGTGGAGCTATTTCAAATCCTGAAAGATGATGCTGTGAAAGTGCTGCACTCAATATGCCAGCAAATTTGGAAAACTCAGCAGTGGCCACAGGACTGGAAAAGGTCCGTTTTCATTCCAATCCCAAAGA
>NW_011494732.1:6216249-6217084 GCF_000754665.1 Bison bison bison | reverse complement strand
AAGGCAAAGCCAAAGAATGCTCAAACTACCACACAATTGCACTCATCTCACACACTAGTAAAGTAATGCTCAAAATTCTCCAAGCCAGGCTTCAGCAATACATGAACTGTGAACTTCCAGATGTTCAAGCTGGTTTTAGAAAAGGCAGAGGAACCAGAGATCAAATTGCCAACATCCGCTGGATCATCAAAAAAGAAAGAGAGTTCCAGAAAAACATCTGTTTCTGCTTTATTGACTATGCCAAAGCCTTTGACTGTGTGGATCACAATAAACTGTGGAAAATTCTGAAAGAGATGGGAATACCAGACCACCTGACCTGCCTCTTGAGAAATCTGTATGCAGGTCAGGAAGCAACAGTTAGAAGTGGACATGAAACAACAGACTGGTTCCAAATAGGAAAAGGAGTACATCAAGGTTGTATATTGTCACCCTGTTTATTTAACTTATGCAGAGTACATCATGAGAAACGTTGGGCTGGAAGAAGCACAAGCTGGAATCAAGATTGCCAGGAGAAATATCAATAACCTGAGATATGCAGATCATACCACCCTCATGGCAGAAAGTGAAGAGGAACTAAAAAGCCTCTTGATGAAAGTGAAAGAGGAAAGTGAAAAAGTTGGCTTAAAGCTCAACATTCAGAAAACTAAGATCATGGCATCTGGTCCCATCACTTCATGGGAAATAGACGGGGAAACAGTGGAAACAGTGTCAGACTTTATTTTGGGGGGCTCCAAAATCACTACAGATGGTGATTGCAGCCATGAAATTAAAAGACGCTTACTCCTTGGAAGGAAAGTTATGACCAACCTAGACAGCATATTAAAAAGCAGAGATA
>NW_011494732.1:6191275-6216149 GCF_000754665.1 Bison bison bison | reverse complement strand
CAACATTCAGAAAACTAAGATCATGGCATCTGGTCCCATCACTTCATGGGAAATAGACGGGGAAACAGTGGAAACAGTGTCAGACTTTATTTTGGGGGGCTCCAAAATCACTACAGATGGTGATTGCAGCCATGAAATTAAAAGACGCTTACTCCTTGGAAGGAAAGTTATGACCAACCTAGACAGCATATTAAAAAGCAGAGATATTACTTTGCCAACAGGGGTCCATCTAGTCAAGGCTATGGTTTTTCCAGTGGTCATGTATGGATGTGAGAGTTGGACTGTGAAGAAAGCTGAGTGCTGAAGAATTGATGCTTTTGAACTGTGGTGTTGGAGAAGACTCTTGAGAGTCCTTTGGACTGCAAGGAGATCCAACCAGTCCATCCTAAAGGAGATCAGTCCTGGGTGTTCATTGGAAGGACTGATGCTGAAGCTGAAACTGCAATACTTTGGCCACTTCATGGGAAGAGTTGACTCATTGGCCCTGATGCTGGGAGGGATTGGGGGCAGGAGGAGAAGGGGATAACAGAGGATGAGATGGCTGGATGGCATCACCGACTCGATGGACATGAGTTTGAGTGAACTCTGGGAGTTGGTGATGGACAGGCCTGGCGTGCTTCGATTCATGGGGTCGCAAAGAGTCGGACACTACTGAGCGACTGAACTGAAGTGAACTGACTGAACTGGTCCAAAACGAAAAGATGTCTATAGTTTCCCTTCAGGCCTTACATTTATTTCATTTGTTCCTTTCATTATCTTAACCTAACCACCATTACCAAGCAAAGATTTTGACTGATAGTTGGCAACCTCTTTTCCAGGGACATGTCGAATTTTCATTCATTCCAGCCATGGGTGCTGGTAACAGATGGGGGCTGGCTGCTGAGACAGGTCTTAATTAGCAGGGAAGAACCATGAGCATCAAAAGACAATGATTAAACTGCAAACATAAAGAAAGCTTCTCATCTAAAACCCTTCGGATAATACCTTAGCCAGGATAAACTTGGGAGAGGCTATAAAGATTAGCATCACTGAATACAAATGACAAATTCCAGACTTTACTACTCTACACACTGCAGGAGGGGAGGGGGATCAGATATTTCACAAGCTACTGTGGCTTGATAACTTTTGGTTTCTTACCATAAGCTGCTCACCCTAGTTTATAAGTCTAGCAGGAAGCTAAATGTTCTAGGTCTGTACTCTCCAATACAGTAGCCACTAGCCACCTCACTGTTTAAATTCTTTTAAAATGAAATCAAGTTAAAAATTCAGTTCCTCCGTCACACCAGCCACATTTCAAGTGCTCGACAGCCTCAATGCAACATGCAGAATAATTTCCAGTGCCATTAAGTTCTATCGGCACTGCTGTAGAACCACCTCCATCCAAGAACCATCTATGTGCCAAATAGTGTCCTTCAAAGCAACCACCTGAGGAAACACTAAGTTTATTTGAATAATACTGCTTTGGTCAAAAATATTTTTAACTCTTCATTTAGAAATAACTTTAGAGACAGTTTTTAAGTTGCACCTTAATAGTGACCCAAGGCAATAGCGACCAACCATCTCAATGGCTCAATACTCTTCGTTGGACTTGGCTCTTAAAATTACGACTAGCTGTTTCCAAAACTTGAACCCAAAAACCTCAAAAATACAATGATGTGCAATTACTGAACAGAGCAAAAATGTATCCAAGGCACATGGGCCAATTCCAAGAGTTCCAAAAAGGGTTTCTGAACGGCTTATCACTATAATTAGTGAACAATGCCTCCCTAGATGAAACAACTGAAGTTCTGGTGTATTTTTTTCATTTATTTTTAAGTCTGTCACATTATTTTATTATCCCACTTTCCAAACTATAATATTGCAACACATACCACACACCAACCCCCAGAACCTTTTATTTATACCACTGAATGATGCCATGGTTCTAATATTTTTTCAAGCTAAAAACCATTTGTAAAATGTTTGTCTCTAGAACTTAACAGCTCACTTCTGAACAGTTAACAATAGCTACTATTTTGCTTGTATGCTTCTCAAACTCCAGACAGAGAAGAGAGATCTACTTCTGAGAACCAACTATGCAGCGGGGAGAAGGGCCCCAGGACACAGACGGCTCAGCTGCAGAGTCCCTTGTGCCTCCCTCCTCACCGAAAGGTTTACATTTCCACCTAAAAACAGGAATCACTGTCGTCAAACATCAACACCAGAAGAACAGTTTTGTTTTGTTTCTGTGTAACCTACAGGTTTATTTTAAGAAGACAAAAAAGCCAGGCCTGAAATACACAAAAATTTTGAACTAGGTTAATAACCTGTGTTTGTGATTAACTCCAAGATCTGATCTAGATAATAAATACAAAAGGACAAGATATTTATTTCAGGGAAGCAAATAACCTTACAAGACCTAGCCTCTTTGGAATTTCTACAAAAGAAGTGTAGTATTGTATTTCTTGAGAATGTCAGCTTTACCTAAAGGTGGGATTTCAGAAAGAAGGGCTATTCTTCCACCCAACAAAAAAGAAATGTCTTCTACCCTCTATGAAGTCAAGGATTCCTATCCATTTGTCTAGTGTGTTAGATACTGGAAAATATCAGCAACTGGGGAAGTTTCACGAGATGAAAACAATGCCAGGACATAGAAAGCATCTCAAATACCAGCTATTACTATTTCTAAGAATCCAAGCACCCCACTTTCCTCTCAAATAGAACCTCTCTCACTGCACATTACTGGACAGGAAATTACATACAAATCAGTCTCCCATTCTAAACAAGCAAGTTTTCAGAGGTTAAAGATACAGTTCAAGCTATAGCCTTCTCCAAACACAGAAAGAATTGCTGTAGTTCTTCCTTTTAGTAAGCAATTTAATAAGCAATCACCTATCACCTGCCTCGTAAATGTAAGAATATTGAAAACATCCAGATAAAAAAAATTTTTTTACTATAGTAAGGACAGTGGGTTAGTTATCAGGACTTTGAAAGGGAAAGAAAAAAAAAAAAAAGACCCAGTAATGAAGCCCAAGTTTAAAGGTGACTCTACTGCCATCTAATACTTTATACAAGACACAGAGAGCTGGTACTGCTCCAACCGCCCCAGCAAACTGCCACAGTGCCATTTCAAGATGCCTCTGGGGACTTCTCTGGTGGCTCAGTGGTACAGAATCCACCTGTCAAGGCAGGGGACATGGGTTCGATCCCTGGTTTGGGAAGATCCCACATGTAGTGGGACAGCTGGGTCCATGCACCACAACTGCTGAGTCCACATGCCCCAGCTACCAAAGCCCATGTGCCTAGAGTCCATGCTCTGCAACAAGAGAAGCCACGGCAATGAGAAGCCCGCACACCAACGAGAGTAGCTCCTGCTTTCTGCAACTGGAGGAGGCCTGCACACAGAAATGAAGACCCAGCACAGCCATAAGTAAGTAAAAATAAATAAATAAATCTTTTTAAAAAAGACCCTCTGGGATCACCCCCCTGTACCCATCTGCAAACACCCACTACCATTCGGACTCCATCCCGGTTAACCCTTCCACGAAAGAGGTCTTGCAAAGCAAACAAAAATTCAAAAGTTAAAGATTCAGTTCTCCCTACGTTAGAATACATGCTGAAAGCACAGAAATGTTTACAACCGTGAACAGTGACCTAAAGCAGTTAAACAGGGGTTCCATATTGTACCCATAGATAAAACTGACTTCAAACTGGTGATTTCGGGCGTCTACAACCTACATGTACAGGACGACTCATTTCAAAAAGTTGTCTTGGGACTTCCCTAGTGGTCCAGTGGTTGAGACTCTGTGTTTCCAATGCAGAAGGGCGGGGTTCGATCCCTGATTAGGGAACTAGATCCCACGTGCCACAACTAAGATTCAGCAGTCAAATAATTAAAAAATAAAAAGTTGTGTTAAAGACATCCCAGTCCAAGAGACTCATCCAGCACATTTGGAAGGGAACACACCAAGTGAAGCTAAGAAAGGGCTCCTAGTCTCAAAGAATAAGTGTTTTGAGACTCTAGGTCGTATGTGTTTAGGAAAATAGGGCCATGTGACCGTTACAGAGGGGAAAAAATAGAGAACACAGAGAACAATCCTTTAAAAAGAGGTCTAATCCAGAAACTGGGATGTTGAGTCTCTCAGATACTGACATGCTTTGCAGGGAGAAAAATGACAACAGCGACAGAATTTTGGCCACGTGATCTTTCAATTCAAACTCACGGAACCCAACTTAGAGAAAGGGTCCAATATCTACTTAAATAAAAAACAGCTGGGGGAGGGGCTTCCTTGGAGGTCCAGTGATTAAGACTCTGAGCTCCCACTGTAGAGGGCACAGGTTCGATTCCTGGGGTGCAACAACAACAACAAAAGACAATTTTAAAAAAATAGGAGGGGTTAATTTATCAAGTGCTTAACACCCAACACACAGGAACACAGTTTCCTGAAGTTTTTGTCTGTTTAAAGAAAGACATTCTTTAGAAAATTCTATTATGTATTAACCCTCAGAGACTAGATTCCTGGGTATCTATGTGGACCAACACCTTTTCTTCCAACTCCAACTAAAACATGTTCAAAGAGCAAAGCGACACATTCAAAACCAAATGACGACAACTTCTCGATGGTGATATATCAGAATTCAGGCCTCCGGGTCATAAATAATTCATACCACTAACAAACAAGTCTAATCATTTCAAACTGTTACTTGGCTGGTGCTATAGATATATTTCCACAGAACAAAAATTGTTATGTTTATTTGCAGGGAATGGGAAAACAGACAGCAAATTTCATAGCAAACAGAGCCACTGGTGAACCACATACCCATCCACACAGTTAAAATATTTCTGCTCTTCTTTTGTGTTTTGTTTTCATATGTCCTGCCAGAAGTGCTTTTAAAACGGTGATCTTCTTAAACATTATACACTCTTTTTCAATAAAATAGAGAGGGCCCAATGTCAACGTCTTTACTTTTTAATCTACTGAAGTTGCAGAAAAGTCAACACAAATCCAGCAAAAAGAGACAAACCGATACCTCATGATGTCTGTAGAATCGGGCCAGGCCTCAGCTCATATCCTGGCAGGAGCTGGGCAAATATTTTGAGCAATCCTGGCTGTGAGGTCATGATGCTGACATCACAAACAGGAACTCTGACGCTGGTCAGCCTCTAGGATGCCACCTCACCACGTTAAAGGAAAACCAGAAGGTTCTGTAGCCCTGAATCTGGAGCTGATAATTCAAAAAAACGTAACTTCTCCCAAGAAATTATCATCCTGTGAAAATTAAGCAACTCGTTCTCCACTACAGACCAGCACAGGCAATGCAGGTGAGCAGAGAACAGCACATCCCCCTAAGTTAAGGATTTAGCTCACTACCAGGCACATATTTTTATATACTTCAAGTTTGCAAGTTGTTATTTTGGTTCAGTTTCAAACACTTTCTCTTATTATTCTCTCCTGGGAAATTAAGCTATGTTTAAGAATTCTGAAAACCGAGGAGGAAGTAAATCATGAACTTAAAATGTCATCTTGGTCTCGCCACTCCACTACATCACTAACTTCACCAAGTCCAATATTTATTTATACTGATGGAGGCTTCTGATGTGTAAGCTAGAGGTTGATTTCACCAGGGCTTCCCTGGTGGTGCAGTGAATAAGAATCCGCTTGTCAGTGCAGGGTGCATGGGTTTGATCCCTGGTCCAGGAAGATTCCATATGTCAAGATTCCACATGTCAATCCACATGTCAACTGAGCCCACATGCCACGACAACCAAGCCAGCGCACTAGAGCCTGCGCTCCGCAACAAGAGAAGCCACCACAGTAAGAAGCCCGTGAACCGCAAGGAAGGGTGGCTCACGCCTGCCGCAACTAGAGAAAGCTTGTAGGCAGCAGTGAAGACCCAGCTTAGCCAAAAATTTCTAAACAAATAAAATTATTTTAAAAAATAATTTCCCTAGGGTATTTTCCTGACCCAGGATTCGAACCCGGGTCTCCCACATTGCAGGCAGATTCTTTACCATCTGAGCCACCAGGGAAGCCCTTAATATAAACAAGACTTAAAAAAAAAAAAAGAAAAGAAAATGCCAGAAATACAAAGCCTCACCACAGTTCTGCACAGTGTCTCTTTGCTAAAAAAAGCCAAAATTGCCAGATTGTTGTCATTGTTGTGGTTCCCCACCACCCCAGGAGTTCTGGAATTTGCAACCCAGAACAAAGAAAGAACTAGTGACATTTTACTGTTATTTCTAAGTGGTTAAAGATTCTTAAATTGGAGGGAAATGTAACAAAGGATTAATAATCGTTATCTCCAGGTGATGGGATTACTGGTAGTTTTAATACCTTCTTTGTATTTTCTTGGGTTTCTCAAATTTTTATTTAATGAACAAATATAATTTTTTATACCTCCTTTGGATTTTCTTGGATTTCTCAAATTTTATTTAATGAACAGATATAATTACTTATGCAGGAAAAACAATATTTTTTTGTTTTTTTGGCCAAGACACACAGCAAGTGGGATCTTAGTTCCTCAAACAGAGATTGAACCCACATCCTCTGCACTGGAAGTGCGGAGTCTTAACCACTGGACCACCAGGGAAGTTCCAGGAAAAAGATTTTTAATGACTTTTTTTGAGTCACAGTAAAATGGGCTGCTTTCTAAGGCCCACTTCCTAAGGCCCGCCTTGAAAGAAAAGTTATAACCAACCTAGACAGCATATTAAAAAGCACACACTACTTTGCCAACAAAGGTCCGTCTAGTCAAAGCTGTGGTTTTTCCAGTAGTCATGTATGGATGTGATAGCTGGACTATAAAGAAAGCTGAGCACTGAAGAACTGATGCTTTTGAACTATGCTGTTGGAGAAGACTCTTGAGAGTCCCTTGGACAGCAAGGAGATCCAACCAGTCCATCCTAAAGGAAATCAGTCCTGAATATTCATTGGAAGGACTGATGCTGAAGCTGAAACTCCAGTACTTTGGCCACCTGATTCGAAGAGCTGACTCATTGGGAAAGACCCTGATGCTGGGAAAGATTGAAGGCGGGAGGAGAAGGGGATGACAGAGGATAAAATGGTTGGATGGCATCACCACCTCAATGGACATGAGGTTGAATAAACTCTGGGAATTGGTGATAGACAGGGAAGCCTGGCGTGCTACAGTCCAAGGGGTCGCAAAGAGTCGGACACGATTGAGCAACTCAACTGAACTGAAAATGGGTTGCAGCCAGGGAGTGAGGAAGCACACTCTAGTGTGCTGTGTGCACAGGAAAAAGAAATCAGCACAACAGGCCAGTGTAAGCAATACGAAGTGGGTACCCAGGCAGACAGGCTAGGTGTTTACCAAGCCTACTTCCTTCTCTTCCTGGAGTCACAGACCACATTTCCCAGCTCCCTCTGCAGCTCAGTGTGACCGCTGAGTCCCAGCCAATGCAAGGAGAGCAGGGCCTGCAACGTGTATACTTTTAGGCCTTCCCCATAAAATCTTCCCACTCTTGGCCCTTCCAGTGGCTTGATGGAGATGAGCAGGGCGACTTCAAAAGCATCGATGGAGGACACCGAAGAAGCCTGAATCCCTGCATCACTTTTCTTCATTCCCCAGCCATGAAATACCTACCCCACTCTTCTATAACTGAAAATAAACTCCCATCCATTTAAGTCATTAAAATTAGTGGAGTATGTTACAGCAGCTAGCTTTTCTTACCAAGTGACAAAGAGATCAAAACTCTGCTGAGACCTTGGAAAACATCTCAGTAAGTAAACTCAAAATATATTTGAGGATAAGCTCCTGAGACAGAAATGCTTCACACTATAAAAAGCATGATTACATGAAAGACAAGTTAAAGTACTGTGTTTTTTTAAAAGCAAAAAGACATTTTACTGGCAAGAGCAGAAATATGTTTAAAGAACACAAGTGTGATTGTATGTAAGATAAGACTGATGGTGAGTTGATGAATGTTCAAGAGTTAGGTGGTGATGGGACTACTTGTCTACATATGTGAATGAAACTGTCCACAATAAAAAGTTTTTATTATAGAAGATATTTTAGTAAAATCCAAACTCCACATTCTTCTTCACCCCTTCATAACCTAAAGAAAAAAGCTTAAGCACTTTACAGAAACGAGAAGTTCCTCAAAACAAGCAGTCCCCCACAACAAGTGTAATGTAAATTATAAGTCCAAGTGAAAAGGAATAATCATCTTCATAATTCTTATCTGATTTCCTAAGGTCTTGTTTCCTCTTTTGCTGTTGCTTTGTGGGTTTTGTTTTTGTTTACTGTTATTCTTTTTTCAATGTGAAAAAAAAAATGTGGCTCTAAAAAAAGAAAAGTATGAGAAGAGGGTTAGATTGGGAAATGAGACAGCTGGATTCTGTCCCAGCTGGATGACCTTCAGCTAGCACTTAACCCCTTCCTGGAACTCGGCATCCTGAGGATAACTCATTAAATAATATCATTTTCTAAGTCTGTCCTTTTGTAGTTCTACTGTTTTGGATTCAAATACAAACTCCCTAAGTGAAAGGGCAAGGATTCAAAAGTGAAAGGAAAGCTACCGTGACTTCAATTTTGCCAGAGTTCAGAGTGCCCTGCCGTTGGGGAAGAAAGAACCACACCTGATAAGATCAGCCTCCAAAAAGCACTGCCTCTCCTCTCGCTCTCCAGCATCCTCCGAGGCAAATCACATCTCCTGCACTTCCCTTCAGCCCCTTCACAGCCCATCAGCAAAGCAAAAATACTATATTTATGAAATTTGGAAATTCTACTGGGAGGCCAAGGAAGAGTTGAAGAATTTGCAATGAATTTAACCTGCCAGGAGAGGGAGTTTAAAGGGAGGTTTTGAGCCTCCAAAAACAAGGCACCCACAACAGCAGAGTGGGCACCTGGATACTTGGATTTCTGCTCAGTCCTGCTGGTGCCAGGGAAGAGATGGAGCATCAGGCAGGTTAAGTGTCTTAGCTGCAGGCAGCTGCCCGCTGAGACTTCTGAGCGCCCGTCTAATTCTAAAATGTTAAATGTCTATACACTTAGAAGGGAAGGGGAAAAGAAGTTCTGAGAATAAGGCAAAGTCTAGTCGAGAGAAAAGATGTTTCTGAAGCTGGTTTTCAAGTCAAGCTAGAGACAAAAACTCACAGGGCTGCATTCTAATATCCTGTTCCGGAGACTGGGAGCTTCATTCACAGCCTAATCCTGTCCCCTGAAGTCACGGTTATGTAAGTGTCTGCTGCCTGCTGTGTCACTTGCTGTCCCCCACCCCCACCATGGGAGACGCTGTGTAACCTGAGCTCCCCTGCTTCACCCACTGAAAACACTTACACAACACTCTGGTCACTTTCCAAATTGACTCGTATTTATACCAAGGAAAGGCAAGTTACTCAATTTTTTTCATCTTTCAGTTTCATTCACACTGATATATCTGTACATACATAAAACACAATTACAGCTGAAGTTCATTTATATATTTTCTTCAATTTCTGAGTAAAACAAGGAAAGTCAAGTGTTTTCAACTTCACAGAAGGATATCAAAACCCAATCAGTAAGCTGATGGGCTTTGCCTGGGCCAAGTGAAACAGTTCTCATCTCCCAGCTGAAATGAGGTGAAAGTCCTCATATGGCAAATGCAGAGTCATGCCTGTTTATGCACCCAAGGCCCATATTCCACTGCTCCGCACGGCACATCCCCTCATGCCAGGACTTCCGGGGGACACAGGAAATGACTCTAGAAGAATAAAAGCAGACGCATCATCTCCTCTCGAGGTCTCTTCTGACTGTGAGGCCTGCCCTCTCTCCTTCTCTGGACTGCCCGAGCCACCGAGCAGTCTTCTATAACTGAATGAGGAATCAGTTTGGTTTGTACACTGTGCGATGACTAAGATTCTCCTGGTCAGGGATGAAACTGGTCTCTGCATCCAAAGAGCCTAAAAAAGTCCTTGATACACAGTCAGAGTTTTTAAAAGTCCTGAACTGACTCAATGAAAGAAGAACCCCTGCTGCTGCTGCTGCTAAGTCGCTTCAGTCGTGTCCGACTCTGTGCGACCCCACAGACAGCAGCCGGCCAGGCTCCCCCGTCCCTGGGATTCTCCAGGCAAGAACACTGGAGTGGGCTGCCATTTCCTTCTCCAGTGCGTGAAAGTGAAAAGTGAAAGTGAAGTCGCTCAGTCGTGTCCGACTCTTAGTGACCCCATGGACTGCAGCCTACCAGGTTCCTCTGTCCATGGGATTTTCCAGGCAAGAGTACTGGAGTGGGGCGCCATTGCCTTCTCTGGAAGAACCCCTAAAATGATGCAATACTGACATTTTCAACCTGAAGCAACCTGTATCTCACCTTCTAAGCATTTGATGAAGACAACATTAGAGGGTTTCCCAACCCTGGGATCTCCTTCAAAAAGTAGGCCAGTGAGGCTTTGGGCAAACGATTCAATTACCACCCCCAGTGAATGCTGTGTAAGAGCTAGAAGTCTTAAAAAAAAAAAAAAAGAGCTAGAAGTCTTGAATTAGATTTCCTTTGTGGACACAGAGATACTCGCTCTTTGCAACGGAAATAAAATGTGAGGCAAATGTGTAACTTTGAACTTTCTAATCATTGTATTTAAAAATTTTAAATACCAGGTGAAATCATAACCTATTTTTGTTAACCAAATATATGCAAAGTATGACTTCAAATGTAATCAACATAAAACTGTTAATCAGTTATTTTACATTCTTTGTATATTAGGCCAAAATCCAATTGTGTTATTTTAAAATTTTATTATTGGAGGACAATTGCTTTACACTGAATCAGCTATATGCACACATATGTCCCCTCTCTGTCGAGCCTCCCTCCCCCTCCCACCCCAGCCCTCTAGGTCATCACAGGGCACCGAGCTGAGCTCCCTGTGCTGGACAGCGGCCTCCCACTAGCTGCCTACTTTACATGTTGTAGTGTATATGTGTCAATGCCACTTTTCCAATTTGTCCCACCCTCCCCTTCCCCCTCTGTGTCCACAAGTTCATTCTTATGTCTCTGTCTCTATTCCTGCCCTGCAAACAGGTTCATCTGTACCAGTTTTCTAGATTCCATATATACGTGATAATATACAGTATTTTTTTTTTCTTTCTGACTTATTATGAAGACTCTCGGTCCATCCACATCTCTACAAATGACAATTTTTTTCCCTTTTTACAGCTGAGTAATATTCCATGGTCGAATTATGTATTTTTCTACTCAGATCTCAACTTGGACTTGCAACAGCCATACATGGCTTATGGCTACTGTACTGGGCAGTGAGGCTCTAGAACTATGTGTAAGGCAGACTATAAGGACACTCTCCCCTTGACATAGATAATGAACTTGCCAATCAGACATCCGAGTGCCCCTGGGTGTGCAGCATTCATCTTTCCTACCACATTACAGGCTTCCCTGGTAGATCACACAGTAAAGAGCGTGCCTGCAATATAGGAGACCTGGCTTCGATCCCTGGGTCCAGAAGATCCCCTGGAGAAGGGACTGGCAACCCACTCCAGTATTCTTGCCTGGAGAATCCCATGAATATAGGAGCCTGTCTACAGTCCATGGAGTCGCAAAGAGTCAGACACCACTAAGCAACTAACACAAAACAGCAACAACAATCACATTACAACACACTGTGAAAGGAAAAATGGATAAGCTCTTGAATGTAAAGCTGTGAATAATTTAGTTGTTCTTAAGATAAAGATGAAAAAAAAATAACATTTCCAGTAAGAGCACCTTTAAAATATCTATTTGACAGGGATACATGATGCATGAAGAAGCCCTGCTTACAGCACAAGGCACTGCCCAGTAAAATTGATGGCTCAACACAGTTTGAAAACACACCCACGCAATACTCAAAGCAAAGAACAGAGACTGAGTTACAGATGAAAATTTAATAAGTGTGTCTCAGGATACAAGAAGGGAACCTAAGAGGTAGCGCCTGGAAGATTTAAGGGCGACGGAGCAGGAGGCAGCGTTTCAAGTACAAAGAGGCGAGTGAACGCATCTTTCTACTGAGGCGGCTCCACGCTCAGCTGCTTCTGGCATTCTGACTGCAGGAAGCCGACACAGACTCGGGGAAGTGTGGAGTGAGAACACGCGGAAAGCAGGACCAGAGACTGGAGGGGAAAACTAATAGGAGAGAAAGAGGGACGAAGGATGAGACCTCACTGTCATTTCCTACTCATCTGTTGTTTCTTCCCCCGTGAACTTTAGTAAAGTTGGCTTTGATTTAGAGATAGTCCAGTGGCTAAAACGTAAGACTCAGAGAGGAAAAAGCACTGTCCCAAGTATCAACACTGGGGAAATGTGTCAGTCTACTGAATGAAGACACAGAACACATCTTGTGGGATGAAGAGAGGCGCATCTCCTCTGGGACAGAGTATCAGGCAAGTGTTCAATGTGCTGGAACAGTGATGAGTGACATGGAGCCACCTGCGGTCATCCTAAGGTTCAGGCCTCCTGGAAGCTTGCCCCGTGAACACAGAGAAAATGTGTGTGATGTCACCAGACACAGTTTAGGGCACAGGCCACCAAAGAGCCACTGCTTCACATCACTGCAATACCAAGTGAGATAAACTAGAATAAAGAGTGAGCAGGGAACTGGAGGCATCTGGTTTTAGCAGCAGCTAAGTGGTTGGCTTAGAGGGTAAAGCAAGAGGTAAGTCTGCTAAGGTTGGGTGATGACAGAGGCGGAGATCCAGATGGCCCCTCTGTTTCTTATTCCACTACCTCCAGCAGAGCATTCCAACCCTAGGGACTAGTGGGGAAGATCAGCCAGGGGAAAAGTCACACAACCCTCCCCAAAATAAACATACACAAGACATGAAAGATTGCCACTTTCCCTTGTAGAATGAGAGAAAACGAGAGAATCCATCTTCCAGAGAGCCGACTGTCCTGCCGTGCAACATGCCTAAAGGTGGGGGCAGTGGGGGTGGGGAGGCAGCGTCTGGTATTTGCTCAGGAGGCCAGAGCATCTGGAAACACCTTAGAGAATTCCATGAAGGGACTTCCATGGTGGTCCAGTGGTTAAGACTCTGTGCTCCCGATGCAGGGGGCCCAGGTTTGATTTCTGGTCAAGGAACTAGATCCCACATGCCGCAACTAAGAGTTCGCAGGCCACAGCTAAAGATCCCGCCTGCCACAACAAAGATCAAAGATTCCAAATGCTGTAACTAAGACCCAGCATGGCCAAATAAATAATAAACAAAATAAGTATTAAAAGAAAGAGAATACCATGAAATACTGAGACATGGGACAGAGTCTGAAACATCTTAAGACATCCATAGCAGCAAGAGACCTAAGACTTAAACTAAGAAGCCCTATACAAGGTAAAAATTGAAATTGAGAAAACTACTATTCAGTATTTAATTTTTCATATAAATTAGAAAAAGCAGCATCTCAGTCTAGCCTGAAGATTACGAGCATTCTCCAAAGATCACCTGGCTAAAGACACAGAACCTTCTAAGGACTGAAAGTTGCCTGATGCCTTTCTCACAGTTCATCCAAGTTACTTTAGTACTGCTTTTGATAAGTTTATGGTTAATCCACAAGCTGAAGGTGGAGCTGGTAATAATTTATATTCATGGAGTGCTAAATTTATACTTTTCAGAAATCATTATAAAGCATGACACAAAACAATAATGCAAGTTAAAGGCAGAGAAAAGGAGACATGGGAGACAGGAGTGAAGTTAAAATGTAAAAAATACCAACTTAACTGTAATGCCGCTTTTCAGTACTTCCACTCAGTCCCACATCTCCCAACTTAACCACCTTGTTTTTATAGGGTTGACTTATACCAACTCCCAGGAGACATGTAACTGAGTAAATGCACTAGAAGCTATTCCTCAAAAACATGGTCCTCACAGGACTTCCCTGGCAACCCACGTTCCCACTGCAAGGGGCATGGGTTAGATCCCTGGTCAGAGGACTAAGATCCCACATGGGGCGGGGAGGGGGTTTGTCAAAAAAAAAAAACAAACCATGATCCTCACTGTCTTCACTTACTGACTTCAGATCAATGTGCCTTTCACACGGTAGATTATTTAACAAATATTTATCCGGTATTAAAGACATGTCTTTTTTTTTAATTCCATTGTCAAAAGAATTATTCATAAACACCAGTATTTCCTCAAAGATTTCCAACCCCTGAGTAACCCTTGCTACCCAGAGTGACGACAGCTACAGGACCACCCAGATGTCAAAGAACTCTTGATGGGTTACTCTGGGGTGGAAATCCTTGAGGAAATACTGGTGTTTATGAAGAGTCCAGGAGGCATAATTCTGGGTCTTCTTTAGCCTTTTACCACCTTATTGTACTGGACGACCACAAAGATTCATTTTCACTGAAACTTATCTAGGTAAGTATTTATATACATATTTCACACACAATATATAACTTTTTAAACAGGCCAGACTCCAACAGCCTTAACATTAACACAAAGATTAAAAACACAAACTACACATCTCTAGCCAAGGATAAAGTACAGAAGATGAAAATAGTGTAGTAACTGTTTGCCTAAAAGGATCAATGTGAAAAACCCATTTAGACATTCAAGGGCAGACACAAGCAGGGAAGGATCAGAAAATTAATTGGCCTCTTAATTCAAATGGTGCTACAAGGAAGTTGTAATTTCAATTTCTAACTGGCAGAGCCCTTATCGAGCAATTTATAAAGTCAGTCTACCAATCTTAAGTGTTGGTTTGAGAATATCACACAGTAGGATGCTGAAGATAAACAGAAAGTTTTACATATTTCCATCAAAGTCAGAAGTAGAATGTTAAATGATTCAACACTCAGTTAAGGATGCTTGCCAAAAAAAGTCAGAAAAGGATGTCAATAGAGAGACATAACCCCTTGAAAAATTATTCTGTGCTAGAAAATTACATGTTTTTAAATTTTGAAGCATATATGACATAGTACCAAATACAAGTTGTACCCAGAGTTTCAAAGTCTACAGCTGTTTTTGAAAGGAGGGGGAGGGTGCCAAAACCCAAGCAAAGCAAACAGAGCTGGAACATTCGATGACTTCTCTAAGACGGAACGCTGAGCCATGACGTGTCGGCCTGCAATTAGGAGTGTCTCTGCACGGCTCAGTTTGAACAAAGATTCATTTTCTGTTCCTGTTACTTAGATAAGCAGAAAATAAGCAGTCTCCCGAAGTTCCTCCATCTGCAAAGGACTTTTTTTTTTTCAAAGAGCTAAATAATTAGAGCTATTCTGCTCATTTATACAAGCTTTCACAAAATTCCTACAATTCTGTAACTCTAATACCGCCAGCTTAGAGACAGATCTTAAATAAGGAACTGAAATGACTAGGCCTGGTTAGTATCTCCCAGAAGAACTTACTTAATAGGTCGGCAGCAGTCAATTATACTAACGTGTAAAAAGGAGCAAATGTGCTTAATATAGCATCATAAAATTTTAGAATTAGAAGAGACCTGCAATCTAGTTCAACTTCCTCATTTTACCACGGAGGAAACTAATTCTAAAAAATGAAACCACTTGTCAAGGTCACAGTTACTTAACGGTCCAGGACTTAAACCCCAGTCTCCAGTTTAAAGACTCCTGACCTTCATCTATTCAGATGAATAAAAGTTTTCTGGTCTGTTATAAACAGCAATGAGATGAGTAAATCAATCTCAAGGCAGGTTAAAACTCATTTCCTTTTCCAGCCTTCACAAAGGAATCAAAATTGGCACACTTTTCACTTGCCCTTCAACAGTCACACGTGGCCCATTCCAAACGCAAACGCTCACCAACTGCTTGTTCTGAACAGGAAAAGGGCACACAGACAACAGAAGAATCAATGACTTCCTCACTGGTTTTTTTTCCCCCCCTCTTTATAAAAACCTTCTTGCTTTTACTTTCCAAATGAGCAACTTTAACAGTTGCAGGCTGGGAATTCCCAGGCAGTTCAGTGGTTACGAGTCAACGCTTTCCACTCATGGGGGCCCGGCTTCAATCCCTGGCCAGGGAACTAAGATCCTGCAAGCCAAAGGAAAAAAAAAAAATAGTTGTAGGTCTTTAGAGGGAATGGAGAAAATAACCAAATTTCAGTTTGCACAATCCTGAAGGATACTCGGCTATTTCAAATTTATTCAGATGTCCCTAAGACGGTTTTCCCGTACAACCACCGCTGATATTGTCAATAAAAACTAGGAATTGGTTTCATTTGGATCTTAATAACCTAACTTCATTGTTGGTTATTTTTTACCTTTGTAGGTAATCTTTCACACAGACACAGGCAAGTTCTATCAGATCTTACAAAGAAACTCCTTTGGAGTTAAACAGTGGGAAATCAAACTGACAAACATACAAAAGGGCCTGAGGTTTGGCAAGGCACAAGTTCTGACATGAGAAGCACGAGTTCCTACCCCATGCGAAATACTTAGCTCCTCATAAATTAAAGTTCATCAGTGCAAGCTGTTGTCTAAAAGTGTGCCCTTAGACAGTGGCAAGGCACTCCGACTCAAAGTAATTTTCTATACATGGCAGGAAATAAGGTTTTCATTTCCCAGACCAGTAGAAGTGGGTTTTCCCCCATTCAAGTTACATGAGAGAAGAAAACTGAGGTGCTGAACCCCGACTTCCTTTAGGAATGGGCATGCGGGAAGACACAAGGGATCAAAGGGGAGAGAAGAGTTCGGATACTGTTTTACAGATATTCATTTAATCGTCATGACGACTATCTGAAATTCCTTTGATCCCCAGTTCAGAGACGAGAAAATTAAGTTCTAGAGGTTATCAGTTTGAACCAGATCTTCCAGAAAGTATTAACATAAAGTGAATAAAGTAGCAAAGTAATAACAGAGCTGGGATTGGCTGCTGGAGAAGACTCCTGAGAGTCCCTAGGACTGAAAGGAGATCAAACCAGTCAATCCTAAGGGAAATCAACCCTGAATATTCATTGAGAGGACTGACGCAAAAGCCAAAACTCCAATACTTTGGCCACCTGATGGGAAGAATTGACATTGGAAAAGACCCTGATGCTGGGAAAGACTGAAGGCAGGAGAAGGGGATGACAGAGGATGAGATGGTTGGATGGCATCACAACTCAATGGACATGAGTTTGAGCAAGCTCCAGGAGTTGGTAAAGGACAGGGAAGCCTGGAGTGCTGCAGTTCATGGAGTCACAGAGTCAGACATGACTGAGTGACTGAACAACAACAAATAACCAGAAGTTTGCCTATTTACCACCTATAACCAGATAAGTTTTGAGCAATCATCATAAGAAAGACTTGCAAAAAAAAACCAAAACTGAAATGTTACAAAAATGCTGCTATGTTGTGCTCAGTCGTGTTTGCCTCATTTCGACCCCATGGACCTACAGACCAGTAAAAGGGACTCCTGCTCAGGGCAGGGAAGCCTCTCCTTGATGCAGACCCAAATGTCTTAGTTTTATTTCCTATTACCTGCCCTCAAAGTACAGAGCAGTAGATCTGCTACCATCTCAGCAGGCTACCCTTTATGCCTTTGCTCAATCCAATCCAGCCTAGAAAGTCTTCTCTAACCCATCCCTGCCTAGAGACCCTCCATCTCCATCAACACCAAACGCAAGAGCTACTTCCCACTTCGTTGTTACTGTTCAGTCGTTCAGTCGTGTCTGACTCTTTGCAACCCCACGGACTGCAGCACGCCAGGCTTCCCTGTCCTCACTATCTCCCAGAGTTTGCTCAAACTCATGTCCATTGAGTCAGAGAAGCCATCTCAACCTGTTGCCCCCTTCTCCTACCCTCAATATTTCCCAGCATCAGGGTCTCTTCCAATGAGTAAGTTCTTCACAGCAGGTGGTCAAAGTATTGGAGCTTCAGCATCAGTCCTTCCAATGAATATTCAGGGTTGATTTCCTTAAGGACTGACTGGTTGGAAGCTTCCTTAATCCTCTCTCACACACACACAGAAAAATCCTATGGACAGAGGAGCCTGGCAGGCTACAGTTCATGGAGTCACAAAAGAGTTGGACATGATTTAGGGACCAAACAACAACAAGCCGTGTGAAACGGACTGTCTTCCAGGGCCCCAGCATGCCTCCACTTTAGCCTCTAACTGGCTCACTGTTAGCTGCCTCACCTGGTGAGACAGCTGCTTAGACCCAGCACAGAGTCCTCACAGCTCTCAAGAGATTTTTGATAAATCAGTATTTCTGGGATTTTCTCCTACCCCATAGGACACTTTTGATTGGTAACATTCATCTGAAAAGCTTTACTGTAATAAATCTGCTGCTGTTGCTGCTAAGTCACTTCAGTTGTGTCCGACTCTGTGAGACCCCAGAAATGGCAGCCTACCAGGCTCCCCTGTCCCTGGGATTCTCCAGGCAAGAACACTGGAGTGGGTTGCCATTTCCTTCTCCAGCCATTTGCAAAATATGCCAGGTGACTCACAGTCAATCAGTGGTACAGGACTGGTCTTTCCTCTGTCTTCCTGGGCCTCTTTGGTATTTGAAAGGGCCAGTGACTCCCTTAGCACTATCATCATGACCAAATCCCCACATTAAGACAGCAACCCCATCAGGTGAACAGGCAGGTGTTACCCCCACTTTACAGAATGAGAGACTAGAAGTCAAGCAACCATCCAACTTCACAAGATTCACGGAGCTGGGGCTGAAACAAATTCAGGACCGCAAACTTTTTTTTTTCCCCTTAAATCTTTATTCCCAAGGTTCAAACTTCACTGGAGAAAGCAAGTGCTTCACACCAGTATAAAAGCATGCATATAGCTAAGTAATTTAGCACTATGAGGCTTGTGGGATTTTAGTTCCCCAAACAGGGCCAGAACCCTCATCCCTTGCATTGGAAGGTGGATTCTTAACCACTGGACCACCAGGGACGTTCCTCAAACTTAAAAGTAGTCCTGATTCCCCTCATGTTGGTGCGCTGAGAATATTTCCTGTGACAATATTAGACTTTTAATTACGTCAAAACAGAAATACAGGGCTTCCCTGGTGGTTCAGTGGTAAAGAATCTGCCTGTCAATGCAGGAGACACGAGTTCAATCCCTGATCCAGGAAGATCCCACGTGCAGAGGAGCAATTAAGCCCCTGTGTCACAACTAACAAGCCTGTGCTCTAGAGCCCGGGGAGCTGCAACCACTGAGCCCACGGACCCTAGAGCCTGTGCTCCGCAACAAGAGAAGCCGCCAAAATGAGACGCCTGTGCACCGCAACCACAGAATAGCCCGCACAGCAACAAAGACCCAGCACAGCCAAAACTAAATACATAAAATATTAAAATCTATATAAAAATACAGATCCAGCCATAAAGACTTTTTTTTTTTATACTAAGCAGGCCCGACCCTGCTTAGCTTCCGAGATCAGACGAGATCGGGCGCCTTCAGGCTGATATGGCCGGGGCCCATAAAGACATTTTTTAAGTATAAAGAAAAAGATTAGAAGGATATACTCTAAAACACTGAAATAATTTTCTCTGGGCAGTAGAATTATGGATAATTTGCTTTTTTCTCTGTCTTTTAATATGTGTGTTTATATCTTATACACTGAAATCACATATTATAGGATGGCTAGTATATGTTATTAAAATGCAAAGGTCCTTGTAAAACTGGTATGCAAGGCGAAAATAAACCCGAGAACCTCAAAAAAGTAATCACTTCACTAGAAAACGTTTTTTAAAAATCTAAATTTGACTGATTCTAGAATCTCAATGTCGAAACTCAAGCAAGCCACATATGCCTTACAACAGAAATTAGCAATACACTTTTTTCCAGTCACCCATGTGTGTGAAAAAACACTTAGTGATAAAAAGTTTTCTTTCACTTAAGCTGTAAAAAATATAAAATAAAATTACCCTGCCTATAAAGTTTATTTTTCTATAGTCTGGAAAAGTAGAGTCTATGTATCTTCCTTCCTGCCTTAAGTTACTAGAATGTAATATCTCCAGTAAGAAATCATTTTATGGGGGAAACCAGATAAACAAAGAAGGCAGGAGATCAAAAGATTTGATTGAAATATTTTAAAGAAAATTTCCCTAATATCTCATCTTTCCTGAAAAGACAGGGAAAAAAAGTATGCCAAATATTTTAGTGTTCTACTTGACTAGGGATCTGTAGAACCAGGGAGGGGGGAGAAATCTATTAAAGTTGCCTTCCGTTTTACATCAAACCCAAATTTTGGATGATCTGCACGTCCTGAACATCTGGATCTTCAGGCCTTTAACTTCAGAAAAGATACAGTAAAACAAGCACTTGGCAATTTTAAGTGTAAAAAATGGTCAGAGTTAAAACTGGGATCTAATCCAAGCTATACTTAGACATAAGTAAGCAAAAGAGAATACAAATACCAAAACACTTAATTCAAGTCAGAAGTATATTAGACCTTATGCTTATATAAAACATTAGGGCAGCGAAATGCCTGTCTGTAGTCTCATTAGGATTCCTAAGAAGAGGCAGATGAGAGTATACTTCCCCAGGGAAAGAGATATAGGAAAGGGTTCCCAATAGGGATTCTGTAATAGGACTACTACTTTTCTAAGATTTTGCAAAGACTACTTTTAAGATTGTGTTGCTGAACCCCCATAAGACAGACAATCAAAAAAACAGACCCACCCATTGAGTTAGTGCTCGTGGAATCTGTCTTTCTGTAAGTGCCAGATGGAGATCTGAAAAAAAAAAAAAGCTCTTTACTAAATGTGGCCAAGATTCCTTGGTACTTGGTGCCAGGGCCAGGATATTAACCCAGATGTCCTAGCCAAATTCAAGGTTGGTTAATTACAGTCTGCCAACCCACGGGGAAAAAAAAAAAGGCTCTTCTGTTCCCGATTTGAAATCTGAAGAGGTCACTCTTGAAATTCTTATACAGTACCATCAGTCAATATGTTTTCCCTTAAAAGTGCATTGGAACTCAAGTGCTGATTTAAAGCATATGGATTCCTTGAGTTCCATTTACATGGGAAACATACATTATGTATATTAAAATACATATATAAGATGCTATATTAGTTTAGAACCTCCCTAAACAGTCATCTAAAAAATTCATATTGAGACTAATACCATCACTGCCTTCCAATTAAGATTGAAGACACTTAAAGGCTTATATCAAACACAGATTTTGAATCATGAATCTTTTAAGACTAAAAAGGAAGGCTTTGCTGCCAGGAGCATAATTCCAGGAAAACACAATATATGCAAATGTCAGTTACAAGGTCTCCCAGGACTGAGCAAAAATCCTGCATACAAACAGGAAAGTATATTCTTAACAGCAAGTCTGAACATCAAGTACTGGTCTGGCCTTTCTGCCAGCCACTTAATTAAGGTTTCATTGCCAATATAGTCTGCGCATTGCTTAACATAATATAAACTAAGGTTCAATTTCTAGCTCTCTATTCACTGGCTGTGTGGCCTTTAAGGCAAGTTAGTGAAATTCTTTAAGCTTTACTTCCCCCACATCTTCAACTTTTTCTTCAACAAAATTGCTAGTATCATGGCACAAAATTCTTTATCTTTCACTATTTTAAAATATTTTAGGGACTTCCTGAGTGGTCCAGTGGCTAAGACTCCAAAGCTTCCAATGGAGAGCAGGGGCCTGGTTCAATCCCTGGTCAACGAACTAGATCCCACATTCCATAACAAAGACCTAGCACAGACAAATATGTACATAAACAAAGATAAATATTAAAAATAAATTAATATTTTAATACATATGTATTTAATACATATTTAAGGACTACAACCTTAAATTATCTAGCCCCTCCCAAGCTCCTGCCTCGGGACCCTTGCAACTGATTCCCTGGTATGATCTTCCCTCGGGGATCAACATTCCCTCACTTCACCTAGATCTCTATTTAAAAGCCATTTTCTCAGCAAGGTCTCCTCTCATCACCCTATCTAGAATTTCCGTTACCCTACCTCTTGTCTCCAAAACTTGTAGTATTTAGTCTTAATATGTATCACTTTCCAACATACAATAAATTGTATTAACATGGTTACTGTCTGCCTCCCCTACCTGAAGGGAGTTCCAACAACAGGGCTTTCCCTTTTATTTACTGCTGTATCACCAGCACCCAGAACAGCAACCAGCACACAGTAGGTGCTCAATAAACACCTGCTGAGTGAATTCCAAATGAGACCTCAGTACAGCCCACATACAGGTGCACCACAGCCCCACGAACTCCCTCTGGGGAGACTACCACACACTACAAAAAAATGCTGAAAAAGAGAACTTACTGGTTTGCAGTGATTACAACAGTGTCCATTCTTTATTTTAGAGAAAACAATCGACTTCCCACGTCATTTGTACAAGGAAGAGGAGAGAGAAGCTGATAATTCAGATAAAGTGGAAAAATAAACGAGGTGAAAGGCTCGTTTTAGTTAACATTGCATAAAGTTTTCTTTTAATGTTAACAAGTAGTAAGCCATCTTCCTATGACTTTACTACACTACCTTCAGTTTTGTTTTGTTTTGCCTTTTTCTATAAAACCAGTCCTGGGACTTCCCTGGTGGTCCAGTGGCTAAAATTCTGTGCTCCCAATGGAGGGGACCCAGGTTCGACCCCTGGTCAGGGAACCAGATCACACATGCTGCAACTAAGACCTGGTACAGCCAAATAAATAGATATTAAAAAAATAAAAAACAATCCTCAAATTTATGCACCTCATATTTTCAATTAACTGAATAATAAATATTGACTGAACACACAGCACTCTGCAGAATTCTGTAGAGGGTACTATAAAGTGAAAGTTAAGGTCCTTGAAATATACATATAGATATGTATCATATACATATGTATACATACATACATACACACAAATAGCTTGAGATAGATACACACAAACTCTGGGAAGAACAGAAATACATCTGTAATAAATAATGAAGAACAGGCAGCCAATATATGACCAATTCAAAAGTGCCTACCTTTTGTGGAGCACAGGAGGACCAAGCCCCCTCTTACACACCACGATTTGGGTTTGGAATGCCAACAGAGACAGAACTTAAAAGCAAGAGTCAAACATTACTTGCTTAAGTTCATATGCATTCACGGATCACAAGGGATGGGGCAGACTCAATGTTTGACAATAGGTTAAAAAAAATTTTTTAAGGTCAATGAGAAAAGCACCAAATTCCAAACTTATAAAGAACAGAAACCAGATCTGCCTATGTCTCTCTCACTGAAGCACAAGTAAGTGCTTAAGCAATTGTTAGGGGAAAAAAAAGAGGGATGGGCGATCTTTATCTTTAGACAGAATACCTTCACAGGGTCCACCCAGTTTGTTGTTCACCCTTTTGAACTAGGCCTAGTGAGAAGCCTAAGCTGTACCTTACCACTTTCTCTGAACCTCAGAAACTCAGGACCAGCCCTTGGCCAAGTAATCACCCACTGTCTTTGCTTTAAGGAGGGCAGACTTGCTCCTTGCAGGAGAGTCACTATACCAATTACCAAGCACCAGGAGTCAGAATACCAGAGCTTAAATCCTGACACTACCACTTAGCAGCTATGTGACCCTGAGCAAGGTTCCTGACCTTTCTATGCCTCTTCTGTAAAACGGGATAATAGCACTGAACAGCACCATCACTGGGCTAGGTTAATTGAGACAAAACACATAAAAGACCTGCCCAGAGCTTGACCACAGGAAGCCCTCAATAAATGTTAATATTTCCAGAGAAAAATGCCCCAAAACTGAGGAGCAACATATACCTGAGGATTCTTGCAAAAGGTTATTATTACACCCCAAATCCTAACAGACCTGGTCTCTGGACTTGTACATATTATAGGTAACAGTAGTAATCAATGGGAAAAGAAAAAAACACCAGCCAGGACCACAACCATAAAAGCAGCAGCAGTAACACTAGTCCTGAGCTCTTACCGGCCAGGAACTGTCCTAACCTGAAACAGGAAGAAGGCAAGACTGCTGAATCCAACAACAACCAAAAAAGGCAGCATATATTTTCCTCCACCCTCCTTTTTAAACACGTTAATTGGCGCCCAGGTTTTGCTAAAAACAGGTAACTAAAGATTACAGACTTAACGTGTAATTTCTTCATACCAAAGAGGTGGGGCTGAGAAGGGAGGAAGGGGGTGGTGCTCGGTCCCTGCCAGATGGAAAAGCCACATGAAGTGGAGCAACAGCGGAGTTGAGGGTTTCTCCGCGGATCAAAAACCACAATTTCTGAAGCACAGGACCTCCAAAGGAGGGGAATCAGGAGGCTCTGCTTTGAAAATAACCTCTGAACAAGTGTCATCTGTCTCCGGAGCCAATCCCCTGACGAAGCAGAAGGTTCGGGTTACGGGGCAGCGGTGTTATTTCGGAAATCCCTGTCAATCTTGTCATCCACCTTTTCCAAGAATCACAGTCCCATTCGTGGGGGGTGGGGTGGGGGACAAAAGCCACAGCCGGCCGGGCCCCGGGCCAGCGAGGCCAGCCCGCCGGCCGGCGCCCGCCTCGGAGGCCACGGCCAGGGTGCCCTCCATGCCGGCTCGCGGGCACCGCTGCCGCGGGCCCGAGAAAGGCTAAGGTGACCGCCGGGGCAACAGGTCCAGCTGGGCCTCGGCACCCCGGGGGTCCGGCCCGCCGCCCCAGGACTGAGGGGAGCGAAGAGGGGCGCCAGGGAGGGAGCGGCGCCTGGGGCGGCGCAGGGGCAAGGAGTCCAAGCTCCATCTTGAGGCGGGCGGAGGAAGGGAAGGCCGGGCTCGGCGCTCACAGGGCCGGCCACTTTCCGGCTCCGGGGAGAGCACCCCCAGGGACCCCTGGCCTCCAGGGCCATCTCTCCGGGGCCGCCCGCGGCCCCACGGGGATGGCCCGGTGCGCGGGACTCGTTCCTCCCTCTTGGATGCCGGGCCCGGTCCCGCCGGCCCCGATCCGGGCGGGCAGGAGCCGGTCGGGCAGGGAGAGAAGGGAAAGGTGAGGAGGGGATGGGGAAGAGGAGAGGGCCCGCGCCGCGCCCCACTCACCGCCGCCTAGGTCGCCGCCAGT
>NW_011494732.1:6190398-6190967 GCF_000754665.1 Bison bison bison | reverse complement strand
GCACCCGCCGCGGCTGGAGGCGAACCCCCAAACTCCCGGCGCGCCCGCCGTCCCGCCCTCAGATCCCAAAGAGGACCGGGTCAGGGAGGAAGGTACCGGGGAAACCCATGAGGCCTGTGCCAAGGGGCTTCTCATCATCTCGCTTCACTCCCCATTTTCTGAAAGTGTGCCCAGAATTTGCAAGCCACACCCGATAGATCCATTCAGCCTGATCACACAGCCGGTTGGTTTAGAGCTGATTTTTTTCCCCCTCCTAGACCCCCAGGGTGAGAAACCCTTTGAAACAAGCTAGGAGGATCGGCCAACAGCTGGCTAAGTTTCAGGAGCACCCTCTTCTGCCCTCCTTGCCCTCCAGGGAAGACTCGGGATGAGGAATCCCTGGGGAAAACGCTGAAAGGCGCTGCCTACAGCAGGTGAAGCTTGGGAAGGACCGTCTCTACTCTCCCTTTCCCTCCAGGGAAAGACGGAAGCACGACACTTGCTCCATTACTTTGAGAAAAGCCTTTTATTCGCCCTAGCCGTTTGCACTGAAGCCCTGGTTAAGGTCCTGGACCTACCCCCCCCCCCCC